>NW_026111095.1:0-620000 GCF_024679095.1 Eriocheir sinensis | reverse complement strand
GCCTATTCCACTCATCCACCGCCCCATTAGTAAACCAATTCTTGCTCTATGTCCCTGTTGAATCTGGAATTTATCCAGTTTAAACCCATTACTTCGTGTCCTACCCGGATTCTCTTTACGAACAAAACCTTATGAATGTCTCTCCTTATTAAAGCTCCTTCATCCATTTGGTAAACTCAGACTATGTTCTCCACGCACCCTTCGCCTTTCTAGAGAATGCAAGTTTAACTGTTTGAGTCTTTCCTCGTATGGCAAGTTTCTCAACTCCCGAATCATCTTAGTCATCCTCCTCTGCACCGATTCTAACATTTTGATATCCATTCTATAGTAAGGTGACTCTCTCTCTCTCTCTCTCTCTCTCTCTCTCTCTCTCTCTCTCTCTCTCTCTCTCTCTCTCTCTCTCTGTTTAAATGTATATAACACTACTAGAGTAATAGTAGAATAGTAAAGGCGCAGGTGCAGCTTCCATTGTGACTGGCGGCCTTGAGGGAAGAGCCTTGAGATCTGTCTAAAATAATAAGTCCTCGCAGCTGGCGATGGGTGGGATGGCGACTGGGCTGAAATAATCAAGGGTCTGTGGGCTGGAAGTTTTAGCTATGAGAGTAACTTCAGAAATTTCCCGTCGCCTGAGCAGGTGTGCTGCTTTGGTGATGTTCTGTCTCACCCAGGTAGTTATGACTTGTGTACCTTTCTCAACACGACTGTCTTGCCGTCTGCTGCGATCCCGGAAAAGTTCAGTGTTTTTGAGGCACGTCCGTCTGTGTGAGGCCACACCAACACCTTTGTTTTTTTTAAGTTGCAGGGAGGGTAGTGAGAGGTGGCAGGGCGCACATTGTTTTCCCACACGACACGCACACTCGCACACAGAGACACTTGCAGCAGTGCAGTGTGGCGGCCTTTTAGTCACTCTTCGTTCGCGTTGTCCTGACCTTGTTTTGCCTCACACGGCCCAGCTCCACAACAGCTAATTCTTAGTTACATTTATATACTCTCTAATTTCCTGCTGCTGGAGTTAAGCTGAATATTTGCCCTCTCCTTTCCTCTCTGCTACCTTAAGTAGACTTTCTTATTTTGTGTTTCCTACTTTCTCCGTAAGTATCACAACAGCCCGGAAACTGCGGCAGATCAATCTCTGTTCGGTATGTTCTGTTCGCCTCACAGGAGCAGTGTGTTGAAGACAAATTATATCATTAGACAAATCAGTGAAACCGAAGATTTATTGGTCTACTGAATGTGTCAAAAGGAAGAGAAAATTATGATTCTTTAAATATTTTTTCATAACTGTATACATGAAACGAGAATGTCTTAAGTTTATATAGTATTATTAAATGGAAATCCCGTTAATATATCAAGAGGATGAATAATTTTGACGTAACTACTTTTTGCTTACCTGAAAATGGTCGGGAGCAGCGAGCAGCGAGATTGCTCGGCGTCGTGAAGCAGCTCGATGGGAAGATTTGGATGTCGCGACCTCACCTCCTGGACGGTCGACGTGTTGAACCACGGCAGGGAGAGGTTCAGGAAGGCAACCGTGTCGTTACTTTCGGGCCATGGTATGTTCGAGCAGTCACAGATCGATGCGTCTCGAGGCGCGGAGGTGACGAGGGGCGGAGGGTTGGTAGAGTGAGGCAGGACAGGCCTGGCGCCATCCTCCTTGATGACGAGGGGCGAAGGGTTGGGAGAGTGAGGCAGGACAGGCCTGGCGCCATCCTTCTTGATGACGAGGGGCGGAGGGTTGGGAGAGTGAGGCAGGACAGGCCTGGCGCCATCCTTCTTGATGACGAGGGGCGGAGGGTTGGGAGAGTGAGGCAGGACAGGCCTGGCGCCATCCTCCTTGATGACGAGGGGCGGAGGGTTGGGAGAGTGAGGCAGGACAGGCCTGGCGCCATCCTTCTTGATGACGAGGGGCGGAGGGTTGGGAGAGTGAGGCAGGACAGGCATGGCGCCATCCTTCTTGATGACGAGGGGCGGAGGGTTGGGAGAGTGAGGCAGGACAGGCCTGGCGCCATCCTCCTTGATGACGAGGGGCGGAAGGTTGGGAGAGTGAGGCAGGACAGGCCTGGCGCCATCCTTCTTGATGACGAGGGGCGGAGGGTTGGGAGAGTGAGGCAGGACAGGCCTGGCGCCATCCTCTTTGATGACGAGGGGCGAAGGGTTGGGAGAGTGAGGCAGGACAGGCCTGGCGCCATCCTTCTTGGTGACGAGAAGGATTACGATGACCGCCATGATTATCGTCGCTGCTGTAATTCTGATGAGAACAAAAAGAGTTGTGATAAAAAAAAACATTTTGTTAAAACGTGTCACTTTAATTACTGCAACCTGCACCACCTCAACCAGTGTAATGCTGGAATAATAATTGAACTTGTTTTTTAAATGGATATTAAAAGTAAAGTATTTGATCGTTTTGGCATTGTAGAAAAAGGCAATGAAGCAATGAAGAAATAATGACACACACACACACACACACACACACACACACACACACACACACACATATATATATATATATATATATATATATATATATATATATATATATATATATATATATATATATATATATATATATATATATATATATATATATATATTAAGCTCCTCATTAGTGGTCCTGATAAAAATTGGCCCAACCCGTTGTGGCGCAGGTGATGTTTATAGTATGCATCTTGCATTGGCTCCTTACCTTACGTAGCTCATGGCCTGGCCTCTCTTTGGAGAGATTATCTTGGTCAGGTTGATGGAGGAACTTCAGGGGCGGCATGTGGGTAGTCTTAGGCCGCAAGCGACCTGAATAATCCCAACTGTGTTCAGCCAAGATTCAACTGGCATCCCTCCTGGATCTCCCCAAGCGATGGCAGCAGCAGCTATCCTCTGTAGCCAAAATGATGAAAAAATTTGAGGAAAAAGGAGGCTGATGACTGGCTGGAATTGGGTCTGGGATGACAGAAATGATAATATGGTGTGGAGTTAGAAAGAGAGGAGAGATAGTGCTCCCTCACCAGGTTTCCTTCATGTAGGGAGCATGTAAACATGGTTGGTTCTTTGAGGCCCACTGTGATTACAGGGAGCTTGATATCGTATTTCACGGAATGTCATGGAGTGTAGGCATTAGAAATCCTCACACTATCAGTGTTTTTATAAAACTGTTCCTGAAGAAGTACGAGCTATATTTTTTCTATATTTGATATTGTTTGCACTTTATTTCTGATGAATTGAATTTTTATACAAGTATAATTTCAATTACCAATTTTTCATATAATAAGCCATATGCCTATGTTGTAGAATTTGTTTGATTTTAGTCATTCCACGCTACTGTCATCTGAGGGCCATAACTGAAAAATAATTCTAGGTTTGTAATACATCAAGTAAAAGCTGAAAACTTCATAGTTTCAAATTCAGAAAACGAAAATATAAACCAATTTTTGTGTAAAATTTTGAAGTTAGAAAATAGTGAAAAAAAATTTTTTGCAAAAAATACAATTTATTTTCCATTTTCATTAAATGAAAGGCTGTTGATTCAAGCCTTGATGTATGTTAAGTATGGTCAATGCTGTATTAGGTTAGGATGTAGTTGGTAATTCCTAAGCAATTTCGGTACTCAGTAATAATTAATTATGTAAGAAGCAATGTTGATTAAACTGACATGCTGAAAATTTGATGTTTGTTTTATGGAGTCAGTGATTTTTCAGGAGCAACAATATAACTTCCTTATCCAATTTAAGATTTAGTTGAAGGTACCTATGCACCATTAGCCTTTTCTCTCTATGGATATCTATTTTTTCTGTAATTACGTTCTTGATCGTTTCATAAAGGGTGAGCGTTTAGTCTGACAGCTTTTGTTGCCTGTGTGTAAGAATGAATCAGGATGCAGCAGCGCAACCTTCAACCTCTAGTGGTCCCTTTGCTTCGCGACAATCTTTAGGGAAAGCAGTCAAGCGTGTTACCAGTGCTCTTCCACGAAGCCCAAGAAAGCTGAAATTTGTAGCATCAAAAATTGCTACAATTGCTGGACTTCAGTTAAGTCACACCTACTACATCTCAATCATTAAGAGGTATTACACAACAAGTTAAGGAAAATGTGATCAAGTTCTACAAAAGAGATGATATCTCTAGGCAACTACCAGGTCGGAAGGATGTCATTAGGATTAAAGACCCAGTAACAGGTGAAAAGACTTCTGTTCCCAAACGAGTGATGATGTTTAACTTACGAGAGGCATATGCTATCTTTAAAGAAACTCATCCAACTGATGAAATAGGGTTATCAAAGTTCTGCACTTTGAGATCACATGAAGTGGGCATTGTTTCTAGCAAGTCTGAGAAGTTTGCTGTTGTCCCATATTAGAGAATGGTTTATATTCACTGCTTTCCAGATGGAAAGATGCTGAACTGAAACAATATCTGACAGTAGCTGCACAGTGGTGTGTGCTTGAGCCTCCATCGCCTACGCCATGAAGTATCAATGTAAGGGTGTCATATGCTACTGACCTTCAAGTGCAACTTACTCCAAGAAGCTCATGGATGATGACAGTAATTGCTGGTGAAGCAATGATGAAAGGAGGAGTCTATTGGAGATAAAGAGTTTGCAGTTACTGAGCTGTGTGAAATACATTCACAAATGTACAGTACCTAAAACACATAACATGAAGACACAAAACAATGCATTCCTGGAACAGAAGAACCTAACAGTAAGGCATCATTATTCAAACAGGCTGCTGAGGAATTATGCCATTAAACATAAATGAAATGTTAGCAGCCCACATGGATGCCAAGCACAGGAGATTCTGTGACTATATACACCTCAGTTGTCCACTATGCAAGATGAAGAACAACATACCAGAAGCATACTTGTGATTTCCCGAACACCACATGGCACATTTCCAAAGCCTTGAGGGCACAGGTGTTCAACAGTAAAATAATTGATGACCTGACTAACTCTGTTCCACATCAGCACATTTCTCTTTGGACAGATGGAGCAGCAGCCCATTTTATGAATAGATTGCTCACAACTGCTCTCACCTTCTGCCAGTCAGATCCATGAGGCTACTGCAGTGGAACTTTTTTGAAAGCTATCATGGGAAAGCGCTCATGATGTTGATGATTACTTGCTAATCAAGTGGAATATTAACTGCGTAAGTGCTTTACAGACACGATGCACTGTTACGCTCAGCATTGGACCTGTCTGGTACCTGAGATATCAAACAAAACAACCAACACTGTACACGTCTCGAAATGGAAATTGAAAGTGAAAAAAGCTTGAGCTAACGAGAAAATTTGGAAAGGATGTGAACAACACATAATACAAGTGTAGAAGTGTTAAGACTCTTGGACACTGTCGGTGGCACTATACTCTTTACCCACGATGACACTGCTTTCTCAATTGGCAATCTGGAACCCTGGCATCTCGATTCTGATGATGAACTTTTGACTAGTAAGCTCTACCACTGGCGTGAGTTTTCAGTGATGAGGATGTTGCATCGACAGGCATCAACGGTTAGATCTGATGTCGAAGATGTTTCTGTCACAGATACAAAACTTGAAAAATGCTTGGCAGTCTTCATGACATCACTTCTGTTTGTGAAAGAATGATGGGGTCCTATGTACTTTATTCAAAATATGTTTAGGAAGAGATGAGTTTACTTTGCTTGATTGTAGAAGAAAAGAACTAGTTGATGAGTGAGATGTTAGATCAATATAAGAATTGTTTGAAGTTGTCAGGCAAGAGATGTTGCAGGGGACCTCACATTTGTGTTCCCCTAAAATATGGAGATCTATTGACACTATTCAAAACTGACATGATTCTCAAGAATCTCCAGTGCAAGTATTACATGAGGACTATACATTTTGCAAATGTGTCATTTCTGTACTATCAATAAAATAATATTTCCTGTCTATATATATATATATATATATATATGAATATATATATATATATATATATATATATATATATATATATATATATATATATATATATATATATATAGAGATATAGTTTTTTTTTTTACAGCAAAGGAGACAGCTCAAGGCACAAAAAAGTAAACATTAATAAAAAAAGCCTGCTACTCGCTGCTCCTAAAAAGAATCCAAAGAGGTGGCCGAAAGATAGGTCAGTTTCGGGAGGAGAGGTGTCCTGATACCCTCCTCTTGAAAGAGTTCAAGTCGTAGGCAGGAGGAAATACAGATGAAGGAAGATTGTTCCAGAGTTTACCAGCGTGAGGGATGAAAGAGTGAAGATGCTGGTTAACTCTGCATAAGGGGTTTGGACAGTATAGGGATGAGCATGAGTAGAAAGTCGAGTGCAGCGTGCGGGGGGGAGGCATGCAGTTAGCAAGTTCAGAAGAGCAGTCAGCGTGGAAATATCGATAGAAGATAGAAAGAGAGGCAACATTGCGGCGGAATTTAAGAGGTAGAAGACTATCAGTATGAGGAGGAGAGCTGATGAGACGAAGAGCCTTAGCCTCCACTCTGTCCAGAAGAGCTGTGTGAGGGAGCCCCCACACATGAGATGCATACTCCATAATGAGGGCGGACAAGGCCCTGTATATGGACAGCAACTGTGCAGGGGAGAAGAACTGGCGGAGACGGCAGAACGCCCAGCCTCGAGGAAGCTGATTTAGTAAGAGATGAGATATGAAGTTTCCAGTTGAGATTTTGAGTTAAGGATAGACCGAGGATGTTTAGTGTTGAGGAAGGTGATAGCTGGGTGTTGTCAAAGAATAGGGATAGTTGTTTGAAGATTGTGTCGAGTGGATAGGTGGAGAAACTGTGTTTTGAGGCGTTGAAGGACACCAGGTTCTTCTTGCCCCAATCGGAAATAATAGTAAGGTCTGAGGCTAAGCGTTCTGCAGCCTCCAGCCTGAGTCGTTAAGTTCCTGAAGGGTGGGTCTTCTATTAAAAGAAGTTGAATAATGCAGAGGAATCATCGGCGTAGGAATGGATAGGACAGTTCGTTTTGGAAAGAAGATCATCAATGAACAACAGAAAAGAGGGAGATAGGACAGAACCCCTGTGGGACACCACTGTTAATAGATTTAGGGAAGAACAGTGACCGTCTACCACGGCAGAAATAGAACGGTCAGAAAGGAAACTGAGATAAAGGTACAGAGAGAAGGATAGAAACCGTAGGAGGGTAGTTTAGAAAGCAAAGATTTGTGCCAGACCCTATCAAAAGCTTTTGATATGTCCAGCGCAATAGCAAAAGTTTCACCGAAACGGCTAAGAGAGGATGACCAAGAGTCAGTTAAGAGCATAGAGATCACCAGTAGAACGCCCCTTGCGGAACCCATACTGGCGATCAGATAGAAGGTCAGAAGTGGAAAGGTGCTTTGAATCTTCCGGTTAAGGATTGATTCAAAAGATTTAGATAGACTAGAAAGTAAAGCAACAGGACGGTAGTTTGAGGGATTGGAGCGGTCACCCTTCTTAGGTACAGGCTGTATGAAGGCATACTTCCAGCAAGAAGGAAAGGTAGATGTTGACAGGCAGAGGCGAAAGAGTTTGACCAGGCAGGGTGACAGCACGGAGGCACAGTTTTAAGGACAATAGAGGCACCCATCAGGTCCATGTTTCTGAGGATTGAGGCCAGAGAGGGCCTGGAAAACATCATTTTGAAGAATCTTTATAACAGGCATAAAGGAGTCAGAGGGGGATGAGTAGGAGGAATATGCCCAGAATCGTCCAGAGTGGAGTTTTAGAAAAGTTTGAGAGAAGAGTTCAGCCTTAGAGATAGATGAGACGGCAGTGTTGTCAGGACTGAGGAGTGGAGGAAAGATGAAGAAGTGAAGTTGGAGGAGATGTTTTTGGCTAGATGCCAGAAGTCACGGGAAGAGTTAGAGAAAGCAAGGTTTTGACATTTTCTATTAATGAAAGAATTTTGGTTAGTCGGAGAATAGATTTGGTACGATTTCGGGCAGAAATGTAAAGTTCATAATTAGCATTAGTTTGAAGGCTCTGGTATCTTTGTGAGCTACCTCTCTATCATTGACAGCACGAGAACAAGCGTGATTAAACCAAGGCTTTTTAGCGTGAGGAGTAGAGAAGAACGAGGAATGTATGCCCATTCCAGAGACAATCACCTCTGTGATGCGCTGAGCACACAGAGGGTCTCTATCCTGGAAGCAACAATCATTCCACGAAATCTGAAAAGTACATCTCAGGTCGTCCCACTGAGCTGAAGCAAATGCCAGAAGCATCGCTCGGTGGGTCCAGAGGATGTACAGGAGGCGATAGGACAGGATGCAAATAAGATTGTGATCGAGGAGCCCAACGGAGAGAAATAGTTTTGACAAGAGGAATAAGCAGAAGGGTTTAAGGTGAGGAAGAGGTTCAGAATGTTGGGGCCGATCAGACTTCCAAGACGGTCAGGAATACGTGTGGTGCTGGACCAACTGCTCTGGAGTCGTTGAGATAACCAAAGTTGTGGCTTGTTCTGGGATGGTCAGTGAGATGAAAGCTAAAACTGGTGGTGAACATTAGAAATCTCCTAGGATGGAGATATATATATATATTAGTGGTCCAAAAAGCATAATGTCCTGGTACTTAATTATTGCCATTATTTTGCTTTATTTCTTAAGGAAATTGCAGTGAAACTTAAGTAACAAAATTTTGAAGCTTAATCAGAACGGCGTTCTTTATTTTTGTATGAAAAACTGAAATGGTAATTGACAAAACCTATACATATTTGCATAACTTAAAGCTTCATCTATAACATGCATATAAAATATTTGGAAATTTCTTTGTATTCTCACAGAGTTTTGCATATGTACAACACTAAGTCAAACTGCGGGTTGCATTTGTGAAACGACCGTAACGTCCTCTTCAACAATAAATAACAAGAACAACAATAAACACAGAATGTTCCGGATAGTCTCATTAACCTCTTTAGCCATTAGTACTATCTTGGTAAAAATCATATCAAGCTAACCGCATAACTTCTAGAGATACAGGTAAGAGTGCACCAATAAGTTACTTCCGAATGAAACGACCGTAACGGTGGAATGACCCTTTTCCAACTTTCCTCCAAGGAAATTTTACAAAAATGATGCCTACTTTATATCAATAGAAAAAAGGTTTTACACTGAGTAAAGTGTCACAATATGGCAGCAACACTAATTTACAAGCCTTTTCTATAGTCTAAGTTCCCGAAACAATGAAGTGAATGAAGTATTTTGCATTTTAGAAAAGATTCATTTTATCTTCTTTTTTTTTGCCAGTTTTGTAACAATTTTGGACTTTTTTCAAAATTTCACACATTTTTTAAGTAAAATAAATGCCATACATGAAAAAGGTAAGGTCTTTTCTCGATGTACGAGTTATATGAAGCCAACTGGTGCAGTTTCTTTTTTTGGGGGGGGTATATGACTCAACCTTGAAAAACCCCCAAAAAGCTCCACTCTGCATTATTCAACTTCTTTCAATAGGAGACCATCCGAACAGGAATTACATGACTCAAGACTGGAGGCTGCAGAGCGCTTAACCTAAGACCTTGCTATTATTTCCGATTGGGGTAAAAGAAACCTTGTGTCCTTCAATGCCTCAAAAACTCAATTTCTCCACCTATCAACTCGACATAATCTTCCAAACACCTATCCCCTATTCTTCAACAACACTCAGCTGTCATCTTTTCCTACACTAAACATCCTCGGCCTATCCTTAACTCAAAATAAAAAAAATGGAAACCACATCTCTTCTCTCACTAAATCAGCTTCCTCAAGGTTGGGCATTCTGTATCGTCTCCGCCAGTTTTTCTCTTCAGCACAGATGCTGTCCATATACAATAGCCTTGTCAGTCCTTATATGGAGTATGCATCTCACGTGTGGGGGGGCTCCACACACACAGCTCTTTTGGACAAAGTAGAGTCTTAGGCTCTTCGTCTCATTAACTCCTCTCCTCTTACTGACTGTCTTCTACCTCTCAAATTCCGTCGCAAAATATCTTGATATTTTCACACCGACTGCTCTTCTGAACTTGCTGACTACATGCCTCCCCCATTCCTGCAGTCCAGGGCACTGCACTTGACTTTCTATTCTTACTTACTCATATACTGTCCAGATCCCTTATGCAAGAGTTAACCAGCACCTTCATTCTTTTATACCTCTTGCTGGTAAACTCTGGAACAGCCTTCCTTTGTCTGTATTTCCTTCTACCTATGGCTTGACATCTTTCAAGAGAGGAGTGCCAAGACTCCTCTTCTGAAATTGACCTCTCTTTTGGCCTTTTGTTTCAGTTGCTGTTGTTGGAGCAGCGCCTGGAGGGTTATATTGTTGCTTTATTGTTTTGTGCCCTTGAGCTGTCTCCCTTGCTGTAAAAAACAAATAAAATAAAATAAATAAATAAATAAAATCCTAAAATAAGGTGACTATTTCTCTGTCAATGTCTAGACAAAATCTAAATCTCTTCTGAGTCTCCTGTTTCTTGTCCCCGCTGCCTGGCACCACTTGGAGCATGTGGCACCTCATTTGTCTTTGTTTTTCAGTTCTGGAATATTTGTCAACCACTTCAGAGCATTCGGACTACAGGTAACTCTCGATTTACGCGAGTTTGGTTTACGCGTTTTTTAAATAACGCGGGGTCCAAAATCCAAATAAATGTTTAATTTACATGTTTTTTTCACTTATACGCGATATTTTATGGAGTGGCCACCAGATGTCTCACGCAACTGGACTCACACGGCGCCGCGGCCACACAGCTGAGCTCAGTTCTTCCCGCGCGCCACTTGAACAACAATACACTACCCACGCTGCCACGCTACTCAGCAATAGGGGTGGGCAGGTACCGGTACTAACGGTACCAGCTATACGGTACGGTACCGGACCAGGCTGCTCGGTACCGGTACCAATACTAGCCAGCCGCTCATGGTGTCCCTCATTTCTTCCTCACACGAGTGAGGCTGAGACTGAGTGCCTGAGTGGATATCTCGGTGATATGGATATTCTCTCTCTCTCTCTCCACTGAATGAAGTGAATAAGCATATTATTCCCACCATCACTCGTAGGTTATGACAGACAACTAGGCAAGACACAATTCACACGGTTCTGGTGACACGCGGCATGCAGCTGTTTGTTGTATGGGTGTGGCTGTGTAGTTTGTAAACAATGCAAATGGCGGCCTGGCTGGTATTGCGTGAAATAACTCCTCGTACAAGACTCATGATGTACAGTTTCTGCTGTCATATTTACCCCATTATTCTCACTAATATTAACAATTAATAATGAACACATGGATATTTTTTTCCAATATGATTTTTTATGTAGCTTGTACTGCTCCTTAGTCATACAATCTTAAGCCACCTGTGACATCAAGATCAAGATCATACAAATGGCGCCCGACGGAAAAACGGGATAACAGCAAGGCATGGGCGATCCTCCACCGATTTAATTTTTGTATAGTAGTTATTTGATCGCCCTGTATTCTATGGTAACATATTATAAGACAGCTACAGACTATGAAGGATTATAAACAATAATAAAGGTAAGTTTGCCGTTGTTATTGGATAAGACGAAAAACAGATCCTTAAAAACACCCCAAAGAAGAAAAAGAATCATAAAAAATTTGTACATTCGGCGTATAACGCGCAGGGCTAAACTTTCAAGCATTTTTTATGTGAAAAAGGTGCCGCTATACGCCGAGAAATGCGGTATTTATTTTTCGACAGAAACCTACCTCTTGTTTGATTTACATTTTTTTTGATTTACGCGACCTCTTCAAGGACGCAATAATCGCGTATATCGAGAATTACCTGTATTGGGATTTTGGGGTTACCCGTGTTATGATTATAGGACTGTTACTGTATAAAGCTCAGCTGGATAAACCAAGGTATGGAGGTAGGACAAGATGGGACTAACTCATCCTGCATACAATATCTGGGTAAATATTAACACACTCAAAGTACACAAATACAATAAATGGATTAGTAGATAAGTAGTTGGCACATTCACATATAAGACAAAAAAGTGAATCAAGGCTTCTTAAACTGCACCGTATAGCTCTGGTAGGCTTTTCATGGCCGTCTGGGTTAATGGGTGGTCATCAGGACAGCATCTTGATTGTTTTCAGCCATGGCAATGATTGAAAATTGTTAGCTTGTAGCAGGAGATGAGACTTGAACCCAGGTCTTCCAGGGCCGCACCCGCACGCTGACCACTCACCCGCTGCCTACCTGAATTCTCTCCACAGTTCAGGACAGTTCTTTTCAGAAATAGTATTTTATGCTCAGGACCTCAAGTTTGGAATTCTTTGCCAGTAGAAATAAAAAATCTCCTTAATAGTAATAATTTCTCTCTATTTAAAAAGTCAGTAAAAACACACTTATTTGCAATCCAAAACAATCACGGTTAAAATTATAATTTATTCCTGAAACATGAACACAAATTTACATTATTAAATCTAATCAGTGAATTGCATAGTACTATTGTCCATATTATTTTTATTATTGTTATTATTATTATTATTATTATTATTGTTATTATTATTATTATTATTATTGTTATTATTATTATTATTGTTGATGCTGTTGTAGTTGTTATTGTAGTTAACATTTTAGATATAACTATTATAACTTCATCTGGTATTATAGTTAATGTTGTTATTTATTGTATATTTGTATTTAGCTTTATGGTTGGGAGCTATCTGCAACCTTTAGAAATATATTAATAGTGCAGTGAAATAAATATACAGTCTGTCGGGAAGCTTCGGCTTGACAGGCTAGATTCGTTGCCAGAATTATAATTATATTTATATGTATATATCAATGTGTGTATATTATGGCAATAAACATTACTTACTTACTTACTTACTTAAATTCAGTCAATCTTCTCATCTGCCTCAGTGATGGGAGTGCCTCGGGACACTTTGAATGCACCTAACAACATTAATCTTAGCCAATGCACCTGTGGCAGCAGCACCATTAGTGAGCCAAGGTTGCAATGTACTGGAATTTTCCTCACTACTTGAAGAATACTGAGGTCATACTGGGTGCCATAGGCAAAGTACATGTAGGGGAAGACAGCCACTCGGCACAGCGCAAAACTGGTGATCATGAGGAGCCCATTCACACTGTACCATCTGAGGAAAGGAAATTGTTTGTTACTTTATAGAAAAAAAAATTCTTTATATCAGAAAAAGTGAGATAATGTTACTAAAGTAATAGTATAATTTAAAAGAAAAGAAAAACTGAAGCCAAAAATATTTGTGTGACTAATAAAAAGTTTTAAAATACCTTCATTTTAACAATTACCAAATAATTCAAAACTTGCTGTTGTTATGATATATTCAGAGCAATGATCTCATCACAAAAGAAGAAATCTTCAGGGAAATACTTAAACAGTGGGCATATTTATGATGTCATGGATAAAGGCTGAGCATTTTCCTAGCTATGGGGATCACAATGAACCAATGACTAGTTGGTAATATGCAATGACATCACAACTTTTAAAAGCTTATGGTAAATACAGCAACAAAGTCTATTTATAAAACAAAGACTATGAAATACATTATTGTGGCTAACATCACAGCTGGTTAAGGGAAGAGGTGTGGAGTGGTAGAAGAAGTGAAGCAACAGACTTTAAAGTGGTTTGATCACATGGAGCAAATGGAGGAGAGTAAGATGACCAGGAGGGTGTATGTGAGTGAGATAGAGGGAGGGAATGTTAGAGGACGACCTCCAGTGAAATGGAGGGATAGGGTGCAGGAGTACGTTAGGGAGAGGGGGGAAAGATCCTTGAGAAACTCTGAGCAGGCAAGGAGGGAGTGTCTGGATAGAGAAAGATGGAAACTCTTTTGCTGTGGCCATCCCCTGGCGGGAGCTCCTAGGAGCAGACGTCGATGAGATGATGATGATCACGCCTGTACCTAAAGAATCATCATGTGTCTGACTTTTGACCCATATCAATTACCGTATTCCAGTTTTATCAAAGGTCTTTGAAAATCATTTGTCCACCCATTCTTGGCTAATGCAAAGTTCTGGCTTCACATATTGTATGTAAGGAAAACCTGAGTAACACTGATCATTTCTGATCAATGATCATAAACATTAGAATGCCCTGGATAATGGACCTGGTGCCAGACTGGGGCAGTTAGATTTGTCTAGGGCATTTGATTGTGTCAACCATGATGGCCCAAGGGATAGGAGTGGTGTCAAGTCAGCTGATGAAACAGTCCTGAGTGAGTTTGCTGCACATGACAACTTGTTGCATGCAACCTCTCACTCTTGTCAATGTACCTCACTGCCATCTATTGAGTGTGGTATGGCATCAAAGGCCTCTACAAGTGCTGGAAGGAGCACGGAGGGGACCTGGACAAAGACAAACCTCAAAGGAAGAAAAAAAAAGAGCCAAAATGCAGGTATGATGCGAGAAAGAAATTCAGGGCAGGACAGGACAGGGTGTGGCCGGTGTCACCACTGCTGCGCCTTCTTACCTTCTCCCGGAATCGTGCCAAATCTATTCTCCGACTTACCAAAACTTTTTTTATTAATAGAAAATGTCAACACCTTGCTTCTTCTAATTCTTCCCGTGACTTCTGGCAGCTAGCCAAAAATATCTCCTCCAATTTCACTTCTTCCTCTTTCCCTCCACTCCTTAACCCCGACGGCAGCACTGCCGTCCCATGTGTCTTTAAAGCTGAACTCTTCGCTCAAATTTTCTGTAAGAACTCCACCCTGGACGATTCTGGGCGTATTCCTCCTACTCATCCCCCCTCTGACTCCTTTATGCCTGTTATTAAGATTCTTCCAAATGATGTTTTCTATGCCCTCTCTGGCCTCAACTCTTAGAAGGCTTATGGACCTGATGGAGTGCCTCCTATTGTCCTTAAAAACTGTGCTTCTGTGCTGACACCCTGCCTGGTCAAACTCTTTCCTCTCTGCCTATCAACATCTTTCTTTCCTTCCTGCTGGAAGTATGCCTTTGTACAGCCTGCGCCTAAGAAGGGTGACCGTTCCAATCCCTCAAACGACCGCCCTATAGCTTTACTTTCCTGTCTATCTAAAGCTTTTGAATCAATCCTTAACCAGAAGATTCAAAAGCACCTTTCCACTTCTAACCTTCTATCTGATCGCCAGTATGGATTCCGCAAGGGGCGTTCTACTGGCGATCTTCTTGCTCTCTTAACTGACTCTTGGTCATCCCCTCTTAGCCGTTTCGGTGAAACTTTCTCTGTTGCACTAGACATATCGAAAGCCTTCGATAGAGTCTGGCACCAGTCTTTGCTTTCTAAACTGCCCTCTTTCGGATTCTATCCCTCTCTCTGTTCCTTTATCTCCAGTTTCCTTTCCGGCCGTTCCATCTCTGCGGCGGTAGACGATCACTGCTCTTCCCCTAAACCTATCAACAGTGGCGTTCCGCAGGGCTCTGTCCTATCACCCACTCTCTTCCTGTTATTCATCAATGATCTTCTTTCCATAACAAACTGTCCTGTCCACTTATACGCCGACAACTCCACTCTGCATTATTCAACCTCTTTCAATAGAAGGCCATCAACACAGGAAGTACACGACTCCAGACTGGAGGCTGCAGAACACTTAACCTCAGACCTTGCTATCATTTCCGATTGGGCCAGAAGGAACCTTGTGTCCTTCAATGCCTCAAAAACTCAATTTCTCCACCTATCAACTCGACACAATCTTCCAAACATATATCCCCTATTCTTCGACAACACTCAGCTGTCACCTTCAACACTAAACATCCTTGGTCTATCCTGAACTCAAAATCTCAACTGGAAACTTTATATCTCCTCTCTTGCTAAATCAGCTTCCTCGAGGTTGGGCGTTCTGAATCGTTTCCGCCAGTTCTTCTCCCCCCCGCAGTTGCTGTCCATATACAGGGGCCTTGTCCGCCCTCGTATGGAGTATGAATCTCACGTGTGGGGGGGCTCCACTCACACAGCTCTTCTGGACAGAGTGGAGTCTAAGGCTCTTCGTCTCATCAGCTCTCCTCCTCATACTGATAGCCTTCTACCTCTTAAATTCCACCGCGATGTTGCTTCTCTTTCTATCTTCTATCGATATTTCCACGCTGACTGCTCTTCTGAACTTACTAACTGCATGCCTCCCCCCCTCCCGCGGCCCCGCTGCACACGACTTTCTACTCATGCTCATCCCTACACTGTCCAAACCCCTTCTGCACGAGTTAACCAGCATCTTCACTCTTTCATCCTTCACGTTGGTAAACTCTGGAACAACCTTCCTTCATCTGTATTTCCTCCTGCCTACAACTTGAACTCTTTCAAGAGGAAGGTATCAGGACACCTCTCCCCCCGAAATTGATCTTTCTTTCGGCCACCTCTTTTAATTCTTTTTTGGGAGCAGCGAGTAGCGGGCTTTTTTTTATTATTGTTTTCTTTTTTTGTACCCTTGAGCTGCCTCCTTTGTTGTAAAAAAAAAAAAAATAATAAAATGTTTTGTTCAACAAAGATTGCAGTTTCTGCTAAATGGTGGCCTATATGAGCTGTCGAGGGGACATTGTTGGTAACCATTTTGTTGCATTTGGCTGATTGACTGTCGGGTTTGGTGCGCAGAGCATTACGTGACTAAAAAGTGAACCGTACCTGCCCATTGGCCTCTTCATAAGTGCAAGAGGTTTTTCCGCTGTGGGGTATTAGAGATGTTAGCCCTGTTACAAGTATGTTAGTCATAACTCGCATGTGTTGAAACTCTAGGACTACCTTATTGCAGACGGTAGGCCTATAAACCAGCAGAGTAGGACTGCAGTAGGGTGGGGGTGGGGGTGCAGAAGTGCTATATTAACAGACTGCTGTGGTGGGAAATTTAAAATGTCAACTCATTTTTTAACCATGTATTACTAATATCATTGGCCTTGTCGTAAGTGAGAGCGATTGTAAGTCGCATATGTCACAACTTTTTTGAGGACTATGTGTACTAACTAGTTTAACTACATGAGAGTATAGTGGCTGGTTATTATAAATAGTTGTCTAGAAATCCCACAGCTACTTCAATTCAGAAAAATCATAAAAACAAAGTCCAAAATAAAACAAATATAAATAGACAGAAGACTGAGCTAAACTTCTTTCGAATATGGTGAAATTGAGTCTCTTTCTAATCGTAATGTCCTCAGTCTGTATGATCTCCCTATCATGACATTTGGGTCAGAGACACTGATTCTGACCAAATATTTGGAAAGGTAATTGAGAGATGTCCAGAGAGCTTTGGAGAACTCAGTGGTGGATAAGAAATACCACAAATGGTTTTACACTTACAGCATGGATGGGTCTGACAGCAGCCGTGCACATCGTCTAGGTGTTTTTGCTTGAATTGAGGTGTTTTCCATGTCAAATTATTAGGCAGTACAACTATGAAACATGTCATTGTTTACTTGAATCCTTCTGCGGTAATCAGTGACAACTAGCTTCTTAGGTGTCATCGTTTCATCACAGTGAGGTGAGGAAACAACATATTTTCTGCCCCACCGCACCCTTCAGTGATCGACGTGTTTGCGTGGGTGTGCCATGTCAGGAATGTGGCTCCTCACATCAGGCACCACACTGCACTATAGGGATTATATACTCTTATTGATATTTTTGTTATTATACTGATTATGATTATGAGTACAGTAAACCCTCAGTTATCCGGGTGCACCATATCTGACCTCGCTCGTATCCGGGAGTTTTAAAAAATATTTGATCCCCCCCCCCCCCAAAGAATGTCGCGCACTGCCAAAAGTCATTCAAATTGCCCGCGCGATGCCTCTAAACTCTGCCCGGGCGGCGTACCACACCCGTAAGGTGTGCCCCAGCTTGCACGTAGCAACGTAGCAATGCTATTGACGTCTTGGTGCGAAGGTTTGCAGGAAAGCTGTGTGCTTTGCAGTACAACTGGCACGTAAATGTTCTTGCCGAGCGTTGCAGACCATATCAAAGTGACTAGAGTCAAGGTAGTGCAGGTTTAAATGGCGGGAGTGTCAAAGAACTGTTTAAATGAAACACACAGTGCAAACCTTAGCTTAAGCCTTGATGGCTGCCTAAATCCAGACTGGACTAGGTGAGTAGGGCTTCGTACCCGTGGAGAAGGCGTGCGGGTCTGCTAGCACCCCTGCATGAGTGAGGGCGGAATAAGAAATGTGGATAAGTACTGCCCTCGGTCCAACATGTGAAAGAAGGATTTTACCATGCTTACAGTAAGGCGGGTAAAGGGGCCCACAGTGGTTCGGGAGTCCCGTGGGCCAGCCCGATCTGGAGGTGCTGGCTGTAAATCATGGTTACTTCTTGTGGCTGGCCTTCCCGTGGTCCCACTGAATGCACTGTGAAGGTGGTACCCGCCCCATCTGGATAGAAAGGGAAACACAGTGTACCTAAACAGCAACAGATCAAATCGCAAGTGGATGTGCCAGACTATCATTGACTCCTAAGACTCCCCTCACGCCAGAGTTGGGCGATCTGGCGTGCCCGGCGCCTATGGGCTTGGCTCATTGCTGGGTTAAAAGGGTAGCGCCTGGGTGCCTGCCCGGCGTCCGTATAGAAGCCTGCTTTGAGCACTTGATGCCCATTGCCGCCCAGACCGCTTAGGGTATTACTCCGCATGCCTTCTGGTTGACCCAGATGGTAAAGCCCACGGTGCTCATAGCTACGAGGTTGCTAACGCAGCTACGCAGCAATAAAGCCACAGGCTCACACCTAAGAACAGCACAGAGCATCGGCCTTCCAGTTTTGTAAAACTGGACCCGTAAAAAGTTTCTTGTGGCAGTGCTGGGTCTGCTAGAAAGCCTACATGGTAAATATGATGGTGCAGACTTGGGCGGTTAAGCTGCCACAAATACCTGGGCTTTTCTGGGTTGGGTCCAGGCCCCGCTGCTGTGATTGGCCAGGCAGGGGAACATTAGCTGCTGCCTGTGAACCCGGGGCTAGGCACCCCAGCAATGGGTTAGCGGCTGAGGCTATCGTGCCTAATTGCCGAATCCCAAGTAACAGATCCCCACAAGGTGCAGCAGGACTGCGATAAGCCAGGGAGAAATTGCTGCAAGTGCTAACCGTGACGACGCTGCTCGAACCCTTTTCTCAGCGCCCGAAGCACGTCAATCACGCGCATTTCACTCCCTGGTGCAGACTGACTGCTACAAAGCCATGGCGCATTATATTATGAGTATGGACAGAAGCACCTATGCAGTACTCTGTCGGTGCCTTTATGGCAGGCCATGATCAAAAGTTGTTTTCGGGTCCGTAGACTTAACCTACACCATATCCGAGGTTTTCTCATATCCGGGTGCCCCCGTGACTCTATTAACCCAGATACCAGAGGGTTTACTGTATAATTATTATTACTATTATAAATATAATTATCCTATTCCTGTTAATGCAGTAAAAGTCCTTTAATCTGGAATGCTGGGGGTCACAGACCTTCTGGATTGGCAGATATTCTAGATTACTAGCAGGGAACTTCTGAATGTGAAAAACACCATTCCCAGACTCAGTCTGATAATCGCCAATAATCAGCAACTGCTCCAGACTTTTAGCACACTTTGCATGGCACATTCAAGCATCACATCTTAATATATTAACTACAACTAGTTATTTGAACACTTGCATTACATGATAAACAATGGATGCACCATCAGCGGCAGTCATGAAGTGTCCACCATTTCCTCTTTTGATTCAAGTGATAAACAAGAAAGTGAATTATTTACTAATGAATGCTTCTTTTAATAAGAATCAATTATGTAATAAATATGACCTGGGTAATTAAAACAATTGTGACTACATGACTACAAGCAGCAGCTGCTGCTGCCGCTAAGTTGATACATGTAAACAAACATGACGTGTCAGCGGTGGCAATGCCATGTTCGCCGTTTTCCTTTTGGCAACAGTGATTGCATAATACCTCCTCTTCTCCATGGAGGGTGGCATAGAGGGAGCCGATGCAGTGGAGGAATACAGATAAAACCGAGTGAATGGAGTAGACAACAGTGTAAGGGACGGCAGGCCAAGTAACGATGCGTGAGCTGGGTGGCTCACCGTGCCAGCATGGCTGCTGCAACTGACAATTTGCGCACCACTCACCTATTTTCCAGTAGTTCTTTATTTTTCCCGTTTTCTCAGTCACCAAGAAAAGCTGAAATTGACCAAAAATTCCAAACAATCAGGATTTCCAAATTATTGGATGTTGCTGGATCATTGGACTTTTATGGTATTAATGGCATTCATATTTTTATTACTAAGATTTTTATAAATAATATTATAATTACTAGTAATGGTAGTAGTTTATTATCAATGTTATTGTTATTATTATTATTATTATTACTAATATCATTATTATTATTATTATTATTATTATTATTAATGAGGTGGACGTGGTACTGAAAAATCAGTAGTGCGGTTGCGGTAGTGCGGTCCATATTTTTCTTTCCCAGCGGTAGGCGGTGCATCGGTGGCAGTAGTCAGAATAAAAAATACTTCAATGCCTATCCTGGCTGTCCAAACAAAGAAAACATGCTTAACACTTAAAGCGCGGGTTAGATTTTGCCGCGCCTGGCCTGCCACGCCTGGCCTGCCACGCCTGGCCTGCCACGCCTGGCCCGCCACGCCTGGCCTGCCACGCCTGGCCTGCCACGCCTGGCCTGCCACGCCTGGCCTGCCACGCCTGGCCTGCCACGCGGGCATATTCGCTCAAAAACACACCTCACTTCAACCTCAAGTATCTTCTCTCTTACTGAGCTAACGTTGCTGAATGAGGTGTCATTGTAAAGTCCTTTTCCTTAGCTGTCCTTTGACGTTAATTTGAACACCTATAAGCATTGGTAGAACGAGTACAGAGTTGGTGAGTTAGGAACTATGAAACATATTATTTATTATGATACCCAATTCTATTGTTTTCTATTTCTATTATTTAGTAATAAAAGCATCACTTTTTACAGTTTTGTGTACCACATCCCCATATAAACATAAAGCTCAAAACAAAGTCATTGCATTTGGATTCTGATAAACAATCCAAAAAATCTATGCAAGCGCTGCCTATTAAAAAAATGCCATGTCCACTATTAGATTGTTTCACGAGCCAGAGCCTGATTGAGTTGACAATTCGCCGCTTATGGGTTAACTTAAGCGCCGGGTGTCCACAACAGTGACAGCCGGGAGGGCTCTCCTCGTAGCTGGCAATTTCCCCCAAAAAATACATTTTTCGAGCCATACCTCAAAATTGTTTTTTTTACAGTTTTGTCATCCCTGAAATAATGCGGGTTTTCTGTGAACACCGCATCCACTTATCTCAATTCTTTCTTTTTTAAAATGCGCTTTGTTTACCGTCAACTAAAGGTTCTTTAAATGTCCCGCTCGCGTGGTGGCATGTATGCCGTCACTCTGCATCATTTTGAAGCATTTTTTTGGGGGGGCGATTTTTTAAAGTATTTTACAATTTTGAGCATCGTATGGCAATACCGAGTGTCGGTGGTGGTTTCATAGACTGTCATACGGGAAGGTTGTTGTCACCACCCTTGCCAGCGTTACCCTTCCATTGAACGCCTTACTTGACAGTTTTTCTTGGTTGTTTTTGTTTTCACATCAAGATGGGACGACTAAAAAGGCATAAGCGCAATCTGAGAAACCTTATGGCAGCTATAAATCAGCGAAGAGGGCTGCCAACCTCTGAAGAGGGTACCTCCACAGAGCGTGATGAGACTATCGCTGATAGTGATGGGAAGGAACGGAATATCACTGAAATTAGTGAAAAAATTGGTGTATGAAGCCCTCATCAATACCCTTGGAGCACCTGGACTGAACCGCATCATTGCAGCCCTCAGCATGCCTTCCATTTCTCAGGGTAAGTTTGACAGGTACGCAAGATACCTGTACAAGAGGATGGAGAGTCATTATGAAGATATAATGAAGAAGGGAATAGAGGCAGTTTTTCAGCACTACAAGAACACTGGTGTGGGGCCTGATGCAGCTACGGGATACCTGGATATTGCTGTATCCTACGATGGCACCTGGCAGAAAAGAGGACACACTTCTCACATGTAAAAGGGGATCAGGTGCCTTTTCTGAAAAATTATGCTCATAATAAAATGGGAAAAGAAGTCTTTATATCCTTAGTAGCCTTCAAATACACTATTACAACAATACACACAAATATTTTGATATGTTTATGTGGGAGCAACCATAAGTTTACAGAAAACAGGCCATATCTCGAAACGTAGGTTTTTGTTATTAAAGCTGATATTACTCACTTATTACAGGTAACTCTCAATTTGTGCGAGTTTGTTTTAAACGTTTCTGAAATAACGCGGGGTCCAAAATCCAAATAAATGTTTAATTTACACGTTTTTTCCACTTATACGCGATATTTTATGGAGTGGCCACCATATGTCTCACGCAACTTCGAAACATATATTCAGCTAAAAAGGTTGGCCCACAATATTTCGAGCTAGCGAGTGGGGAAGAGTTGGTGCTTAAGATTTGTTGTCTACAATACTCTATATGGAGACTTGAAACAAGTCTGTATTGTTTATATATTATATTTTCCTCTATTTTTATTTGCGCGTGTTTTAGTACAAGTCTTTATGAAGCCATTGATACCAAATGCATGGTGAGTGGAACAGAAACTTTTTGGAAACTTACGGTGCACGAAAGGGTTAATAGAAAATAATTACTTAAATATCAAATACATAAGAAATCATTTTGAACTCACAATTCAAAGTTTGATTGAAAAGTTATTTATAATAATAAGTGGCATTATATCGGAGTTGAAAGAATGATGCATACATTATTAAATATGCAAAGACTCTACATCTGTATTTAAAATCTGAAAATAATAAAAACTTTTAAACGTTTACCGTTTTCTATGAGTTTTTTGGGTTAGCGGACTTGAGTTAATGGAAGGTAAATGTAACAGAAGTTAATTAGTCCGATAATGATTTCCAAAGTTAACGTAAAAGTTAAATCGTTAACGAAAATGTTAACTTCGTTAATTAACAATTAACAGATTAACGATTTAGTGCCCAGGTTTGAGTAGTAGTAGTAGTAGTAGTAGTAGTAGTAGTAGTAGTAGTAGTAGTAGTAGCAGTAGTAATAAATGAGGTGCTTAGAATCACACTGTACCAAGTGCCATATTTTAAAAATCAAGAAAATCGCCTCCAAAGTTTGCCGACATTTAAACACACATATTTCAGGAACTAGAAGAGATATTCCATTGCATTTTCTTTGTAAATGTTGTGTAACATCTCTGCTATCACATTGTCATACTACTCATCACAATAATGACAGTAATAATGTATGTAATGATGATTAATTTAACTACAGTGATCATGAGAATACTAATATTGAAATTTGTTGTTTCCACTTTATCGGGTCCCTCGACCTTTTCCTGCCTCTCACAGGGTATGCAACTTCTCCCCCTTCCCTTTCACCACTTGAAGAACTCATAGGGATCATATTTCGGTGGTAAAACAGCACAGATATGATAATGCTTGTGTCTCCACCGTGTGTAAAGAGAATCTGGCACCAGCAATGGAATCGTGGATGCAGTATGGCCAGGAGGGCATGTCTCCCCCACTCCCTTTCACCTAGAAGAGCTCGACGGTGCCATGGTTTTGCATTGCTAACTCTCATTGGCTGAGAGTTCTCGACACCACAAGGTGCCTTTAACCCGTAGCGTGTGGGTGTCGGCAATAGTCGACAAATGGTGCCTGGGCTCGAATCGCAGGTGTCGACTAATAGTCAAAGGATTTTTTAATTAGCGCAGCGTCAAATTGAGTTTGTTTGTGCTGAAGTAGGGTTAGCATGTCGTTTTCTTTCAAACAATACCCAACCATGCTCCCTTGACTAATTATTGGTCAGTGTATGCCTTGTGTTAGCTTTGAGAAGATGTCTGCTAGACATCCACCTCTTCTCATTTTCCAGTGAATTTCATCAACAAGATGGGGGCCCTTCGACCTCAACATACATCAAGGGCATCAGGAAGGTCCGGAAGTTAGTTTTTTTTGGGTGTGTTTCACATAAACTGTATAAAAGTTATGCTTTTTATTACTAAATCATGGAAGGGAAGTCCACTAGCGGTGAAAAACTGTCTATAATAATGTGCTTTCAGCAGGGTTGGCAGTTTAAACCAAATGGTTTAAACCAATAAAAAAAAACCAGTGGTTTAAACCAACTAATAAAACAATTTTTTTTTCTTTTGTGTGTATCTTTGTTAGTTTCATCAGTATTGTGGTTTTAACTATATGTAAGATTTTAATTATGTACAGCAGGGTTGGCGGTTTAAACCAGGGGTGTCAAACTCAAAACCCTTGGAGGGCCAATTCATACTCTGAAGTGCCGTCATGGGGGCCAACAAGGGTAGAAAATACATTGACAAGATTGAAGTTACCGTGATACCGCGGGCCATTTATGACTATCCCGCAGGCCATGGGTTTGACACCCCTGGTTTAAACCAAAAAAACATCAATAAAACCAGTGTTTTTTGTGAATCTTTTTTAGTTTCATCAGGTATTGTGGTTTTAATTATATGTGGTTTTATTATTTTTTATCATGCACACTCATTTTACTAACACCAGGATGAAAACATCAGTTGGTAAACTCAAATCTCTATTCAAATGCTGTAACTCAGAGTAACTGGAAACATAATTTGGGTACATTATATATATATATATATATATATATATATATATATATATATATATATATATATATATATATATATATATATATATATATATATATATATATATATATATATTTTATTTTTTTATTTTTTTCCCCAGTTACTCTGAGTTACAGCATTTGAATAGAGATTTGAGTTTACCAACTGATGTTTTCATCCTGGTGTTAGTAAAATGAGTGTGCATGATAAAAAATAATAAAACCACATAATTAAAACCACAATACCTGATGAAACTACAAAAGATTCAAAAACACTGGTTTTATTGATGTTTTTTTGGATTATTTCCTGCCCGGGTGACTCTCAGCAACGGGGTGCACTTTTCAAAAATTTTTTTTCTCCCATTATGTCAGAGGAAATTAAACATAGGTTTATGAAAAGCAGTGTCAAAATGATGAAAAGTGTCAAATGTAAGTCAGAATTGTCGCGTCAGATATGTACGACGCCACGCTGAAGGTGACCAGCCTGTAGGCTATGCACGACGCCGACGCCAGAGAGGGTTAAACCAGGGGTGTCAAACCCATGGTTCAAGGGATAGTCATAAATGGCCCATGTATCACGGTAACTTCAATCTTGTCAATGTATTTTCTACCCTTGTTGGCCCCCATGACGGCACTTCAGAGTATGAATTGGCCCTCCAAGGGTTTTGAGTTTGACACCCCTGATTTAAACCCTGCTGTACATAATTAAAATCTTACATATAGTTAAAACCATAATACTGATGAAACTAACAAAGATACACACAAAAGAAAAAAAATGGTTTTATGAGTTGGTTTAGGCCACTGGTTATTTTTATTGGTTTAAACCATTTGTGGCTTAGTGCAGTACAGTATGTTATATGCATTTGCTCAGTAAGTTTCAGAAAACAATAAGTTTGAATAAGTTTTGTACTACATTTGAATTTACACATAATCTAGCTACCAGTATTTTTCTGTATGCATTGTTGGAAAGGATTTTTTTCAACAATTTATCTGTTGTTTAGTAGTGGCAAACATATATATATATATATATATATATATATATATATATATATATATATATATATATATATATATATATATATATATATATATATATATGTATGTATATATGTATGTATATGTATATATATATATATATATATATATATATATATGTATAAATAAATATATATATATATATATAAATATATATATATATATATATATATATATATATATTTGCCACTTCATTAAACAGCAGATGAATTAAAAAAAAAACAGAAAGCCCCCTCTCTCTCTCTCTCTCTCTCTCTCTCTCTCTCTCTCTCTCTCTCTTACAACTGTTTTTGTAGCATGCAACTGGAAAGTTAGAAGAGGTCTTTCATGTTTTACTACTCTTTAACATTGCAATTAAAAAGCATGTTAGAGAAGCTGCATTTTGCCTCTTTTACAGATTGTATGAAGATCAAATGAATATTTTCCTAAATCCATCTCTAAATCTATCTATAATTACTTTTCAAACTCAAATATGTATATACGGATAGAACTGCTGGAATAAACATACTGAAAAAAAAAAAAAAAAAATGTAGTTTAAACCAAACAAAAAAGTTTAAACCAAAAAAAACATGGTTTTTGTTAAAAAAAAAATAGTTTTTTGCCAACATTGGCTTTCAGTGATCCTAATTCAATATTCTGTACTTGCTCTACCAATGGTCATATAGTCTTCAACTTAACGTCAAAGGACAGGCAAGGGTATGTACTTTACAATGATGCTTCATTGCGTCATATGAGTGAAGTAGGAGTGAAGGTATGAAAGGTTGAATTGAGGTATGTTTTTGCCTGAATATGCCTGCCTGGGAGGACAGGCACGGCAAAACAAGCCCGCGCTTTAAGGGTTAAGAAGAAGGTTGGTATCTTATGCTTCCAAGCTCTGGGCTTATTTAGAGGCTGTACGATGGAGGGGCTAAAGTAATGTTTACTTAATGGGAATTTCGACCTTAGTGCGGCATGCATTCTGTACCTCTGACTCGTTTGCCAGATAGAGGGATGTTTGGGGAACACAGTACTATGCGGTACTATGGCGCTTGGTACAGTATGATTCTAAGCGCCTCAAATGTAGTAGTAGCAGTAGTAGAAATAGTAGTAGTAGCAGTAGTAGAAATAGTAGTAGTAGCAGTAGTAGTGGTAGTAGAAGTAGCAATGACTAATTGTAGTTGGGAAGTTACAGCAGAAGTAGTGGGCTGTTTTCCTCCCTCAGTCTCATCTGGCCCTTGTTTTCCCTCCTGCCATCAATATTACTTTGCTTTCTTTTCCACCCTGTTTGTCACTCTTTTTACACTGTCATTTGCCCTTAACAGCATGGTGAAGGTGTCCAACCAGTTATGTATTGTGGTGTCTGACGAGAAACTGAGCACATTAATGCGCAGCGGCGTCTGACAGCAGACTGAGCCTTATCATGTAGGCTGTACATTTTCCACAGATAGTGATTGTGAGGCTACAGAACTCAGAATCATATAAAAAGACTAACTCTATGAATGTGAACAGAAATAAAGCTTAACCTCTACGGGACGGGCCGGGTTGTAATTTCCTGTCTCGCCACACAGGCAAACACGCTCTTATTTTTACTCTTATTTTCATCGACATTCACTTTATCAATTCTCTTTAACTAGAGAAACGAGGTGAATGAAATATGCGTTCTGACTATCATTAACTCTTTCTCTTTCAAATGGAATCTTCCCAAATTGTCTATATTCTGTAGTTATTGAGATACAGTGTGTTGACTGGGAGTAATTACTGCAGATATTTGGTGACAGAGTCACTGTGTCCGTTTTCTTTCTCGACTCTGGCTTGCTATGGCTTAGACTAACACGCTGTGGAGGTGTGATAACATTATCACCCCGCACTCCCCTTCCCCTCCCAACTCGTGTTTGTCTTGCTCTCCTCCCTCTTATTCCTCTTCTGCCTGCCCTTCCTCGTGTATGGCCTCTTGCATCACTTCTGGGAGGAGAAGATTCAGCAGAGGAAGAGGATAATGCAAACTCAATCCTCCTCCTGGACCTTGGAGGAGATACAGGTGGAGAAGAACGTAGCAAAGATGTAAGGGGAGCAGAAGGCTGCCTTTTCCAAAGTCTATATATACCAAGTTAAGTCATACACAGCTTTGTTGGAGGACGTTGCTTGGAGCCAAACTAGAGAATGTAGATACTGGGATTTAGAGAGAATGAGGAAAGGCTGACTAATTTAAATCAATCATTTCAACATGCACCTCCCTCACACCCCACACTGCCATTTGTAGGCATTGAAATTACAGTCACGCATAGCACAATAAAAAGGCATATTTTTTTCGTCAATGGCTTGCCTGAATGCACGGTGAAAGAAGGCGAGAGACCACATCCAAAGTGCACACACCACCACAGCTTTAGTTACCCGTGAACTGGCGGGTATTTGGATTCAAATGACGTCACCACGCTGCTCCACCCCAAACAGTCCACTGCGTGTGCTAGAAGCAATTTTGAAGGCAGAGTGACTTGACTTGGCATGTATAGACTTTGGCCTTGTCATTTCCTGCCCTCTGGTGGACGGGGCAGTAACAGGTGTGGAAAGTGTCACAGCAGTGCACGTGGTCAGAGCTGGTGGACCTGAGGTGGTTGCCCCATCATCATCGCTACCTGTACTATGCCACTCAGAATCACTGTCACTCCACTCAGAATCACTTTCCAGTGTTACAACAGAAATATCAAGTTCATGTTCTATTGCACTGTCGGAAGGTCTAGCACTCAATTGAGCGATCAGTATGTGATGAATTAGCTATCGGAGTGGACGTAGCCACTGGCCGCACGGACCGACGAACGCAGACCACTAAGGAAGCCTCAGACGCAATGACTCGATGATACAAGTACTCAGGACAAGTGTTGACATATTTGGGGAGGAAAAAATTTGGGATAATGGCTAACATGAGTGAAATATAAGCAGAGCGGCATTTGCCGCTCCCCGTCCCACAGGGGTCAATCTCCCACATTTTGTTAGCCGAGGCCAGCCCTATATAGACACCACAAATACAGTGGAATCTACTCATATTTAGTGTATCATGGATCTTAACAATTAGAGCATACCGCTGAGCTCAACATCAAATTCGAAGGATATTCCAGAACATCACCTCATCATTGAGCCCATGATACTCATGACGTTTCAGAATATCACCCGTCCTCTGAGGGTTAATGGAACTGACAGAGATAGATCACATAATTAAAAGGAATTCACATTCTAAAAATTGTAATGGGTAGGATACATATTTAGGAGGGAGGACAACAGAGGAGCAAAATGAGTGACAGACTAGGAAGTAACTGAGAAAAAGACCCAAGGAAAGGAAATTAAGGTTATGAAATGTTTACACTGGAACTGGAAACTAGAGGAGCAGGACAGCAACTAGTGGAGAGACTTGGAAGAGGCCAATACCCTGCAGTGGAGCGATAAAGGCGATGATGATTATTAACCCTTTCCCGGCGGAGGATCTATATATAAACATTTTGAAATTGAGACTTTTTGTCGGCGCGTCTATATATAGATGTTTGCTCTCATTTGCCCACATTAGATTGTAGCATGGTCTATATATAGAAGATTCCTTACTACTAACAAAATTAACAAAATAAATCGTTATTAGGCATCTCAAACCCCGACACTTACCGACATTGCCTCTCAAGGACAGTCACCGCTTGTGCTTTGTCGGTGGTGGATGTGCAAGGCACCTCAGCTAACACTGGGAATTGTTGCATTTTGTCTATTTTCTTTTGTTATTATAGTCTATCATGTCAAGGAGAAAGATGCCTCTTAAGCTGGAAGAAATGACTTCTTTGGCAGCTGAGGATATAGTTGCTGATTTTTTTAATGATTTTGATGATCCTGGTTCATCTACTGTCAGTGATTACACTCTAAACCTTCATATAATTTTATAAATATACATATAACCAATCTAACTTAAATAACATCTATATATAGATTCAAATGTTTGTTCAGTTTTGCAGCAGAGTCAATATATAGACGTTAATCTGGAATGCCCACTTGTGGGGAATCTATATATACATGTATGGATGAAAATCGACAGCGTCTATACACAGACGATTTTTTTTTTGGTAGTACATACATCTGCCCTGCTGCCGGGAAGGGGTTAAGAAAATCACATGGGAAGTTTGTTTAACCCACCCATCAAGTTAAGATATCCAGTGCAGCCCCTGAAAGTCTCCTTACTAGTGTGACAGGGAGAAGGTCAACAATTTTCCCACAAATAAAATATGTTATGAGAGAGAAAGTAGTTGGAAAGTTTCGTTTAGTCGGCACAACATCTGTGGTCATATGCCGGAGAGAGACAGGAGGGGGAAGGAATTATAGGAGAAGGGAACAGATCCCAAGAGACGGGACACAACCCCCAATTAATACCTGGTACCCATTCACTGCTGGGTGGACAGGGGCGCAGAGTATCGGAAAAAAAGCCCAAATTTTTCCACTCCACCCGGGAATCGAACCCGGGCTCTTTCGATTGTGAGCCAAGTGTGCTAACCACTGCACCACAAAGCCCCCTGTTATGAAAGGGAGCCATCGTACCTTGAAGTCTTGAGGCCGAGTCTGCTCAACACAACTCTCATGTTAGTGAAAGGTCCACTAAGCTCCACACAGTAAAAGCAGCCCACAAAGAAGTCTCCCAGCCCGCTCCTGTACACCAGCACCTGAAAAAGAAGTGTTCTATATTTCATCTTATTCAACTAAACCAATTAACCTAAAAACAGTTCCTATTTTATTGATATTCATAAGTAAAGTCATGGTTGGATGATTACGGTTAGGTCACAGTGGTCACATGATCTCCGTGTATGCTCCACCATGAATGTATACAGAATCTTATTGAAGTCAATCCTTAACATTTGCTGATTTAAATAGAGCTGTCATGCCTCCACTCCTCCTCCTCCTCCTCCCTTCCCTTTTAATTGTCCCTATTCTTTCCCATTTCCCTCCCTACCTCCTGTTCCCTCTCTCCCTCCCCTACCCTGATCCCTTCCTTTGCCTTCTTGATCTCCACTTCTCTTCTTCCTTTTCCTTTTTCCATTCTTCCCTCTCTTCATCTTCCTACTTTGTTTCCTTTCTATTGATATTTCCTCTTCTCCTCCTCCTCCTCCTCCTCCTCCTCCTTCTTCTTGAGCATTTTTGTAGACAGCCAAAGTGCATCAGGCTCACTGCACACCCTCCCACCACCCTGCTCATGATCATGCTGTTAATGCTGCTTACTTTTCTCTTTTTTGAGCAGGCTTTTTTTCCTACACTATCTTTTTGTTGCCCTGAAAAAAAAAAAAAAAAAAGTTAACCCGGTAGCATCGACGGGCTAAATTTGTAGCTTAACCGTGTACCAGCGACGGGCCAAATTTGTAGCTTAACCGTGTACCAGCGACGGGCCAAATTTGTAGCTTTACCGTGTACCAGCGACGGGCCAAATTTGTAGCTTAACCGTGTACCAGCGACGGGCCAAATTTGTAGCTTTACCGTGTACCAGCGACGGGCCAAATTTGTAGCTTTACCGTGTACCAGCGACAGGCCAAATTTGTAGCTTAACCGTGTACCAGCGACGGGCCAAATTTGTAGCTTAACCGTGTACCAGCGACGGGCCAAATTTGTAGCTTAACCGTGTACCAGCGACGGGCCAAATTTGTAGCTTTACCGTGTACCAGCGACGGGCCAAATTTGTAGCTTTACCGTGTACCAGCGACGGGCCAAATTTGTAGCTTTACCATGTACCAGCGACAGGCCAAATTTTTGCCATGATATAAACCCCCCAAAATAAATGATGCATAAACTGATCACAAATGCGTTAATATATATTATGAAATGGTTTGAGTGATGTTTTTTTCTCATTTTCTCGCTTAGAGGGGCCTTTAAGAAACATGATCCTCGCAGCTACCACGTTAACTATTTGTAAGAAATGTGTAAGAAATATACAAAATGCATTCCAAAGGATGTATTTAATAAAACACATATAAATGATCATATGCACCCAGTACATGTGTATGAAGCTGTTCTAATTACAGGTAGGGAGGGGCAGGTCTATCTGGATGAGGAAAGTAGCGTCCTCAACCTCTATGGGCTGACTTTCTTTTTCTTTCCTGCTTATGCTTCTTTCTTTGGGTAACCAAGGGACCTATCCTCAGTCCAGCCTGTTACCTGGGCTGGTTTAAGGGATGAGTTTGCACCTCCAACCCCAACAAAAAACATATGCTAGCCAAAACCAAGACAGGAAGTAGAGGTTGGGGTCATGGCATGAGCCTTGACCCTGATCCAGTTTTGCTGAGGGGCCTGACCACAAGGCAGGTTCCCCTGATGTATTCACATTCGGGGAGCCTGCTGTCAGTGATGGGCGCAGGGCAAAGCCTACGGGACCCCCACCTTCACCTTCTTGTGCAATGCCTCAAGAGCCATCGTCAGAAAAACAAGGTCAGTGAATCTGGTATTGCCAACAGATGCTCCACAACAACTCTGGTCCACACCTCTGCCTAGTACCCAGTCTGTACAAGTGTTGAAGAATGATGGGGTAAGGACAGCCTTGTCTCACTCCCACATTCATGAGAAAGAAGCTGGACAAGCCCCCCCCACACTTCACAGCACTCTCATTCCCACAGTACAGGCCAGTCAATAGACTAACAGCCTTGCAGGAATCTCATTATGTCTGGAGATCCTAGAGAGCCTCAAGATGCACTGAATCAAACGCCTTCTTGAGGTCGACATAGGCTGCAAGCATCCCCCATTAAAATTACTGCTATAGCAGGTTCACTTAAGCTAGATTCCTGGCGCCTAGGCAGATTGGTGAGCTTGCAACTGATTGGCTGAACCGCTCTCTCGCAGACACTCATGTCGGACCACATCTTGTATGCTCGAGTGAGACATGTTTTTTTGTTATATGCCATAGCTCACCTCATATACGAGATAGCCAGTTTTGGTTGACACCATGAGACTCAGCAGTGACTGTAGAATCAAGATGTATTGTAAAAACTACAAAACAAAAAAGAAAATGGTATTACGATGAGTTGAACCGTGTAAATGTTAAAACATGTTCATAACATGTTTTACTTATGCTGGCTGTTTTCAACAGTTGTTCATTTACTGCGGAAATATATTACCACGTTACGTAGGAAAACCTCTTGTGAACACGGAAAGCGTGATCAGAATACAGATATTGAAAACACAGAGTTATTTATAGCAACATGTCACTCGCTGCAACCATCACAGCGCAAGCGACACTCGGCGTGTGGAGGCAGTGAAGTTGGACACTAAACAACTGCTGATTAGAAAGTTTTGTTGTATGTATTGATGATGAGGAAACTGACGATGAATGTATGTAACACGCCATTATCTTCTGAGTAAAATCAGAAGGAATAGAGAAATATATATACAGGAGCAGGCTACAGTTATTGCTACATAACATGTTATTCAAAATACTATGTACATCTTTATCCTTACTCGTTTTTATTTTGTATTTGACATTACTCACATACTTTGCTACGATGATGAAGCTTATGATGAAAGTAACTTTGTTTTTCCTTCTTTGTAAATACAGGAAATCCCCTATATACGAAAGGGTTAGGGACTGAAAAAACCTTTCGTTTATCGATTTTTCGTATATCGAAGCCATTTCCCCCATAGGATTGTTAATAAATAGGGGGGTTAGGGACCAGCGCCAGCAAAAAAAAAAAAAAAAAAAAAAGAAAAAAAAAGTTAAATATAACTATGCTTAAAAGCAATTTACTACTCACAATACAATGAAACGCAAGGCTCATAAATAATTAAAAACAATTACCATTTCCTGTTCCTTTACTGTTATAGAAATGCATTACATATGTTAGGACAATCCCCTCTAACTCGTCACTACAACTCATCACTTAACATTGCCAATGTTTACTTCCCAAGCTGTGAAAGGCCAGTTTCGACTCGTGCTTGAAACACGTGCCAAACAGTACACCACCGCTTTTCCACTCAAGCCCCCCAACCTCCATCACCCTCACGTTTCCTCACGCTGGCTGGGATGTGTTTGGATTCGAGTCGAAGCAAGGGGTTCATAAACTGGCAACGCTAAGTGATGGCGTTGAAGTGGAGGACTGGACATGGGCACTTGCTGCCTAATCACTGCTTGGTGGTGCTGCTGCTGATGGCTGTGGGGCTAAAGCTGGCTTGAAATAAGCTGTGATTCTCTGCTGCTTCTTTTCCATTTGCTTGGACCTCAAGAGCTCCTCGTAGCACCGTATGGCTCCTTTTACAGAGCTACGCTTTAAAACTCCTGTCCATATCAGGGTCAATTTGGAGCAAGAAGTCATTTGCTTCATAGTAGAGCTCAAAGCCTTTTGTAGTTGCGTGATCGTCAGAGGAGGGACGGGAGACTGGGGTCGGCAGCATCGGTCCTGGTCTCCTCGAGTTCCAAGAGGTCTTGCGTTGTTAGCTCCTGGTCGTGAGAATTGAGGAGCTGCTGCACGTCTTCCTCTGTGACCTCCTTTCCGTCTCCGAGGGCAGCCGTTGGCCAAGGCAGCAATCTCCTTGCTGAGGCGGCAGTGTCGGGCACAGCAAAGCCAGTGAAGTTATGCACAGCCTGTGGCCATAGTTTCCTCCACACGGCATTCATGGTTACAGGGTGATCTCCTGCCACGCCTCGCCAATCATCTCGACGGCCTTTTTGATATCGAAGGTCTTCCAGTAAGCCTGAGGACCATCGATAATGCCGTCTCTGTGAGCAACGCTCAGCGCATGCATTGCTCGTCTGGTGTAATAACTCTTGAATGTCGAAATCAACCCCTGATCACATGGCTGAATGAGCGATGTGGTGTTCGGGGCAGAAAGCACACCTGTACGTTAGCACACCAATCGACCATCGCGGGGGTGTGTGCTGGTGCGTTGTCCAAGAGAAGCAACGCCTTGTTCGCCAGGTTGTTTGCGGAGGTGTAGCGGGAGACGAAAGGAGAGAAGTAGTTGTAGATATAGTCGTGAAAAATGCTGGTTGTAACCCATGCCTTCTTGGAGGACTTCCAGTAAACAGGTAGTGATGGCTTAGAAGTGTTTTTCAGTGCCGAGGTTCTCATGGCTATAAACTAGAAGAGGCTTCAGCTTGACATCACCCTCAGCATTTCCTGGCGCCAACGTAAGGCGGTCCTTTGCATATAAATCCAGGTGCCGTCCTCTCCTTGGTGAATATGTAGGTGCTGTGCAACAAGCGAGGGGGAAAAAAATAAGGACATGACGGACGCAGCAACACCACTGTACATATATTTAAAAAATAATAATTTCTAAAGACAAACAATAAATACACATTACAGAAAGTCACGGCAACACCACTGTACTTATATTTTTAAAATAATATTAAAGACAAACAAATATATAAATACTAAACTATACAGTGTCACATGAACGCCGTTGTTGATTTTATTTAAGTTTTGGTACGTACGTGTGTGGCACCACAGCACCCGTCTCAACCCACCCTCCCTTGTTCCCATTCATTCGCCTATCCCTCCACTCACATTTTCTCAATCACACTTCTTTCACCTTGCAATACTACCGTAGGAAATAATGCATATCTTTTGAGTAAGGATAAATAATGGGACTACTGTCTCTATTTTGCAGTCTCGTCAGATGGGATAGTGGGGACATGGAGTGTGTGTGTGTGTGTGTGTGTGTTTGTTAAACGGCTCGTTTCACCTTAATTGACGAGTGATAGATATTCCACAAACTTGAGCAATCGTTTCTGCCACGGAATAATAATTTGTATCTGTAGTCCTGGTAATACTAACTGTAGTACTTTTTAGTTGTTATTTGAAAGACATTTTTAACATCATAACAGGATGATGGAAGTGCGACTGGCATTTGATTCAGACAATGGGACTATGCAGACCTGGGTGTGATATCGTGATTACGAGTGGAGCAATGATCGATGTGATGTAGGGGGAAGTGGAGGGTAGGCGAATGAATGGGAACGAAGCAGCGAGGGTTTAAAGGGGTGGCGGTGCCACATTCCATTCTGCTGATCAGCTGATCGCGGTTGGACATTTGATTCAGACAATGGGACTATGCAGGCCTGGGTGTGATAACGTGATTACTGGCGGTGCGATGGTGTGATGTAAGGGGAGTGAAGGGTAGGCTAATGAATGGGAACGAAGCAGAGAGGCTTTAAATGGGTGTGTGGATTGCCACATTCCATTCTGCTGATCAGCTGATCGCATACGATTATCGCGCCATTATTGCTGGAGACTCAACTTATATATTTTCAAGTAATTTTAAAGACAAGCGTACAATAAGAACAAAACACAAAGTCACGGTAACACCACTGTACATATATTCTTTAAATAATTTTATAGACAAACAATACGTGTAAATACTAAACAATACAGAATGTAACAGGAACATCACTGTACAGCTGGCAACACTCCCGCGGTCCACCACTGTTGCCAAGACTGGCCGAGATAGTAACCCGAAACACTAGCAGTGAGCTCGTCAAGCATTCATTGATGGGAGGAAAGTTGAAGCTCACTGCTAGTGTTTCGAGGTTGCTATCTCGGCCAGCCTTGACCACAATAAACAAACAATAAGCAAACAATACAGAGAGTCACAACACCACTGTGGTACATATATTTTAAATAATTTTAAAGACAAACAATAAATACATGTACTAAACAATAGCGAAAGTCAGGAACACCACTGTATTTTAGGTAAGTCCTAATATGATGGATGCAACACCACTGTACATATAATTTTAAACAGGGATTTCAACCTTTTCAGCACAAGAGCCCCATTAGGTAATGACTGCATTCACGATGTCCCGTCCCCCCTCTGAAACATACTCCTACGGGCCCGTAAGAGGTGCGCCCCCCAGGTTGGGTAACACTGGTTTAATAGGCAAACAATAACTACTAAACCCTCCAGCAAGCCACGACAACGCCACTGCGGATTTTTGGTAAATTTTAACACAACGGACGCAACACCACTATTTTTTTCATAATCGTTTCAAGACAAAAATAACTAAAATAACAGTGAAGCTCAATTTTGGTACTCACCTTGCGGCATCTTCTTCCAGTAGAGGCCAGTTTCATCAATGTTGAACACTTGCTTTGGGAGAAGTCACCATCCTCAATCACCTTCAAGAACTGGGCAGGAAGGCTTCAGCAGCCTCTTTATCAGCGCTGGCGGCCTCTCCCTGAAGCCGTCGTTGCTGAGACCGGCCCTCTTCGGCAGTCAAACCACCCTCGACTGGCCTTAAACTCCTCCAGCTCCTTGGACTGACTGGCGAACCTGGCGAAGGTCCGGGCTGGTCCGGGTCGTCCACTGCCTCCTCGTCCACAGGCTGCATGCTTCCCCACAGGGCGTGCCGTTCCTGAATCAGACAAGCGAAATAGGTATTTTCTTTGCACTGCAGTCGTCTATCCAGGCCACCAGCAACTGCTCCATCTTCTCCAGTCTGGCGCTCCTGACTCTGGTGATCCTGCAGGCTGAAGGAAATTCTGCAGCAGTTGTCACCATCTTCTTGTAAATGGCCTTTTCTTTGTCACTGTCCCCACCGTGGAAGGTGCAAGACCCATGGCGCGCCGATGTCAATGACACCCTGGCCTTCCTCATGGCGTTTGATGATCTCTAGCTTCTTCTCAAGGGTCAGGATCTTGAGCTGCTTTTTCTTTGGAGGCTGCTCAGAGGAGGAGGAAGTGACTGGGCGCTTGGGAGCCATGATGGAGGCAGATAAAAACACGAGTGGCGAGAGTGTGCATGAGGTTGTTGACGACGCATGACCGATATAGACATCGGCTGAAACAGTGGCGGAAACTGTCGTGCTTTTTCATATATCTGACATGTCTTTCGTGAACCGAAAATTGTCCTATATTTTTCACTTTAGTATCCGAATTTCCTCGCCAGACCTACGTGTATAGGATTTCCTGTAAATGAGGACACTAAGTACTCTACCTCTTGAACACCTTTTCTGTGTGAAGGTATCGCTGCAAATACCCAGAACGGAGCAATGATTCCCTCAAAGTAAGTGTTCTAGAGCATGAAAATACATATCACTGACAATACCATTTACATGTGATATTCTGATATTCTGTGAAAAGGAAATGTGTCACCACCACACCAACAGAGTGGGAGATCAGCAGTTGTTTAGAGTCTAACTTCACTCTGCCTCCACACGCAGCGTGTCATGCGCGCCGTGATGGTTGCAGGGAGTGACATGTTGCTATAAATAACTCTGTGTTTTCAATATGTGGAGCTTTATCTGTATTCTGATCACACTATCTTGTTCACGAGAGATTTTCCTACGTAATGTGGTAACATATTTCTGCAGTAAATGAGCAACTGTTGAAACAGCCAGCATAAGTAAACATGTTATAAACATTTTTTAACATCTTCACAGTTCAACTCATCGTAATACCATTTTCTTTTTTGTTTTGTAGAGATTTTACAATGTATCTTGAGTCTACAGTCACTGCTGAGTCTCATGGTGTCAACCAAAACTGGCTATCTCGTACATGAGGTGAGCTATGGCATATAACAAAAAAAACATGTCTCACTCGAGCATACAAGCTGTGGTCCAACATGAGTGTCTGCAAGAGAGTGGTGCAGCCAATCAGCTGCACCGGCAGGCGGTGGCTGAATTGACAGAGTAACAGCACCGCGTTCAGGAGGACGCGAGTTCAATCCCCGCCCGGTGCCACCAAGCTGGGATTTTTCAGCCGCCACCGAGTGGCTTAAAACTACCCACATGTTGTCCAGAAGACCACCTATACACCCGGACTCTAGATTCTAGGATTGAAGATGAGCTCCAGGAGGGCAGCATGAGCCAATGCAAGATGGCGCCACTATAAACACTCGCCTGCGCCAGAACTGGCTGGGCCGACCATCAGGCCCCACCGGGAAGAAGCCTTGGGCCGACCATCAGGACCCACCGGGAAGAAGCCTACCGGCGCTATCGGCCGCGACTTAAAAAAAAAAAAAAAAAAAAAAAAAAAAAACTTGCCTAGGCGCCAGGAATCTAGCTCAAGTGAACATGGTTTAGTGCTCCACCAGTATGCTACGTGGTAGGATATGGTCAGTTGTTAATTTACCAGGCATGAACCCAGACTGCTCAGGTCTCTGCAGCTTCAGCAACTGGTTATGAATCTGCATGATCAACAGATGGGCAAGCAACTTGCCTGGCACACTACAGTGTTAGGTGCTGCAGTACTGGCAGTCCCTATTTGCTTTTACCTATTCTTCTCAGGAGGAATGGTGCCACATTGCCATATGGCAGTGAATGCTGCATGCACTCATTGAATATGGCTGCACTTTCAGCATTCAGCAGCTCTGCATTGAATCCTTGTCACAGCTTCTCTGACCAGCATCTGCTACCTGCACCCCAGCAGATGCAAGCTGTCCACTCAGAGGGTCTGCCATGTAAAACTGCTCAGAGTACTCGGCCCCACAAGTCCTCTATCCATCTATGTCTGACACAAGGGAACCATCTGCCATTCAGATACAGAGCTTACCATCCTTGTAAATAATGAACAGCCATGATGACCTACCACACCACTGTTTCACATCCACACCAACTTCAACATATAAATTCTCACTCAGCTCCCTACTCATGCTCACAAAAGCACTCACATGTGTGTAGAAAGACCTGATCCCTTAGAATAAATGCCTCCCACACCATACATCCTTTGAAAATCCAATATAGCCTTTTCCAGGCCCATGAATGCAACAAACAGCTTACTGCCCTTTTCTAGGTAGTTCATAACTTATTTGCAGTGCAAAAATCTGGTCCTTACACTGGTTTAAAACTTTCAGTATGAAAATAAAGATCTACATACTCACAGGTACAAGGACAAAAGCCACAACAACATGGTGAAGAACTAAGAGTGTCCTCCGCCTCAGGTAGCTGCATACTCGGTCAATGAACCTCTTGGGAACTTCTGCCAAGCTTGCCAGGTGGACCTGCGGAGAAATTGTTGTGGTCATGGACATAGCCGGGCACGATAACAGAAAACCCTAGCCTCAATAACTGATAACTGATAATGGAAACCCTTATCAGTGAGAACCGATATTCGTTAACTGGAGACACAAATATAGGCAATAACTGATACCCGATATAAATCCACAATTCCGATACTAGCTAGTGATAAGTCCGATAGGCGAAAACGATACTATATTGATATTTCAAATAAAAAAACATAGATGAATTCAAATTTTCATTATCTGTATTTTAGAAAACTTACAAAACCTGAAAACCACACGTTGACACGTACCTATGGACGGTAATATTAGAAACGCCTGCACCGGTGTTGTGTTATTTGGCGTCCCCATCATCCAAAGCTGGCGCTTTTGTTTACAAAAGCCACAACAGCTCAGGCTCAGACCAGCAAGCATAGACCTGTACAGTCTCACAAAGCTTTTTAACCCCTTCAATACGATGACGCCTACGTAGGCGTCATGAAGCCCCAGTAGCATATACGATGACGCCTACGTAGGCGTCATATTTATATTCTGTTTCTTCTTCTATTGAGTTGTCCCGTACTTTGTGTTGGTTACTAAGTAAAGACGCTGTATGCTGTCCTTGAAATCCTATTGCTCCTCCCACCATCCTTGTTCCCACCAATCACAAAAAATGAGCTACAGTATGCACTACCTTCTTCCCGCCTTGTGTCTTAAATTAGGAAGTCTCTCTCTCTCTCTCTCTCTCTCTCTCTCTCTCTCTCTCTCTCTCTCTCTCTCTCTCTCTCTCTCAGACACTGAGGCGCCGACCAACGTTGCCAGATTGTCGTACTCGGCCTCCTGTCTGCCAATTTCCGACCCAAAAATCTGTCTGCTCGACCCCAATGATTGGCTTCATATACAGTTATCATTAGAATGGTTAATTATTGGTGTGTTTTGGCAATAGTTATGGCTCAGAAACCGGTAAATACGAGGCTACGAGTATGATAATCTGGCAACGGTGGCGCCGACACCATCACGTCTCGCCCACCTCTCTCTCTCTCTCTCTCTCTCTCTCTCTCTCTCTCTCTCTCTCTCTCTCTCTCTCTCTCGCTGATAATTTCTCGACATTCTTCCTCCTCTACACAATCATCTGCTTTCTCTATTTCTTTCCCCCTTGCCCCTTTCTCCCCTTTCTTTATTTCGCTTTTTTTATTTTATTTCGCGTTGACGCAATTTATATTATGCATAGCAAGTATATGTTGACTCGTCGTGTATGCTGCTTTGCAAATACGGGATACATGTAATGAGGGCTTTCAGCAGCATAATATACGGAGGCGACAAGCAGATACATGCTGGCTCAGGTTTCCCGCGCGCTACCGTGCGCGGCCGAGTACGCCGTATATCAGCCAGGCGGGCTTTTTGAACATCCGGCGCGAAGGGGTTAACCGTAATTAAGAGTTGCTGGAAGGCTGATTCAGACATACAGTACCACTACCACCATCCCCGCTGTTTCTAGAACGACACTCTGTACGAGTTGTATTTATATGTACAGAGTATCGTTCTAGAAACAGCAAGGATGGTGGTACTGTTTGTCTGATTCAGCCTTCCAGCAACTCTTAATGTGTTAAAAAGCTTTGTGTGGTGCCCCGAGGGCTGCGACACCACTCGTGTCATCATCATCTTCACCGGCAATATTTTCCGATGACAACAGCGGTATCGACCGCTAAAACACAACACGGACTCCAACACATGATTGTCCCCACTGTTCATTTACCAACCTATACACAATTGTAATTGCCCATTAACGCACCCGCTTATCTCTCTAAGCCAAAACACAATCACCGCGGCCAAAACGCGATCAGCCGCGGAACAAAATGTTATGAAAACAAAGCTGCGTCACCGCGTGAATTAAGCATGTCGGTTAGGTAGATTATTGTATGAGCTCGGTGTGAGTTTGATGTATGACTCACACGCCTGACGTATTACCCTCGCGATGTCTGCCTATATAAGAAGCATTTTCTCCAGGCTTGACCTCAGATTAACCAGCACTCTGTTCGTTGCTGGACACTCAGTTGTCCTTCCCTAGACAACATGGGTAGAACATTCATCGTTGCTACTGTGAGTATGGAGTGAAGAATTACCATAGAGGAAAGCGTATCTAACATATCTATTGTGTTCTATTATCTTAGTTTTATTTAGGATTATATTTCTGTGATACTTTATTGTGTGAGTTTTTACTCAATATTATACCAGTGCTAACGTCAGTAACCAATAGTGAAAGAAAACCTGAAGACTCATTGAGTCTCGTAAGCCAGTCGCTGGTTTAAACAATATATTTACCCTTTGTAATATTAAGTAGTATTAAGGTAGAATAAAATACTTATAAGAAAGGCGACACCGTTTCATCACCCCATTTACGAACTCCTTTAAATACTCCTAAAGTACCAGAATTTTAAGTCAAGTGTCACTAATACAAACAGTGTGTCGTCTCCCCTGTGTGCCCGGATTGTGGGTTACAACATTTGTGAAACTGTACAGGGCTACGCTTACTGATCTAAACATGCGCAGTTCACGAGAGACCAGTGTTTGTAAACAAAAGTGCTAGCTTTTGATGATGGGACACCAAATAACACGTATAACACAGGGTGCCTTCAAAACCATGGCATGCTCACAAACGAATATGGAATATCAAATTTGAGGCAGTGAATAATCATTTTTTGGTTAAAGTTAAATGATTTTTCTCTTTGATATATTGATTTTTGAGTCTAACATAAAAAAAATAACCTAGTGTTCTAATGTTGATGATCTAAGTATGAAATCTTTTCACCGAAGATATTTCATACCCCAAAGTTTTTTCAAACAACACTGGGCTCCCGGGCCACGCATGCGCAGTAGGGAGGAGACAACGTTTTTTTTTTCTGAGGCGGAAAAAAGTAGCGATTATCGCTGGTTTGGTTACAACAGTAACAAAGATACCGATACATATTTAAATAAGTAGCGGATGGCCGATAACCCGATTTTGTTATCATCGATAAAGTATCGCGATAACTTATCACGATAACGCCCAGCAATGGTCATGGACATGTAATAATATGGCTTCTTAGTCTCAACTTACTGCATGTTGTGCACCTTATGGATTGGGTCTTGATGTTACAATATATACTAATTTCATAGTTGTGGCACATTCAGGGGAAGTATCTTCAAGGTGAGGTGCTTAGAGCATATTAATGATTAGCAAATTACCTCCTGTTGTCCTGCAGCACCAGACAACCAGTCACCATTAAACCACTCTCTTTGCCTACATGGCATTATTAATGGCTGACAACTAAGGATCATCCTTTTCTCTTGTAGTGATTTATTAGAACATATGAGGACCTGCGTACAGGAGGGGCTCAGCCCACACCACACCAGCCTTTTTCTTGTTTTCAGGGAAAATACTGCAATTTCCAATCATCCAACTTTTGTAAATAAGGTAGAATGTTCCGTGGTAAAACAGGTTTTCCTGGTATATCACTTTGCGCCAAGCGAGCAGAGGCGGCTCAAATAGCATAAACATCACGTGTCGACTGGCCAATCAGCACGCCGCGTTTACTCTTAGGCTGCTTCTTAGCCAATCACGCACACCCAGCCAAACCCCAGCACGTGTCATGCCTGCCTAACAGTTGTGTAAACACCATTGCAATGCTGTGTTGTTTGTGCATTAATAATGGATTTACCAATCAATGCCAGCTAAATGTCTTAGAGATTTGTTTTACCCCCCCTACCACTGGCCCCGCCACCACACACCTGCCGGATAAACTCCACTGCCGCCGCCTCATCACCTGACCCACCCTAAAAGCTGACCCCTCATACCATTCTTTATTTTTCCCTAGATACAGTAACAATGCCTTTGAAGAAGTGTTCATTATGTTCAAGTAATTTCTCCTCCCATTTCTTTATAGTCATTCTTCCGTCTGCAGGATGTCCCTATGGAAACAAAATTCCAGGAGCAAGGCTTGAAGCTGGCAGCTGGCCAGGAGAAAATTACTGAATTAACCCGGCCAGTTGAGGGTTTACAGGAATTTGTCCAGACGATCATTGGCGTATCTTCCACTACTGCTGCACCTTCATCCACTTGCCCTGCACTCCACGCCTCGACAACAGCTGAAAGTGCATCGTCACAGGTCTGGCAGAGGTGGTCCTGATAGTACAGGCTTCATTACAGTGAAAGGAGGTGCCAGACCTAACCAGCATGATATTTACCAAACACATTGGTTCAAAAGATTCACTATATCAGAAGAAGAGGAGGAGCAGCAAAGCACTTTCTTGGTTGGGAATTCCATGCTTTGCCACCATGAGGTTGAATTCTGTGGAAGAGTGTCCCGACAAAGAAACATCCATTGTTACCCTGGAGCTGGTGTTGATGGCATTACAGCTGCATTCAAAGAGGTCTCTGCCGAGGCTTATAATGACCCTCTTTTTGTTCTTCATGCAGGTACTAATGACGTCTGCAAGACCCGGTCAGAGGAACTGCAGGATAATTACCGTAGGCCAGGGCATGTAGTACGGTACGGTACGGTAATATTTTTTGTAATTCGAACCTTAGGAAAACACCAAACCGTACCTGGAAAATGACTCCGTACTGTACTATTACGATACATTACCGTACCATAATTTCATACATGTTTTTGTACCCCCCAAATACAAGGGCTATGCACACTCGGCAGACACGAAACAGAGCAGACGTGCAGAGAAACGGTCCTCACCCCACTCCCTGTGCTGGGATCAGCTGATCGCCGGCACCTGTTGTAGTGGTATTTACGCCACTACAACAGGGGCATCAGAGTTGCTCCCGCAACTCTGATACCCCTTACTTGACGAGATAATACCTTGCCTTTAGGAAGGACAGAGGGGGACTAGGAGCCTGATATGCTTAGAAATACAGTCGTCCCTCAAATAGTATGGTTTCCAACAGTACGGTTTCGATTTGATACAGATTGTCATAGATTTTTTTATGATTTTAAAATTTCCCGCTCGTCGTTCGAGAAAGGTATTCACCTTGCAGAACAATTCAGATTTAGGAGAAGTTACGTTTTGGTATGAGTTAAGTTGCGGTAAGGAGAGGATACCACACGAATGAGAGCAGTGTTCGCTGCATCTATCATAGTGTAAAAGAAATTCTTGCCGCAGCAACTGCCAGTGCTGCAAGAGTAAAGATAAAGGCCGTCCTTTTCTGTTTGTTCATAAATTAACCTATTATAAACATAAGTAGGCATTTTCTTACCTTAAACAAGAAATTGGTGGCCAGGAGTGGGCACTCCTATGGAATCCAGATACCGCCTGGCTCAGTTTCTATCCACAGGCGAAAGTTGTCAGTTATGCATTTTCTGCTGTAGTGTTACCACACTTGGCAAACGATCCATCCTGGCAGTGCTCCCTTCCACATTGTCAGTGAGCGAGCCATGTCACACACTCACACTCTCTCTTACTCTCTCTACCACAATTTCTATTGCTCTCTAAATCATACTTGAAATTAGATACGGAGCGGTAATTGCGGAGATTGACTCCGCGCCTCCAAAATACAATATTAAACCTCAATTTTATGTAGTTTTGGGACGCATATTTAAACTACTCCAACTGAACTTAAAATAACCTGACCTCTAACGTGGGAGGCTTCGCCCCCCTCGACCCCCCCAGCGTGATAACACTGCACTGTGACTGCAGCAGAAAATGCATAACTGGCAACTTGGGCCCGTGGGTGAGATGAGCCAGGCAGGACCCGGATTCCATAGGAGTGCGCAGGAGTGTTTCTAGGGGGGGCACTAATTTTATATGGATTTTCGAATAGTACGGGGGTCCTGGGTCCCTAACCCCCGTGCTGTCTGAGGGATGACTGTACATCTGATGGTATTATCAGATTGTAAATAATCATAAAAAAACACAGTATACCTGAAAACACTTCCTACTGTGTTATAACAAGTGCAAGATCGATCAATAAAGTTGATCGGCCCGTATCTCAAAATATAAGTTATTCCCCTTCTAAAATCTATTTTGGAGCCAGTTTTAGCTTGATTTCAATTAAACAAAAACAAATAAGCAGAGGAATATTTTTTTTCATCCGATGTCCGTTACTGCTTTTTTGATATATGAGAGCTGTCATTTTGTATTAATATTTTCTTGGTCAAAAAAATCGAAAAAATGCTAAAATAAAAAAAATCTAATGATGGAGAAACAATTCACATCAAAACGTGTCTTAATCATAAAAAAAATTAGGGTTGTGGGGCCAACAATAACGCCAGAATAACACTCGTAAGTTTCGGAAGGGGCTGTTGGGGGCTGGCGGGGTTGGGGGCTCGAATGGGGCTGAATGTCTAAAATTGATGTACGTGTTTAATGAAGAGATTTTCTATTCTCTTTTTCTATTAGTCTCCCGGCTGCCTGGGATTGAACCCGCGACCAGCGTGACGGGAGAGCCAATCCTTACCGGGTCGGCCAAAGAGGTACCCCATTCGCTGAATGGGTTATGGGAGGCTCGCTCATCAGGCCATCACTGCACTACACACGTTGTCAATATTTCATAACATAAAAATCAGAGTGATTCATGCATATTTACCAGAGATATGGCAACACCGTTCCTACCCGGACGCTTGCCTTAAGTGCCTAAAAAAAAAAAAAATAATAATAGTAATAAAAAAAAACTGAATAAACTTCGGCCAAATCCAAGCCAAGAGGTTAAAATTTGGTGTTGCTACAATGGGTTTAAGTGCCTCAAATTTCACTTACAAACCCTCAGCCCTTAGCGTATTAATGTTATAGATTGTAATAATAATAATAGTAATAATGATAATAATAATAATAACAATAATAATAATAATAATAATAATAATAATAATAATAATAATAATAACAGTAATAATAATAATAATAATAATAATAATAATAATAACAGAGCTGGGACTACCGATTGACATTTGGGATCGGTACTACCGGCGGTAGATTACTGCTACCGATACCGATCATTCGGTATTTTGAAGAAACTACCGAATACCGCTACCGATCGCATGATTGGCAGTCAATCGGTATCGGTAGATTGAAAAAGCGAGCGCGGGACTTTTTTGTTAAGACTTAAGAGAAGACGACCCCGGCAAAATGAAACGGACAAGTTTCAACACGTTCGAGCGCATCTATGGGAAGCAGTTAGCAGGAAATTCCAGGTATTACTTTGACGTCATCACGCTTAGCCAATCACCGGCCGTTCTGGGCGTTCTCAGCCAATCAGAGGCAGCCACGACCTAGCAGATTCTCGCTCCCGCCAAAAGTTTTGGCGGGAGCCCCACTCTTGTTTGGCCTGCCGACGCGAGTAGCCTACACCTACGCTCTAGCTCCTACGCTCTCGACAACGTGCTCAGCCTCATCGCCTAGTGTTTTAAGTGGCAGTGTTTTTAAGTCCACCCGCCGCGGCAGCAGCACTTAATCGTTTTGTGCTTTTAACTTTTCAAGTGATTTTCCTTTTTTAAACTTTATTTTACATTAAAAAAGTTTTGATCAAGTCAGTGAACTATTTAATCATATTGTTACGAACCAGAGGTTAGGATATGCTGTGTGTTGAGTGAGTGTTTTGTATGTGGCGCGGCGGGGCCCGTGTGTAGGAGTGTGTGAACCCTGTAAGAGGGACGCGGCAGAGTGAGGCTAGTCACGTAAGCCAGTGTCACGTGTGAGGCAGCGTGGGGGAGAGGTGAGGTGTGGAGGCAGCGTCTCCTTTTGTTTGTCAAATACAACACCTCCCTGCCCAGTTCCGCTGCCGCTGAGAGGTTGTTCAGCACCGCCGGCAACATCCTCCGCCCCAAGAGGTCCTCCCTGACTGCCAACAACTTTGAGCAGTTGGTGATGTTGAAGGGCAACAGCGAGCAGTTCAAGACATTCCTCAAGGAGGACCTCAAGAAGGGCGCCGACACCGACCTGGAGTAGGAGGCTCAAGACTGCTTCAGTTGTAATTTTTTTTTGTGTTGGGAAGAAATTTATTTTGTGAAAGTTAATAAATAATGCTGTATTGTCTAGTTTGTTTAAATTTAACTTTTTTTCAGTTTGATGTTTATTTTTTGAGGGAGAAATTCATTTATTAAATAAGTTATGTATTTTTGAACTTAAAAAAGGTATTAAAAGACTCTAATTTACTTCTATTCTTAAGTTAACCGAAATAAGAGAGAAATAACTTAAAAAGTGTGTTATGGGCCTTTAAAAGCATTTTTTTATTATATAATTATAGAGTTTTTTAATCTACCGATACCGAATCTATACCGATCGGTAGATTTCTGAAAAATCTACCGATCTACCGATACCGATTGGACGCGGCTCGCTACCGACTACCGATACCGGTGGTAGATTTTTTCTACAGAATCCCAGCTCTGAATAATAATAATAATAATAATAATAAAAATAAATAATGGACCAAGATATTAATGAGAAGAGGCTAATAGCTGATAGTGGCCCAACATCCATCAAGGCAAAATGGCTCTAAATGACAAAGATACAGTCAAGTCGCGTATGACGCGGATTCATAAGGCGCGGTTTCCTATGACGCGGTATGGTTTTAGAACCATGTGTTCAAATCACGCAGTTAAAACCATCTATGACTCAGTTTGTGGTCTCCCCTAGCCAAACGACCGCAGAGTTGCCAGGTTGGATTTTTTTTTTTCTGAGGTGGAAAATCTCATGGCGGTTGGGTTGGTTTCTGGGAGGATTTCTCTCTCTCTCTCTCTCTCTCTCTCTCTCTCTCTCTCTCTCTCTCTCTCTCTCTCTTCACAGTGATTTTGTTTGTTTTGATCGTTACCAATGGCGGCAATCGATGGAGGCTATAGTTTTTCACATGAAACTGGCCTATGAGGTAGTGGTGGCTGCAGAGGAAGCAAGAGGTTCAAGTTGAAAGTGTGGGGCTAGGCTAACCCCGCAGTCGCCACTACACCTTGGCCAGTTTTACGTGGAAATACTATAGCAGCGATCGCCGCCATTGGTAACGATCTAAACAAACAAAATCACTGTGAAAGCGGCCCTAGTCAACCCCCCGGCCCACGCACGGCAAGGAGTCGGCTCACTTACCACGCACGTGCTGCACATGCAATGGCTTGCAAGTCTGCTGGGAAACCCACGGGCAAGATTCGGCCACTGACATACGAGCAGAAACTGGACGTCATCAGGAGGATTGAGAGAGTGATAGGCGGGAAACAATGAATTTTCCCTGTATGTGAGCGCAGGTGGGATAAAATGGCGGCTAGCCAGTACCAAATTATATTTTCCCCATAGCTACGTACTGAGTGAAAAAGTGGGTGTTGGCAGTGGCCGGGTGGATAAGGTGGTGAGCATGGGGTCGGACTGAACAACATCAAAAGGCAGATAATGCCTACCGGTGCACTCGGGCTAGAACGAAAAAAAAAAAAAAAAAGTGTGGGTGTGGCAAAATGGCAAGGGCCAGAACCAAATTGTATTTTCTCCATAGGTTTAGTTATTCCTATGACGCGGCCGTTACTCAGAAGCAATTAACCGCGCCATACACGACTCGACTGTATATTCAAGGACTGATTACTAAGGTAGTTAGTTCTCCAACATCCCTAAAAACTCACCTGATACATTGCTATTGCATCATAAATGAAGTAGCTTCCTGCAACCCAGGCATACCAGGAAGCAAGAGGATGGACTGCCTTCATCACATCATGCCTGCAGGAGACCACCACCACAACTCCACAAACAGAGGATGCCACGGCCTGGAAAAGCACACTTGATACATAATGGTCTAGGTGATGCAAAGCCAAACAAATTGTGTCCCTTGTTTTATTAACCCCTTGGTGCACTATGACATGAATGACATGAAAATAATATTCCTCGAAAATTAACCCATGACACCACAACAAAATATTATACAGTAAGCCCTCAATATAATGGACTAATTGAGAGGAACTTAGTCCGATAATGCTGAAATCCATTATAAGCGGCAGAAATTTTAAAATACGTAAAATATTAACGATTAACCTTATAAACTTGGGTATATAGTTTTATTATTGTATATCTTATGTGCACGTTGTCTATATAGCCGCACAGCACACTTGGCAACGGACTGCAAGGCACTGAGGTTGCCAGGTTGGCAGTGGGGTACTGCGGGGGGGCCATATTGTTACGGATATGGATAAAATTTTACAAGTGCACCAATCTCGCACTGGCAGACGAAACTTTTTTGGGGTAGTTTTTGGTGTTATGAAATAATCTGGTAACTGTTTCTGTCATAAATCATTAAGTGATTGACTTTTCAATGCCTATTGTACACCCGCTGCCACAGCCGCAAAATAGATCGCAGAGAGGTTCAACTTGCTTACTGTTTTTACATTTCACTCACCGCTCACAAAGATCAGAAGTAGACAAACTATAGTCGGATGCAAATATCAAGATACTTTAGGTGGAGTGGGTGCAGGAATTCCCTACCCGGCAGCGTTGTCGCTTCAGCCACAACAAGGGTAGGCGGTGGCCGAAGTGGTAGCGTGCTGGGCCCACATTCACCACGTGATCGACGACGCGGGTTCGAATCCCCACGCTACCACCTCGGATTTTTCAGTCACCGCCGAGTGGCTTAAAACTATCCACATGCTGTCCTGAAGACCACCCATCAACTCAGAGTCTAGAGGAACCCGTCCAAGCGAATCAAGAACGAGTTCCGGGGGGCAGCATGAGCCAATACAAAATGGCGCCACTATAAACACTCGCCTGCGCCATAACGGGCTGGGCCGACCATCAGGTCCCACCGCGAAGAAGACTTGGGCCGACCATCAGGCCCCACCGGGAAGAAGCCTACCGGAGCAATAGGCCGCAACGTAAAAAAAACAAAAAAACAAAAAAAAGGCATACAGTAGCTCATATGTCGGTTGTTTAGTATCTGAAATAGTCTTTAAATTTTTGTATGTTGTGAACGTATCGAATTTGAGGATAGTAACGATGATTTATAAACTTGACCATAGACATGACAACGTCGCTGGGTAGCACACTGTTGTCACGTATTGTGAATTCATTTCCATACATAAGTCATCGTTACTATCATAAAATTCGATACGTTGACATAATATAGACCTGTTTTACAATATACAAAAATTTTAAAGACTTTTTCAATTACTAAACAACCGACATATGAGATATTGTATACCTTGTTGTGATTGAAGCGACAACGCTGCCGTGTAGGATATTCTTGCACCCGCTCCACCCAAGCATCTTGATATTTGCATCCGACTATAGAACAAAACCAGGCAAATGAGTGTTTTTCCTGCTGTGTATTCCCCATGTGTGGTGGAGAGCAGAGTGATTTTTTTCTGTGAGGAGGTATTTCTTGCAACACCAGCCTGCAGAGTGGACCACCGTGCTGCGATCCTGTCCTGTCATGCAGTGCTTGTTTCCACCACCCCGCACTGTGTGCAAATTAATTTAACTAACCAAACCTAACTTAACCTAATCTAACCTATCTAATGGGGGGGGTACTTCACTCCCTTCGACCCCCTTAAGCTGTGTCAGTACCGACACTCACAAACACTTGGCTATTTTCCATTACATTCATGTCCTGAAATGATGCATAAGACTTTCTTGTGGTGCAAATACATTCTTCATTTCAATGCAACCACAAGGAGGAAAATATTTCATCAGGTGGGCTGCAAAATACTACTGTAACCAATAGCTGGGACAACAAATAAAGGGAGGAGGGTGAGGTGGCTAACCAAAGACATGCCAGTCCTTGTCGACAGACCGACTTGGTCAACTCGGCTGACGTCAGCCGATAGAGTCGGACTGTTGGCACCCTGCTACGGGCCGTCATTGGCAAAGGCCCGTGCTCCCCCCTATAAGGAGAGCGCATTCTTTGAACAACAAAACCAGGTGGCTAGTAGACGCTGTTATAGTTACCAGGCGTGGTTAGTTCAAAAACTATTCTCGGTCAGTCCCCGTGGGTTTCTGACCCTCTGACCTTGTCCGTTATATCCGAAATCCGTTATAAGTGGGTCTGTTATATCGAAGGTTCATTGTATTATAATATTTGCGTCTTGCGTCCAAGATAGGGATTCGGTCAGAAATTTCTCCGTGCTGGGAGAACCTAACATTGGACAAACAAAAGAACCTTTTTCAAAAATTAAATTTGTCAGAAAATTTCTGAAAAATACTTTCAACTCTCAATTTTTTTGGACAAAATCCGGGCTCCAGCGATTGTCAGACATATACCTGGTCAAGTCCAGGAATCGAAATACATTCCAGGTAGAATAGCTGAGGTTGGGCTAAGTCTGGCAATTACTGGACATATGCCTGACCAACTCTGCCTTTGAAACACATGCTAGGTGGTCGCATGTTACTATTGTTGTGGTGGTGATGGTCATGTAGCCTCTATAACCAGTTCACTAAGTTACTATGCTTCGTAATCTTGTCCAGATTTGTTGAAATTCTTTGACCCATATACTGCGCCAGACATCTTACGATGCTATAAGTTAGACTGCACCAAACATCTTAAGATGACACTTTTTTTTTTTTTTTTACAACAAAGGAGGCAGCTCAAGGGCAACAAAAAAAAAACAATAATAAAAAAAAAGCCCGCTACTCGCTGCTCCTAAAGTAAAACAAAAGAGGTGGCCGAAAGGAAAATCAAATACAGGAGGAGAGGTGTCTGATACCCTCCTCTTGAAAGAGTTCAAGTTCCAAGGTGGCTATTTATATTTCCTGCGCTGCCAAAGTACATTCCAATGAACCTTGTGTGGCAACATGATCCCTCTTTCCAGAGATAGGCAAGTACGGTATTTAGTGCGGTAGTACTGCATAACAAAAAAAGTACCGCACTATCGCAAACTTTCTGAAAATACCACACTACCGCGGACCGCACTAAAAAATCCTGTGGTACTTTTTGTGGTACTTAGAAAACTATCAAAGACATTTGCAGGGCGGCATGCTCACATATTTTTTTTTTTTTTTTTTTTTTTTTTTTTACAGTGAACGGACTCAATCAGTCAATCGGTATCAGTCATCAGAATCAGTGATTCAATCATTGACTTTTCAGTTATTATTCAAAATTAAATACAAATTAATTAATACTAAGCCAGTGGTTCCCAATCTTTTTTTCAGGCGACCCCAATCATGCACTTCTAGACATGACCGCGACCCCACTAGTTTTGTTGTATGTACTATATGTGTTATTATTATATAATAACACCACGTTTGATATTTTGAGGTCTTGGTGACCCCACTTGGGGTCACGACACCAGGGTTGGGAAAGGGGGCAATAAGCGGAGCATCTGAGTTAAAGCCCGGGAAATAAACATTGTTCTCAGGGACTCCTTGTATGATTATTATAAAAATTCATAAAAAATCACCATTTTGGTTTAAAATGAAATGGTTCATACCGTAGTTTAGGTGAGCAATATAGATTTTAAAAATCCACATACATTATGGATATTCTAATTATCATAAGCAATTTGCAAAGGGGGGTATAAAAATTTAGCTATAAAATTGATTTATTTTTCAATACAACAGAAAAAAAATTCTTACTATTATACAGCAAGGCCATACAATTAAAATGAATACAAACAATAACTTGGTAAGTCAAGAGGGAAGTGCAGTACACATAGCTAAATTTTGAATGCAATTTACTCAAAACTAGATTTTGATGATATCGCCCCTTTACCTCCGGACGCCACATATTAGAAAATGACAAGGGAGACCCTAAACAAGTAGATACATAAAGAAAAACTGCATGTTGTCCACACACCTTCCAGAGACCAGGGTTTGAAGTCTAGGCTTAAAAAATATCCTTGATAACCAGAGGCTTCTTCCACTCACCAACTCCCTCCATTGGTCATCCCGAGTCGGCACCTCAGAGATGCCTTAATTAACAAGAGAGACCTGGGTGTTTGTTGAACTTGTTCCCACACCCAATCATGCAACAGAAGTGTGGCATCACAGTTTTCACACACACACACACAAAAAAAAGCAAGCAGGAGCCAGCGACAACTCGTCCTCCCCCCTCAGCTTTGGCTTGGTAGGAACACAGCATAGTTCAAATTACCCGCATTTGATGATGGTCTTACACTCCCATGATGCACCGCGGCGTGACGTCGATTGAAATCACTCTATTGGGTGCCACAATGAGCTTCATTTGGGCACCAAGTTAAGAAAAGTAAAAGTAAAATGCTTCTGAAAATCAAGTAGCTGCTTAGCTGATAATTGTAAACAGACAGACAAGAATGTATGTCACAAGCAGCAGCTTACTGAACCCGTCGTGGACATTTCATTGAAGACACAGACAGACATAAGGAGAGTGAATTACAGGTAGCTCTCGATTTACGCGAGTATTGCGTTCTTGAAGAGGTCACGTAAATCAAAAACAATGTAAATCAAACAAGAGGTAGGTTTCTCTCAAAAAATAAATACCATATTTTGCGGCGTATAACGCGCACCCCAAACTTTGAAAAAAAAAAGTTCTTAAAATGCTCAGAAATATGTACGGGTTTAAGAACATTGACAATGTACAGTTTCCCGAAATTTATATATTTTTGGTGTAATCTTTACTGCTTGAATTGACAAGTGTCCTTGAGTAAAGCAATGAAAATGGCGGCCGGGCTGGTGTTGTGAGAAATACATCCCCGTAAACATACTGATGATGCACAGCTTCTGAGATCATAATAAGCATATTATTCTCACCATCACTCGTAGGTTATGACAGACAACTAGGCAAGACACAATTCACACGGTTCTGGTGACACGCGGCATGCAGCTGTTTGTTGTTTGGGTGTGGCAACAGTGGTTGTGTGGTTTTCAAACAATGCAAATGGCGGCCGGGCTGGTGTTGCGAGAAATATTTCGTCGTACATACTGATTATGTACAGCTTCTGAGATCATAATAAGCATATTATTCTCACAGTCACTCGTATGTTATGACAGACAACTAGGCAAGACACAATTCACACGGTTCTGGTGACACGCGGCATGCAGCTGTTTGTTGTGTGGGTGTGGTTGTGTGGTTTGTAAACAATGCAAATGGCGGCCGGGGGTGAAATAACTCCTCATACAAGACTCATGATGCACAGTTTCTGATATCATATTTACCCCATTATTCTCACTAATATTAATAATTAATAATGAACACATGGTTATTTTTTTCCCAAAATAATATTTTTTTTATGTAGCTTGTACTGCTCCTTAGTCATACAATCGTAAGCCACCTGTGACATCAAGATCAAGATATACAAATGGCGCCCGACAGGAAAACGGGATAACGGCAAGGCATGGGTGATGCTCCACCGATTTCATTTTTTTATAGTAGTTATTTGATCGCCCTGTATTCTGTGGTAACATATTATAAGACAGCTATGGACTATGAAGGACCATTAACAATAATAAAGGTAAGTTTGCCGTTGTTATTGGATAAAACGAAACACAGACCCTTAAAAACAACCCAAAGAAGAATAAAATCATTAAAAAATTGTGCATTCGGCGTATAACGCGCAGGGCTAAACTTTCAGGCATTTTTTATGTGAAAAGGTGTATAATACATTCAGTGGAGAGAGAGAATATCCATATCACCGACATATCCAATCAGACACTCAGTCTCAGCCTCACTCGTCTGAGAAAGAAATGAGGGACAGCATGATCGCCTGACTAGTATTGGTACCGGTACCGAGCAGCCTGGTACCGGTACCGTACCGTATACCTGGTACCGTTAGTACCGGTATTGGTACCGTTACCTGCCCACCCCTATCGTTGAGTAGCGTGGCAGCGTGGGTACTGTATTGTTGTTCAAGTGGCGCGCAGGAAGAACTGAGCTTAGCTGTGTGGCCGAGGCGCCGTGTGAGTCCAGTTGCGTGAGACATATGGTGACCACTCCATAAAATATCGCGTATAAGTGGAAAAAACGTGTAAATTAAACATTTATTTAGATTTTGGACCCCGCGTTATTTAAAAACGCGTAAAACAAACTCGCGTAAATCGAGAGTTACCTGTACTAACACACAAATAGCAAATAAAATTACAGGAACTGAACAACTCTGAACAAGAGTACCATGCTTTGTGAATTAGTGAACCCGTTATAGAGGCTACATGGCCATCACCGCCACAACAACAACAAGATGTGGCCACCTAACATGTGTTGCAGAATAGGACGTGGCCAGGCATACGTCCAGCCACCGCCAGACTTAGCCAAACCCCAGATTCTTTACCTGGGTTTTCTACTTTGGTTCCTGGACTTGACCGGGTATATGTCTGACAATTGCTGGACCCTGGATTTTGTCAAGGAAATTCAATATCTGGGAAATTGAGGGTCAGGAGTATCTTTCAGAAATTCCCTGACAAAATTCATTCTTCCCATAGATTATTTTCTTTTCCAACACGACATAATCTTTGACCCAATTTCTGTGTTGGACACAAACCCATTGTACATCTCACCTCATCAATCCAACCGGGCCATAACTTCCTTAACCCCTTGACTGCAGATTTCCTACAAGAAGACCTTACCAAGCTACAGGAATGGATCAAAAAGTGGCTGCTACAATTCAGTGAAGGAAAATGTAAAGTCCTGCACCTTGGGAGGGGATATCCAGCATATCAATACCACATGGGAAACACTCCACTATCCACCACTGAGGCAGAGAAAGACATGGGAATATATGATACCAGGCTACCAGTGAAAGCCAAATCCATACCAATCACAGCGGACGGGTCAAAAGGCAATGAGACAAAAAGCCAGACAGTATCTCAAAACCCATAAACTTTTGTAAAAACATGTTGATAAAAGTAAATTTGTAAAAACAACACAAACTAGCTCACTATGCTGAAACTCCTTTATGCTGAAAGATTCGATGGGTTTCTCAACCCGTCCGCTGCAATTGGCAAGGATTTGGCTTTCAGTAGTAGCCTGGTAAATAGTCCCAGGTCTTTCTCTGCCTCTGTGGTGGATAGTGGAGTGTTTCCCATGTGGTACTGGTATGCTGGATATCTCCTCCCAAGGTGCAGGACTTACATTTTTCTTCAGTGAATTGCAGCAGCCACTTTTTGTTCCATTCCTGTAGCTTGATGATGTCTTCTTGTAGGAAATCCACAGTCAAGGGGTTAAGTAATGCATCAGTGACTCGCGCCCAAAACAGGAATTTGGTCAGAGATTACACTGTGCTAGAAAAAGAAAAGAGTCTACAGGATAAATCAATTTTGTCATATAATGAGGCACCTGCAAGCTGGAAACAATGGCTTCACTCATGTTCATTATGTGGTGTGCCGAGACACTCCACTTCTTGGCCTTGAAGAGCTGGGTCATCAGGTGATTTGAGAGGCGGAAAAGTCCCATCCAGAGCAGCCCTGAGGCCGAACACAGGGCACAGCCAGCCACCACTCTGTTCATGGCAGTTCACAAGCCCACTTAAGGCTTCGTCTATCTGTGAAAGGATTTATATAAGCAAATAACACAAGGAAGTACATGAAAAGCCTAAGTTATAAAAAATTGAAATACCCGAGTCCACAATATGCATCATCATCATTATTTCATCAATGCCTGCTCCTAGGAGCTCCCACCAGGGGATGGCCATGGCAGAAAAGTTTCCAACTTTCTGTATCCAGACACTCCCCCCTTGCCTGCTCAAAGTTTCTCAAAGATCTTTCCCCCCTCTCCCTAACGTATTCCTGCACCCTATCTCTCCATTTCACTGGAGGTCGTCCTCTAGCATTCCCTCCCTCTATCTCACTCACATACACCCTTCTGGTCATCTTACTCTCCTCCATTCACTCCATGTGGCCAAACCACTTTAAAGTCTGTCGCTTCACTTCTTCCACCACTCCACACTTCTTCCCTTCACCCACGTAACACATTCCAAAATGCTTGTACACACTTTCATTACTCATTCCATCCATTCTACTCACACCACACGCACTCCTCAAATAACTCATTTCCACTGCCTGCACTCTAGACCTCTGACTTTCATTCCAGGCCCACGTTTCACTTGCATATGTGAAGGTTGGTACTATTATTGTATTTCTCAAATCCCTCTTTACCTCCATGCTCACACTTCTGCCATTCATGATTTGTCCCTTCTTCCTTGCAATGCCCTTTCTCTTATCTTTCCCTCCGTACCACCATGCTTACACATAACTGATCCAATTTACTTAAACTCATTGACCTCCTCCATTTCTTCACCATTCAAAATTATTTTGCATTCTTTTTCACATTCAATTCCCACTCTATATGGACATACAAAATCTACAACCTCACTTCTACTTCGCTCACAAACCATCACTTTACTTTTGTTGACATTTACTTTCAGCTTTCTCCTTTTACAGACACTATCAAAAACATTGACAAAATTTTGTAAGTCACTTTCATTTTCTGCAGTGAGCACTGTGTCATTAGCAAACAGTATCGAATTCAGTACCCACTTCCTTCCCTCAGCGAACATTTTTACTTCAACTTCCCCAACTTTGCCCTTCATTTCTCTAATAACACCATCCATATAAATATTGAACAACCATGGTGACACGACACACCCCTGCCTTAACTCTTTCATTGCTCGCAGCGAGCGTTAGGCGTATTTGCAGGTGGTGCTAAGCGCTCGCTGCAAGCTCCACCCACACTCAAATCTCCCGCGTATGAAAGTGTTCCAACACTAATTCTCACAACACAGGATTGCCAATTGAGTTGGTTCTTCACTAAATTTTGTGGAAAATCATATCAGCCCAGCGCGACAAATCTACGGACGAGTAACTGGTGGATGTTCTTGCCCAATATAGCGGCATTTTTGCATAGCTTCACCTATCACCTGACTGATTCTTTGACCAAATAGTTGTAAATATTGCAGTTGGCAATACTCCCTTGCCAGAATCTGAAGGAGAGATGTCCGCAGTTCCCTCAATATATTGATCATCCCATACGCTTGACGTAAGTGTTAACATTCAACTCTCCCTGAACGTGCATGTAAGTTCGCAAGAGAGGCATACATAACCGACTCCTATAGATCTGGACCTCCTCTTTCCAATGGTGTTCAGTTTTTAGCTGTGATGAATAGTTTTTGAGATACAGAGGTTATAAGAGACCCCCCATTGGGCTGCCCGACTGCGCCTGAGGGGATAGTCGTGTCCGTCCCCTGCACGCATGAAAGGGTTAAGCCCACTTTTATCTCTAAATGTTCACTTGTTTCTCCATTAATTTTAAGACATGCAGATGCATCTTCATAGAAAGACTTTATTGCACTAAACAGTTTTCCTCCCACACCATAAATCCTTAAAACATCCCACAATGCAATCCAATCGACTCTGTCATAAGCTTTTTCCAAATCCATGAAGGCAGCGTATAGTTTCTTTCCTTTTGCTATTATTTTTTCTACTGCCAACCTGAAGGCAAATATCTGATCCACACATCCCCTTCCCTTCCTGAAGCCTCCTTGTTCTTCACTGATTTTCTCTTCTGTAAGTCTTTGCACCCTCTCTATTATGACTTTTCATATACCTTTCCGGGTATACTCAGGAGACTTATATCTCTATAGCTCCCACATTCCCCTCTCCTGCCCTTCCCCTTGTAAACTGGGACAATGATGGCTTTTGTCCAGTCTGCTGGCACCTCCCCTCCCATGCTACTTCACATATCTTGACCATCCATTTAACAACTACATCTCCTCCACACTTAACATTTCTGCTGTGATTCCATCAATTCCTGCTGCCTTTCCATTTTTTAATCTTTTTATTGCCTGATTTACTTCTTCATATGTTATACTTCTTTCTTTATATACTCCTCCTCTACCTCTACTCAAAACTGCTGCTGTTACAGCTGCTGGACGTCCATCCTCAAAATTCATTAAGTTTCTGAAATATTCTCTCCATCTCTCTTTCACAACTTCCCTGTCTTTCAACATCTTTCCATTTTCATCCATAACTTCATTTATTTTACTTGAGGAGATATTTTCTGCATTTCTTTCATTTTTTACTTCTTTCCAATATGATTTCCTGTTCCCTTTATATTTTTCACTTAGTCTTTTTCCAAAGTCTTCATCAACTCTCTTACTTTCTTTTATTGCTTGTTTTAATTTCATTTTGCATTCTCTATATTTCTTTTTCCTTTCCCTTTTTATTTGCTCAGCCACATTTCTTTCTTGAGTTTTCTTAAAAAGTTCCCTTTTCTCTTTTACTATCCTCCTTATCTCTTCTGTCCACTATGAATATGCACACCATGAACATGCACACCTAACATAAAGCTCAGTGGAAATTACTCAAATCATTGTAAATTTGTGTATATTTTTAATGTATATGGTGATGAGTAAATGGGGAGGCAGTGGCCTGAGTGGTTAGTGTGCTGGTCCTGCATGATGCGGGTTAGGAAACCGCCACTACCCCTGCGATTTTTCAATCACTGAAAGTGGTCCAAGACTACCCACATGCTGTCCTGAAGACCACCCACCAACCCGGACTCAAGAGGAACTGTCCAAGGAAAATCAAGAGAGAGCTCCAGGGGACAGAATGAACCAAGAATAGATGGCACCACTATAAACACTTGCCTGCACAATGATGGGCTCTGGGCGACCATCAGGCCCCAAAAGAAAACCTACTGGTGCCATAGGCCAGGACGTAAAAAAAAAAAAGTTCTGGGAGTTAGTGATAAATATGTATCATAAAGATTTATGAGCACGATCCTGAAATGGTTCTGTGACAGCTAACCGAGCTACAAGTAGGGGAGCCGCCATATTGGAGTTAGACCATCGTGAGAAGGCATGGAGTCAACCACCTTGTTGGTCTCCTCCAACTTAAATTTTGCTGTCTCTCATTTGAGACTGAAGGTCTCCTGGGCCAAAACCAAGGTCTAGTCATTTGGAGGCTTGCTGGATGACAATATAGTCTGTCCATGCATGTGGTGAGGATGTTGAGGTCACCAAACGTTTCACATACCATGGTAGTGTAGTACAGGGTTTCTCAACCTTTTTTTGGCAGTGGCCCCCTCCAAGGTAATTTGAGTTCTCGTGGACCCCCTTAAGTTACTACATCTTGGGAAGTAGGTATAGTAATGATCGTTGTTAGGATCAGCCTTCCTGAGTCCTAATGCGTCCAATACTGATACCACTATGGCCACGAACATGCTATGACAGTCTGACTCAATAGGCACACCTAACATCACCATATAGCCGGTCCAGGATTCAGGACGTTTCCGAATAAGGTAGAAGAGGTAATGTTATAATTGTATTTTGTAAATAATCCTTATAATCAAAAACTAACTAAAATTATGAGTATTCTTTTTCTTAAGCACAACATTATTCAAACAGAACAATAATATGAAAATACATATAGCCACCGTTGCCAGATTGTCGTACTCAGAGCATAGTATTTACCTGTTTCTGACGGCTAACTATTGCCAAGAAACATCAGAATCTACCTCTTTTATCGATAACTATAAATTAGTTTCGTTACTGGAGCCCAGAAGACAGTTTGGGGGTAGGAAGTCGGGAAATGTAATCGGCTGAGTACGACAATCTGGCAACGTTGGTCTGTAGCCTCGAGGCCTGAGGCAGCAGCGCCGGCCATTTTGAGGGTATCAGATACCTTAAATAGCATATTTTTACTGCGCAAAGCAGGTGATGTCACTTATTGTGACTTTGTGAGCTTTCATATTTATCTATTTGTGTCACTTGGTGATGTTAGGTGCGCCTATTTGCTAGCGCTGCTTAACGTGTAAGCAGGAAAAAGATATACAGTCATCCCCCGCCGTTCGCGGGTATTTCGTTCCCGGACTTCGGCGCGATGCGCGAAACCGCGAACGGCGGGACTATAACCCTATGGGAAAATATGCATTTGGGGAAGTCACCTCTGACACGTCATATAAAACATGTTTTTTTCGTTCTTTTTAATGACTGAAATGAGACAAGACCTTGTTAGACAACAATATGTAATCAACACTCACCCTGGGGTCAAAATTTAGTAGCACAGAAGACCCAAAAGTAGCCCAATTTGCGATAAGTAGCCCAATCTGGCAACACTGCAGTGTGGCGGCGCGTGAATTTTTTTTTTTAGGATAATGTTGCTATGAGAAAATCTCGACCACAGTAGGGGAGCTGCCATATTGGAGTTAGACCATCGTGAGAAGGCATGGAGTCAACCACCTTGTTGGTCTCCTCCAACTTAAATTTTGTTGTCTCTCATTTGAGACTGAAGGTCTCCTGGGCCAAAACCAAGGTCTAGTCATTTCTTCCTGGATGACAATATAGTCTGTCCATGCATGTGGTGAGGATGTTGAGGTCCTCAAACGTTTCACCTTCCATGGTAGTGTAGTACCTTTCTCAACCTTTTTGGCAGTCCTCCCTCCAAGGTAATTTGAGTCCCTCCCCTCCTCTGTTACTCTCTTGGGAAGTAGGTATAGTAATGATCGTTGTTAGGATCAGCCTTCCTCCCTCCTAATGCGTCCTTCCTCCCTCCTCTCTATGTACTCCTGAACATGCTATGACAGTCTGACTCAATCCTCTCTAACATCACCATATCCCTCCCTCCAGGATTCTGTTTCCTTGCTCTCTAATGTTATAATTGTATTTTGTAAACCTCCCTTATAATCCTAACTAAAATTATGAGTATTCTTTTTCTTAAGCACAACATTATTCAAACGAACAATAATATGAAAATACATATAGCCACCTCCAGATTGTCCTCCCTCAGAGCATAGTATTTACCTGTTTCTCGGCCCTATTGCCAAGAAACATCAAAATCTACCTCTTTATCGATAACTATAAATTAGTTTCGTTACTGGAGCCCAGAAGACAGTTTTCCTCTCTGGGAAATTCCCTCTCTGCCTTGACAATCTCCCTCCTCTCTCCTTCCCCCTCGAGGCCTGAGGCAGCAGCCTCCCTCTGCCATTTTGAGGGTATCAGATACCAATGCATATACGAAAGCAGGTGATGTCACTTGTGACTTTGTGAGCTTTCATATTTATCTATTTGTGTCACTTGCGATGTTAGTGATTAAACCGCGATGGGCTGCTTAACGTAAGCAGGTGACTGTAGTGTAAAAAAAAAAGGCGGATAAAGGCTGTCTTCTTTTTTTCAGAAAAATTAAAGGACAAGCGGACCAAAATGGGACAGAATATCTTTAAAAGGACAAACATAGCAACCCTGAATCCAGTGTTGCCAGCTCATGGGAAGTGAATGTCCAGGATTACAGCAAAAAGACGCTGAAGTCGCTAAATGAAGCAGTAGAACAGGTGATAAGAAAACACCATGAAACAATTATGAAAATATTAAGCTCATATGAGCAACGTAAACTTAGGAAGTTCTGTGGCCCTCTGTGGTCTCCCATTTCCCTAATTTTGTTCTATGGCCCCTGAAAGTTTCTCATGGGCCCCAGGGGGGCCATATGGCCCACGTTGAGAAACCCTGGACTGTAGTGCATAGCAATGGTGGGTAGTCACTCAATGAATTGGCCTGGCCCACAATGTAATGGACTCCCTCAATACAAGAGTATATGGAGTTGTCGACATCTATGCTGGAGGACAAAGATTCAAATCTTCAAGTTGCTTGTGCTCCCTGTCTTACTGTACGGCTGACACATGAACACTGAATAGAGACTTAGAGAGGCATGTCAATGACTTTCATACCAAATGCCTTCGCAGGATCATGGGGTATGGCTGGAATGACTTTGTATCAAACCAGCAACTACTCTGCAAAACTGACTTGAGGCCTGTTACCAGCTTAGTCCATGAAAACCAACTCCGGCTATGTGGGCATGTGGTGCACCTCCCAGACGTCAATCCTGCACACAGGGTTGTTTATGAATGAGACAACCCGAGTGGAGAAGACCAAAAGGACACCCACGTAACTCATGGCTGCATGGGAGCTTGCTCGGGAGGACCACTGGGAGTATGAACGGTGAGTGAGAGAAGTGACGTGCCCCTGGGCATGTGCTCTCCATTAGCCCATTGTAACACTGATGTGAAAGCCCGCTTCTTCTCATTGAGAGTAATCAACATTTGGAACAGCTTGCCAAATTCTGTCATCTTGGTGAATTCCTTCAAGCACCAGCAGGGCAAGCATCTTGGTCAGATCTTATATGAGTTTGATTAATTTGCCATGTGGTTTGATTGTTCTTTTGGGTGTTTTGTTTGTTGTTATTGACTGTGTCTTGGAAATAAGTAGATGTCCATGCCATCGCGTGATGTCATATTAGCCAACCATCTGACCATCTTAATGAAAATCATCAGCTGCAGTTTTGGTTGGAGACATCACACAGTTTTATGGATGGGGCGTGTCCCCACCCCCAGAGACAGGCTTACCACACGCAACAGGGTTGAACATTTACATTATGGCAGGAATACAAAGAGCTAAGATGACAACGCAACAATTGCTCGAGGAACAACAGCTTTAAAAGTGGGAAGTTGACTTTTGATTTCATTCTACGCACTCTAATATTTTGATATTTTTAATTGAGGTACTGACGTGCATGCAAGAATAGCAAATAAAGTCTTAACTTTTATGCTTTCTTTCTCCTTGTAATTTTATAATACAAAAAATCTCTTATAACGGAAAAATATCACATTTCATTACTTACATACTAAATTGTTTCACACTGGTAGGGAGGCCAGAGTGACCAGGGTGGGAGGTGAAGTGACCAGGGTGGGAGGGCGGAGTGACCAGGGTGGGAGGCAAAGTGACCAGGGTGGGAGGTGGAGTGACCAGGGTGGGAGGCGGAGTGACCAGAGGTGGGAGGGTGGAGTGACCAGGGTGGGAGGGCAAAGTGACAAGGGTGGGAGGCAAAGTGACCAGGGTGGGAGGGCAAAGTGACCAGGGTGGGAGGGGTGGAGTGACCAGGGTGGGAAGGGTGAGTGACCAGGGTGGGAGGGTGGAGTGACCAGGATGGGAGGGTGAGTGACCAGGGTGGGAGGGTGGAGTGACCAGGGTGGGAGGGTGAGTGACCAGGGAGAGAGGGTGAGTGACCAGGGTGGGAGGGTGAGTGACCAGGGTGAGAGTGTGAGTGACCAGGCTGGGAGGGTGGAGTGACCAGGATGGGAGGGCAAAGTGACCAGGGTGGGAGGGCAAAGTGACCAGGGTGGGAGGTGGAGTGACCAGGTGGAGGCAAAGTGACCAGGGTGGGAGGGCAAAGTGACCAGGGTGGGAGGGTGGAGTGACCAGGGTGGGAGGCAAAGTGACCAGGGTGGGAGGTGGAGTGACCAGGGTGGGAGGGGCAAAGTGACCAGGGTGGGGAGGTGGAGTGACCAGGGTGGGAGGCGGAGTGACCAGGGTGGGAGGCAAAGTGACCAGGGTGGGAGGGTGGAGTGACCACGGTGGGAGGGCAAAGTGACCAGGGTGGGAGGGTGGAGTGACCAGGGTGGGAGGGTTGAGTGACCAGGGTGGGAGGTTGAGTGACCAGGGTGGGAGGGCAAAGTGACCAGGGTGGGAGGGGTGGAGTGACCAGGGTGGGAGGGTTGAGGACCAGGGTGGGAGGTGGAGTGACCAGGTGGGAGGGCAAAGTGACCAGGATGGGAGGGTGGAGTGACCAGGGTGGGAGGGCTGAGTGACCAGGGTGGGAGGGTGGTGTGACCTGGGTGGGAAGGTTGAGTGACCAGGGTGGGAGGGTGGAGTGACCAGGGTGGGAGGGCAAAGTGACCAGGGTGGGAGGGTGGAGTGACCAGGGTGGGAGGTTGGTGACCAGGGTGGGAGGGTGGAGTGACCAGGGTGGGAGGGCAAAGTGACCAGGGTGGGAGGTGGAGTGACCAGGGTGGGAGGGCTGAGTGACCAGGGTGGGAGGGTGGAGTGACCAGGGTGGGAGGGCAAAGTGACCAGGGTGGGAGGTGGAGTGACCAGGGTGGGAGGCGGGTGACCCGGGTGGGAGGGCAAAGTGACCAGGATGGGAGGGTGGAGTGACCAGGGTGGGAGGGTGGAGTGACCAGGGTGGGAGGCTGGTGACCAGGGTGGGAGGTGGAGTGACCAGGGTGGGAGGGCTAAGTGACCAGGGTGGGAGGCAAAGTGACCAGGGTGGGAGGGCTGAGTGACCAGGGTGGGAGGGTGGAGTGACCAGGGTGGGAGGGGGGAGTGACCAGGGTGGGAGGGCAAAGTGACCAGGATGGGAGGGTGGAGTGACCAGGGTGGGAGGGCAAAGTGACCAGGGTGGGAGGGCAGAGTGACCAGGGTGGGAGGGTGGAGTGACCAGGGTGGGAGGGCAAAGTGACCAGGGTGGGAGAGCTGAGTGACCAGGGTGGGAGGCAAAGTGACCAGGGTGGGAGGGTGGATTGACCAGGGTGGGAGGCTGAGTGACCAGGGTGGGAGGGTGGAGTGACCAGGGTGGGAGGGCAAAGTGACCAGGATGGGAGGGATGAGTGACCAGGGTGGGAGGGTGGAGTGACCAGGGTGGGAGGGCAAAGTGACCAGGGTGGGAGGGACAAGTGACCAGGTTGGGAGGGCAAAGTGCCCAGGATGGGAGGGTGGAGTGACCCGGGTGGGAGGCAAAGTGACCAGGAGGGAGGGCAAAGTGACCAGGGTGGGAGGGCAAAGTGACCAGGATGGGAGGTGGAGTGACCAGGGTGGGAGGGCAAAGTGACCAGGATGGGAGGGTGGAGTGACCAGGGTGGGAGGGCAAAGTGACCAGGATGGGAGGGTGGAGTGACCAGGGTGGGAGGGCAAAGTGACCAGGATGGGAGGGTGGAGTGACCAGGTGGGAGGGCAAAGTGACCAGGGTGGGAGGGCAAAGTGACCAAGGTGGGAGGTGGAGTGACCAGGGTGGGTGGGTGGTGTGACCAGGGTGGGAGGGCAAAGTGACCAGGGTGGGAGGGCTGAGTGACCAGGGTGGGAGGGCTGAGTGACCAGGGTGGGAGGGTGGAGTGACCAGGGTGGGAGGGTGGAGTGACCAGGGTGGGAGGGTGGAATGACCAGGGTGGGAGGGTGGAACTACCAGGGTGGGTGGATGGATATACCAGGGTGGGAGGGTGGAACGACCAGGGTGGGAGGGTGGAGAGACCAGGATGGGAAGGTCGAATGACAACGGTGGGACGGTTGAGTGACAAGGCTGGGAGGGTGGAATGACCAGGGTAGGACGGTGGAGTGACCAGGATGGGAGAGTGGAGTGACCAGGGTGGGAGGGTGGTTTTTTTTTTTTTTTTTTTTTTTTTTACGTTGTTGCCTTTTTGCGCAGGTAGGCATCTTCCCGGTGGGGCCTGATGGTCGGCCCAAGGCTTCTTCCAGGTGGGCCCTGATGGTCGGCCCAGCACGTTCTAGCGCAGGCAGTGTTTATAGTGGCGAAATCTTGCATTGGCTCATGCTGCCCCGGAACTCGTTCTTGATTCGCTGGACGGCTTCCTCTGGAGTCCGGGTTGATGGGTGGTCTTCAGGACAGCATGTGGGTAGTTTAAGCCACTCGGCGGTGACTGAAAAAATCCGAGTGGTAGCGTGGGGATTGAACCCACGTCGTCCATCACCTTGGCAGTGAATGTGGGCCCAGCACGCTACCAGTTCTGCCACCGCCAGGGTGGGAGGTGGAATGACCAGGGTGGGTGGGTGGAGTGACCAGGGTGGGAGGTGAAATGGCCAGGGTGGGAGGGTGGAATGACCAGGGTGGGTGGGTGGAGTGACCAGGGTGGGAGGGTGGGTGACCAAGGTGGGAGGGCCGGAGTGACCAGGGTGAAAGGGTGAGTGACAAGGGTGGGAGGGTGGGTGACCAGGATGGGAGGGTGGAATGACCAGGGTGGGAGGTGGAGTGACCATGATGGGAGGTGGAGTGACCAGGGTGGGAGGGTGGAATGACCAGGGTGGGAGGGTGGAATGACCAGGGTGGGAGGGTGGAGTGACCAGGATGGGAGGGTGGAGTGACCAGGGTGGGAGGGTGGAGTGACCAGGGTGGGAGGGTGGAATGACCAGGGTGGGTGGGTGGATTGACCTGGGTGGGTGGGTGGAGTGACCTGGGTGGGCAGGTGGCATGACCAGGGTGGGTGGGTGGAATGACCAGGGTGGGTGGGTGGGCGACCAGGGTGGGAGGGTGGAGCGACCAGGGTGGGAGTGTGGAGTGACCAGGATGGGAGGTGGAATGACCAGGGTGGGAGGTCAGGTGACCAGGGTGGGAGGTGGAATGACCAGGGTGGGAGGGTGGAGTGACCAGGATGGGAGTGAGTAATGACCAGGGTGGGAGGGTGGAATGACCAGGGTGGGAGGGTGGAATGACCAGGGTGGGCGGGTGGAGTAACCAGGGTGGGAGGGAGAAATGACCATGGTGGGAGGGTGGAATGACCAGGGTGGGTGGGTGGAGTGACCAGGGTGGGAGGGTGGAGTGACCAGGGTGGGAGGGCGGAGTGACCAGGGTGAGAGGGTGAGTGACCAGGGTGGGAGGGTGGAGTGACCAGGATGGGAGGGTGGAATGACCAGGGGTGGGTTTCATCATAGTGCTCTCCCAGGCGTGGTGACGTCACGCGCAGTTGGGAGAATTCCTTGGGTGTGTTTCATCACCGCGCCACAAGCACTTCCAAGTAGGATTGGGGGCGGTCTTGGGAGAAACCAGCGTTGCCAATCTTCCGCGTCGCTTTGACGTCTAATATGTCTTTAATTAACCTAAATTACACTTCTTATGTGTAATTATGGAATTATAAATATAAACAATTGATATCTAATTGAAATACACCGATAGTATCTTCATATTAAGGAATATGTGCACGTATTTTTGTTCCGTCTGCATCTTCAACGGCACCACAGTGTAAACAAACATTTAGTGAGTCGTGAGTAGACCCTGGCCACCTCGCCACCATGTCCCGCAGCTAGTACTGTGCATCAAATAACACTTGCACATTGATGCTGTGGTAGTTCTTGCGGTTGACGTACACTACTTCGTGCTCATGTGGGGCCACTATTCTTACATAGGTGCCATCAACAGCACCCACCACACCAGGAAAACCAGTAATTTCGGCAAACTCCGCCTTCATTCTCTGCTGCTCCCCCCGGTTTAAAGGGAAGCCCATGAACCGCCTCATATTCTCTTGTGTCACGAGAGCATCCACGGTCTGGGTGATGATTCTGCTGACTGTGGCCCGGGAAACTCCAAAGTCATCTGCCCTGCACTGCTGCATTTTCCCGGTGGCAAGGTATCGCAGAGTCAACGCCACTTTCAGCTCCGCTGTAACGGCACGGCTCCTCTCAGTCCTGTTGCCAATCACGTGTCGCACCAAGTCCGTGACGAACAACAGGCCAGCATGATCCACCCTGTACCTCTTCTTGAATTCAGTGTCATCGTATTCGTTAAAGATGTCCCTTCTCGGGAGAAAATTCCTTGGTCGGTGCTGGCAGGGTTGTTCACGGGCTGCCATGTTTACAGTCTGACGCTTGGAACCTTCCTTGGGAGTGCTTGGGAGACCCCGCACGACCTCCCAAGGCGGCGAGCGAGATAGGCAGAGTTCCAAGGCTTGGGAGCTTTCGTGAAACATGCCCAAGGTTTCTCGCACGCTTGGGACTCCTTGAGCACACTTCCAAGGACTTGGGAACTTTGATGAAACCCACCCCAGGGTGGGAGGGTGAGTGACCAGGATGGGAGGGTGGAGTGACCAGGGTGGGAGGGTGGAATGACCAGGGTGGGAGGGTGGAGTGACCAGGGTGGGAGGGTGGAATGACCAGGGTGGGCGGGTGGAATGACCAGGGTGGGAGGGTGGAGTGACCAGGGGTGGGTTTCATCATAGTGCTCTCCCAGGCTTGGTGACGTCACGCACAGTTGGGAGAATTTCTTGGGCGTGTTTCATCACCGCGCCACAAGCACTTCCAAGTAGGATTGGGGGCGGTCTTGGGAGTAACCAGCGTTGCCAATCTTCCGCGTCGCTTTGACGTCTAATATGTCTTCAATTAACCTAAATTACACTTCTTATATAAAATTATGGAATTATAAATATAAACAATTGATATTTAGTTGAAATACACCGATAGTATCTTCATTGTAAGGAACATGTGCACGTATTTTTTTTCCGTCTGCATCTTCAACGGCACCACAGTGTAAACAAACATTTAGTGAGTCGTGAGTAGACCCTGGCCACCTCGCCACCATGGCCCGCAGCTTGTACTGTGCATCAAATAACACTTGCACATTGATGCTGTGGTAGTTCTTGCGGTTGACGTACACTTCTTCGTGCTCATGTGGGGCCACTATTCTTACATAGGTGCCATCAACAGCACCCACCACACCAGGAAAACCAGTAATTTCGGCAAACTCCGCCTTCATTCTCTGCTGCTCCCCCCGGTTTAAAAGGAAGCCCATGAACCGCCTCATATTCTCTTGTGTCACGAGAGGATCCACGGTCTGGGTGATGATTCTGCTGACTGTGGCCCGGGAAACTCCAAAGTCATCTGCACTGCACTGCTGCATTTTCTCGGTGGCGAGGTATCGCAGAGTCAACGCCACTTTCAGCTCCGCTGTAACCGCACAGCTCCTCTCAGTCCTGTTGCCAATCACGTGTCGCACCAAGTCAGTGACGAACAACAGGCCAGCACGATCCACCCTGTACCTCTTCTTGAACTCGGTGTCATCGTACTCATTAACCCTTCATACGATGACGCGTTCGCGTCATCAAAGTAAAAGGTCCTGGCGCGCGATGTTGTGAAAACGTCATAAAGTTAAAAATTATTAAAATTAAATGTTCGGTGAAAGTGCGTAAAATTTGGAGTGTCATTTGTTGAGATAAGTTTCTTAGAGGTAACATATGGCAACCTTTCTAAGGAACGTAAATGAGGAACGTGGAGCGATTTTTATTTGTTAGCCTACTCTGACGGGAGAGGAAAAATAGTTTTCTTTGTGTAACTCAGGAACTAATAGGCGTACTAAGAGTTTTAGGATACCATAAGAATCCTCACTAACTTCCGCTTTGAAACATATATTCGGCTAAAAGAGTGGGCCCACAAAATTTCGAGATAGCAAGTGGGGAAGAGTTGGTACTTAGGATTTATTGTCTACAATACTCTATCGGAGACTTGAAGCAGTGTCTATTAGCATGTTCTAGTATCTTACTGTCTTGAGAGGGTTAAGATGTCCTTTCGGTGAAAATTCCTTAGTCGGTGCTGGCGGGTTGTTCACGGGCTGCCATGTTTACAGTCTGGCTTGGAACCTTCCTTGGGAGTGCTTGGGAGACCCCACGACCTCCCAAGGCGGCCGAGATAGGCAGAGTTCCAAGGCTTGGGAGCTTTGTGAAACATGCCCACGGTTTCTCGCACGCGTGGGACTCCTTGAGCACACTTCCAAGGACTTGGGAACTTTGATGAAACCCACCCCAGGGTGGGAGGGTGGAGTGACCAGGGTGGGAGGGTGGAGTGACCAGGGTGGGAGGGTGGAGTGACCAGGGTGGGAGGGTGGAATGACCAGGGTGGGAGGGTGGAGTGACCAGGGTGGGAGGGTGGAGTGACCAGGGTGGGAGGGTGGAATGACCAGGGTGGGAGGGTGGAATGACCAGGGTGGGAGGGTGGAATGACCAGGGTGGGAGGGCAAAGTGACCAGGGTGGGTGGGTGGAATGACCAGGGTGGGAGGGTGGAGTGACCAGGGTGGGAGGGTGGAATGACCAGGGTGGGAGGGTGGAGTGACCAGGGTGGGAGGGTGGAATGACCTGTTACCGTCTTCGCAGTGTCCCTCACAAGTTGGTGCCAAAGACTTGAGCCCAGCGAGCGGCGGCAGCACCTCCTTCTTCGTCTTCTCCTCCTACCAGTGCGTCCGCGGCCCAACAAGTCTAATGTTTACTTTTAAGCGCTTGATCATGAGCTTTATGTCACAAGAAAAAAAAAATTAAGTGAGTCCCAGAGTACCGACCTTGGAGGAAGAATACATGGAGTGGCCCTCAGTCAGTAGCCAGCCGGAAGCGGTGGTATATGGGTTGCTTGTTCTTGTCTAATCACAATGCCTTGCAGTTGTTCAGTATCTTAGAGTTTATAGTTTTACAGGAACGACCTCGTGTAGGTCAACTGGCCTCTTGCAGATTCCTTATTTTCTTATGTATGTATTTTTTAAGGAATGTAAGTAATTAACCCTAGAAGGGTATTCCTAGCTGTGCCATTTGGAATCACACACTTGCGTGTTTCTAATTTTCGCGCGCATTGTTCACACAACAATGGTTATTTTGCAACATTTGATGTGTATATCCTCTTTATTCCACTTGCTCTCGTAGGGGAAGGGTGTGCGTCAGTGCTCCGCATTTGTTTCTGAGTATGGTAAGTAGTTGTGTATCCATTGGACCGTATTGGCTATCCGCCGAGTATCCGGCGGCGACTCGGAGACAAGTACTGTTTTGACTTAACTCGGTTTCTCTTTTCTATTTCGGAAAAAAATAATACTGGCTGTCGTTTGAAGCCAAATGTCCAAACGTGGTACATGCTGGTAGAAAAGAAAAGTATTAACCCTTTGCTGGTCAGGTTCTAAGGTTTGCGTCTGTGTGTGGTGTGTGTGACCACTGAGGGGCGAATGTGCCGCGGGCCGCAGTCTCCTGAGCGACCCAGACAGACAAAACACAGCTTGGAAGGTTTCGTATTTTTTCGCCCAGGGCTTAATTTTGCTCTCCAGCAGCTTATATAAGAATGATTTAACTTGCTGTTAGATAATTGTTCGTAGCTATTTTGACTTCGGGACTTAAGATAAGTGTTTATAGACGCCGTCTCGCTGGAGAGGGCGTCTGTAAATCACTTATCTTAAGGCCAGAAGTCAAAAGTAGCTACAGGTACTTAAACTAGCAATTATTTAACAGCAAGTTAAATCATTCTTAAGCTGCTGGAAAACCCTGGGCGAAAAGCAAACCTTAAAACCAGCAAAGCAATCATTTTTTTCTACCAGAAGGTACCACGTTTGGACATTTGGCTCCAAACGATAGCCATATTTTCCGAAATAGAAAAGAGGAACCGAGTTAAGTCAAAACAGTACTTGTCTCCCAGTCGCCGCCGCATATCCAATACGGTCCATTGCACATGTATAGGTACCCGAATCGTTTTTAGGATAAAAAAAAAAAGTGTGAAGGAAAGCAGTCATATGTTTTGTTATGTTAGATCAATTGGCACGAATTTTCCGAGTGTTACAGTGAGTAAAAATTGCTGATCAGGAAATATGACCCATATACAAAACCAAGTTTTATATATTATCTACGTTTTTTTTTTTTTTTTTTTTTGCGGGTTTGAGTCATGGCCACAAAACGAACGCGACCAATTCCTAATGATGACATATGTAAAATACTGAACTCCAGTGTGATGTCTCAGTCAACAAACATCACACTGGAATCATGCAATCACTGATGCTGGGAACTCCTCAGTGAGTGTGTGTGGAGATGTCCCCACTCCCCCTCTAAGAATAACTTTTAAGTCAAAGTCAGATTCTTTTTATTTTGTTATTATCAAACATAGCTAGTAGTAGTCCGGATCACTTACTTTTGTACCAGAATACCATTTAAAATCAATAAAACGTGTCTTTATATTTTATTTTTATTTTTTCCTACAGTGAGGCCAATTGGAATCACCCATTTCTATTCATTCCAGGCACCATGATTGCTGTGCACCCCAGGGTTGAGAGGCAGACTGGGGCATCTAACATCATTCTAGTTTAGTGTGGGCACATTTTATTTCTTAATTTAATTTTTTTAATGAAAAAAAAAATCAATTTTTGGGGGGGGGGATTTTTTTTTTCAATGATCTAAAAGTCAGATTTTTATTTATTTTGTTAATAGTGTTACTCCGGAAAACTTATTTTTGTACCACAATTTCATTTATAATCAATAAAACATGTCTATATTTTATTTTTGTTTTTTCCACACGTATACCCGGTGTGGTGTCATGAGACATCCGGCTATAATATCCCATCCCATCCTGATCTGCGCTTGCGCGGAACCCAATGTTTACAAACACAGCGTTGATATCATCGTTTGTCCCAGGCAAGATGGCGACAAGGCACCATGGCAGCTATTGTGGGAAAAGGGCCAAATTCAAGGATGACATATAGACCCTTTTATTCAGATACTACTAACTGGAGAGTATCCAAGAAACATGACGGTCAATGAGAAGAGAAATCTGAGGAGACAGCGGGAGAATATTTATTGAAATACAAGGGTGCAAGTTATCTCATTTATCACATTTACTGACATACAGGGGGTGTTACCTCGATCATTTATCATTGACTGATATACAAAGGGTGTAGGTTATCTCAATTATCACTTTCAAAAAGATAAAGAATAACTTAGGTGGGACGTTTCATGATAGGCAGTCGACAAAAGACACGGTACCGTGTCATAGCTCATCCACCCTCTGTTTGTAAACAAAGCCCGCGCATGCGCAGATCAGGATGGGATGTCTTATTTTAGCGGCTGTCTCATGACACCACACCGTAACGTTAAATTTTTGGGGAATACCTTTCTAGGAAAGGAATCTATTTTCTATAATGTCTTATTTTAATTATGTATATAGGATAAACTATTGAATCCTATTGTAAGAGGATCATGCTCGTTAGAGAGGATTTGAATGTAAGCTTATAGTTTTCATTGTACCGTTACAAGGGCAATCCCACGCTTACTACTGTGAACCATAACAAAGGGACGGGCAGTCATTATTCGTAGATTTGAGGTTTAGAAGCTCTCCCATTGTGGCCAAAAAGGTATTTAGCATGTTTTGTATTTTTATACTGTGTCGAGAATATGCATATATAGACAGTCAAGTGAATTATAGTGTGTATAAGCAAGAAACATTACCTAAAGATGTGTGTACGTAATTTCTTTGTGTGTTAAATTCACTACAGAAACCTGAAGATACGATATTTGTCAATCAAAGACAAAGACAATGAAAGCCTGTTTAAATTCTATTTGAGGTACCGCTCGGTGTAAATATTCGATTTTATTTGCGTTACCGTTCAACGTGAATACTTTCGTTTTCTATTTCATCTCTCCTCGTTCCACCTGCTGACGTCATTTTCTGCACGCCGGTTGACCCACTGTCCTTTGATCCTATTTACATACTGTACCACAGTAAGTCCTACTGCGCAGGGGAGTGAGAACGGGCGAGTGACGCTGTTTGATGGGGAACTCAAACAGACCTCCCAGACACTCACTCGCGCATACCCTCACCTACTAAGTGTTTTTTTCTGTCTTCGTGTGTGTGTGTGTGTAATAATAATAATAATAAACGGTTTATTTCATGAAGTACCAGGCAGCCCTCGAGCTGAAAATATACATCAATGGAAGATGAAATGAAAAGAATGAGACAAATGAACAAAGTAGTATGATTGAAAATAAAAAGGAAAATAGAAATAACAATAATAGCAATAATCATAGTAAAGATAATAATAATAATCATAATAATCACGATAATAATAATGATAATAATAATACTAATCATAATAATAATAATAATCATAATAACAACAACAATAAGTCCTAATGAAAAATATTTACAAAACATACAAATTGTGCTGCTCTTAATTTGCATTGTTGATATATTTGACCATCATGGGCACTGCGCTGTTCTTATAGCGGTCAGTCCGTGCCCGTATCGGGGCAATAATGTTGTGGTGTCTCACTGAGTGCTGAGGGCGGTTCACTGCGGGTGGGAGGATGTGTCTGTGTCTGGGCTGGTTGAGAAGCTTGGTTGCGAACCGGTGTAGTAGGGTCTCGTGACGGTGTTGTAGGCTGGTGAGATGGAGGGAGTCGAGGGCGTCCTGATAGCTGGTGTAGTGAGGGCCCAGGATGATTTTGCAGGCTCGCTTCTGGACGCGTTCAAGTTGGCGGCGCTGCGTGATGTTGATGGAGGAAGACCACGCTGGGGACGCGTATGTCAGTTTGGGGAGGATGAACGAGGAGTACACGCTCGCCAGCGCACACTCAGGGCCCCCCAGCGTTTTGAGTCTCCTCAGCAGGTACAGTTTATAGGTGGTAGATCTGGTGAGCTGGGAGACGTGCTCCTTCCATGTGAGCTTGTTGTCCAGGGTGACTCCAAGTAGTTTTGCAGATGTAACTACCCGGAGGGGAGTGTCGTTGATGGACACCACAGGGGGGGCAACAGGGGCAGAGGAGGTGTTGATGTGTAGGAGTGTAGTTTTGGTGTCGTTGATGGTTACCATGTTTTGTGTTGTCCATGTGTGTAGGTTGTGTAGTGTTTCCTGGAGGTGGGAATAATCTGGGTTGCTGTTGTCAACTGTTACTCCCACTGTGGTGTCGTCCACGTACTTCCAGCGGTGGGGTGTGTGGGTCAGGGCGTCATTAATTAGTATAAGGAAGCACAAAGGGCCCCTTTGGACCCCTGAGGTACCCACCAAGTAAGGTGTAGAGGAGGAGGCCACTCCCTGAAATCTCACCACCTGTTTACGCTGGTGCAGGAAATCAGCCAGCCAGGAGACCAGGTTAGGGTGAAGCCCTAGGTTTATTGCTTTATTGATGACTGTGGTATGGTGAACTAGGTCAAAAGCCTTTCAGAAATCAATAAAAGCGAGAGAAACTGATGTTTTGCGTTTTTCAAGATTTCTGTAGGCAAAGTCCAGGAGATTAATTAGGCAGTGTGTGGTGGAGGTTGACTTGATATTGCCGTACTGTTGTGGGTCTATGAGGGGAGCAAGATGAGTGTAAGTCCACTTGAAAATGAAGGCTTCACACAGGAGGCTGGGAATGGGGGTGATAGAAATAGGCCTCAAGTCACTCAGTGATTGAGGGGTGGTGGTCTTGGGAATCGGAGTGACATATGCTGTTTTCCAGTCAGCAGGACACTGGCTTTGACGGAAGGAAGCTTTAAAAATAGAGGCGAGGGGGATGGCCAGCTCGGGGGCAAACTCCTGGTACAGTTTGATGGGGAGATCAGTGGGCGTGGTGGACCGCTTTGTTTTAAGTTGGCTTAGTGACCTGGCGACCTCATAGGCCTCAACCGTGGGGAGTGGTGATGGGGCGGGCAGGTAAGCTGGGGTGAGGTCAGGTCAGGCTGGGAGGGACTGACAGATGGCCGAGAAGTGGAGATTGATGGCCTCGGCTGCTTCAGGTGGCGGGAGGTGAGATACGCCCGGGATGGAGGGGGCGCTGTTGTTGAGGCCACACAAGGCCTTAATTTTTGAAAACCATTTCCCAATGTTAGCTTGCTTGAGGCTGTGGATCTTTTGGGGGTAGTATGTGGCCTTGGCTCGTTTGATTTCCCGGATAACTTTGTTGCGGAGGGGCTTGTAGAGTGTAGGGTTGGTGTGGAAGGCGTCATTTCTCTGTTCAATGAGACGTTTTATTCTGGGTGTAATCCATGGGGTGTCTGAACGGTGCACTCGTCATGATTTCAGAGGGAAGAAGTGGTGGTAGGCTGTAGTAACTGTGTTGGTGTAGTCGCTCCATTTTTGGTGTACGTCATCCACGGTAAGGACCTCAATCCAGAGGTGGCGTGTAATCCATTGGCCGAAAGCGCGGATGGCTGAGTCCACGACAGACCTGTAGGACTTGGTGACTGGCGGTGCTTTGTTGGATGTGGTGGGTGCAGGTGTCCAAAGAACTGACAGGTGTGTGCTGCGTCCCATGGGAGGGAGGGGCTTAGGGGGAAGGTAGTGGGAAGTGAGGTCAGTGAGGATTAAATCCAGTGTGTTTGTGCCGTGTGTGGGGAAATTTACTACTTGTGTGAGATGTAGCTGGTCCTCAATATCACTGGTGTGGAGTTGATTGAAGTCACCGCAAACAACTACTTTTGCAGAGGGAAGAGAGTGCGCTGGGTCATTTCTTCGATGATGTGGTTGATCAGCAAGGTGGCGGAGGCGGCGCGGGGAGGGTAGTAGACCAGACAGATTAGTACCGAGGGAGCGAGGCGGGGGTGGGAGGGGGGTGAGAGCCTGACCCAGAGGGTTTCCACACCCTCGGGTGTCTCAACGGGGAGTAGGCAGGGGTTGAGGTGGGTGTGGCAATAGAGCGCTAACCCACCGCCTCGTTCCTCTTCTCAGACGATGGAAGAGCTGGAACTCAGTGATGTTAAAGAGCTCGGGTACTATCTGCCACGCCTCTGTGATGGCCACAACGTCAGCGCTGGTGGATTTGATGGTGGTGATGACTTCGTCTAGCTTGTTGTTGAGGGAGGTAACGTTGGAGAGTAGCAGGGTTGGCAGGTTGTACCACTGGCGCGGCACTTCGATGTGTTTGTAGTCCTTGGCATGCTTGGGTTTGGTATTTCTCCTGGTGGTGGTGATCACTGGTATGTTATGTGTCACTCGTGAACTTTTCCTGGCACTGCGGTTTTTTAAAAATATGTAGTTCCTTTAGCTTCCGGATAACGTTCGCTGGGGGGTAGGCGGAGGCACGTCGTAGGCGGTATAGATAAGTAGTGTTGTATCTCACAGTAGAACACATCGCACTAAACACTAATGACGAGATGAGAGCAATGATGAAGAAAGTGGGTGTGGGTGAAAGTGTGAGAGAGGTCAACACCTGACCCGGGCTGCTCTGAGGAGCGCCAACAACCATGACCTCTTCGCGCGAGCGATGGAGGCCTTGTGTGTGTGTGTGTGTGTGTGTGTGTGTGTGTGTGTGTGTTTGCTTGTTGATATTCCACTGATTGACAGCATTTTTCTTATCGTTCTCTCTCTCTCTCTCTCTCTCTCTCTCTCTCTCTCTCTCTCTCTCTCTCTCTCTCTCTCTCTCTCTCTCTCTCTCTCTCTCTCCAGATTCGGAAGGCTCCTCAACGACGCAGTACGTGTCATCCGAGCAAAAAACGAGTCACAGCCACGTCCCTCCACCCCGCCCGTGTAAATAGACGCCGTGCATCGCAATAAACCCGTAACCGTGATCCCGCAAGTACCACCACCTCTATTACCAAGCCTCTAGATAACTTAAAAATCCTCAGTTTCAATGCGCGTAGCCTAAGAAACAAATTTGATGAACTGAGATGTCTTGCTCTAACAGAAAATTTTGACATAATTGCCATAACCGAAACATTTATCGACACCACAAATATTGATTTAAGTTCCGAATACAACATAGATGGCTACAGACTCTTCAACAAAGATCGTGTAAACCGTAGAGGCGGTGGCGTCGCCCTTTTTGTCAAAAGCTATTTGCAACCCACTGACAAAACACCGGGAAACAATAACGTTGAACATTTGTGCGTGCGAATAAACATTGCAAAAGTCAATTTAAATATATCTGTCACCTACAGGCCTCCCGGGCAATCACTCGATGACGACCTTGAAATGTACAGCGTCTTAAGGCAGTCACTTAATAACAACGTACGACTCACTGATATTTACATAGATTTACATAGAAAATCAGACCACACAGACCCCATGGTCCAGACTTGGTGGTCTGTCCTTAAACCTAAGTGATTTTACATTAATCAGAAGACTCCAAAACGTTGCATTTCTACTCTAGTTAATATTAAGTTGAAGGAAGTGACGGTCGAGCTTATTTTTGAAGGAGTCAATCGTGTTACACTGGACCACTGACGGTGGAAGCTTATTCCATTCTCGCACTACAACGTTGGTGAAGAAAAATTTGGTGCAGTCTGAATTTACTTGTCTACATTTGAGTTTTATGCCATTGTTCCTCGTTCGCAAAGTGTCATCGATCATAAACAATTTTGTTCTCTCTAAATTCGTGAAACCATTAAGTATTTTAAAACATTCGATCAGTTTTCCTCGGAGGCGACGTTTCTCAAGAGAGAACATGTTAAGGGTGGAAAGTCTTTCTTCGTAGGATTTGTTGCGCAAGGAAGGGATCATTTTTGTTGCCCGACGCTGAACACCTTCTAATTTAGCAATGTCCTTTGCATGGTGGGGAGACCAAAACTGTACCGCATATTCCAAGTGGGGTCTGACTAAACTGTTGTAGAGCGGAAGTATTACATCTTTATTCTTGAATAAAAAGTTTCTTTTAATGAAGCCCAACATTGTTTGCTTTATTTGCTGCATCGATGCATTGATGTGAGAATTTGAGGTTTGACGCGATTTTGACCCCCAGGTCCTTAATGCATTGAACGCTTGTGAGTTTTACGCCGCGCATTTCGTAATCGAACTTATTTTTTGTTCCAACTTGAAGGACCTGGCACTTGTCTACGTTAAAGGGCATCTCCCATTTATCCGACCAAGCTGAAATTTTGTGTAAATCCTCTTGAGGCTTTGCCTGTCTTCGTCAGTGAGAACCGAGTTACCAATCTTTGTGTCGTCTGCAAATTTACTAATGCGATTATTGAGTCCAACATCCACATCGTTGATGTAAATAATGAAGAGCACTGGGCCAAGAACAGAGCCCTGAGGAACGCCACTAGTGACCGGCGCCCACTCTGAGTTAAATCCATCAATCACCACTCTTTGTTGTCTGTTGCTCAACCAATTCGCGATCCATTGGTTTACTTGACCGTCAATACCTATTTGCTTTAATTTATAAAGTAATTTATGATGTGGGACTTTATCAAACGCTTTCTGGAAATCAAGATAGACTACGTCCAGTGATTTGATTACGTCATAAACAGTGAAAAGGTCGTTATAAAAGGTCGATAGGTTTGACAGGCAGGATCGTTTGTAACGGAAGCCATGTTGTGAGTCCCCAATTAATGAGTGGCTTTCGAGGTAACTCACAATTTTGTCTCTAATTATGCTCTCGAGTAGCTTATCTACAATTGAAGTTAGATTAATGGGTCGGTAGTTACCTGTTTTTTGTTTTGTTTTTTGTCTCCTTTCTTAAAAATCGGTGTCACGTTAGCCTTTTTCCAATCCGAAGGGACGATGCCTTGTCGCAAGGACATATTGAATACGGTAGTGAGAGAGGAGAGTATTTCGCTCTTTGTTTCTTTAAGCAGTATAGGATATACTTTGTCAGGTCCAGGACTTTTATTTGTTTTAAGTGAATGGAGAGCTTTAAGGACTTAATCGGTTGTTATTTCAAAATTAGGCAATGCATGTTCGAGATTTACAATAGTACTGGTGTTGGTGGTAGTGGGAGGAAGACTGTTAGTATTAAACACCGAGGAAAAGTAGTTATTTAATAGGTTTGCAATGTGTTAGCTGTCAGTTACTAGTGCATCGTCGCTGTTTGTTAAAAGTCCAATAACTCTTTTGATCGCCTTTCTGTTGTTTATGTAACTTAAGAAAGATTTCGGATTATTTTTACAGTTGGCTGCAATATTTTCTTCGTATCTACGCTTTGCCTGACATACTAATCTTTTTACTCGTCGCCTGGCATCATTATAAAGTCTAATGTTTTCGGGCGTGCTTTGTTCTTTTTTTAACCTGTAAAACAATTTTCTCTCATTGACTGATTGTTTAATTTCGGTATTAAACCACGGTGGGCTTTTATTAGTGTTAATTCGCTTCTCGCACAAGGGGACAAATGTGTTCTGCTGAGTGAGTAAGTGATTTTTAAAGCTTAGCCAGGTGTTTTCTAAGTTGCCGTCATCTGATAGGTGAATTTCTGTTAGTTTTTGTCGGATTTCTACGAAGTTAGCTCTTTTGAAACTGGGCACCTTTACTTTATTTTCAGTCACTGATGATTGAGCTCTAATGTCGACGCGCACTAATTTATGATCGCAAGAACCGAGGTGTTCTCCTACCGTGACATTACTGACTAGGTTATCTTGGGTCGTTATAACAAGGTCGAGTATATTATTTTGTCGAGTTGGTTCAGAAACCATTTGGCTTAGATAATTTTCTTCTAGAAATTCGATCATTCTATGGGACTAGCCTTCTGTACCTGACAGTGTTGCCCAGTCGATATGGGGGAGGTTAAAGTCTCCTAATATCAGTGAGTCATTGTTATTAAGTGACTGCATTAGACGTTGTACATTTCAAGGTCGTCATCGAGTGATTGCCCGGGAGGTCTGTAGGTGACAGATATATTTAAGTTGACTTTTGCAATGTTTACTCGCACGCACAAATGTTCAACGTTACTGTTTCTTGGTGTTTTGTCAGTGGGTTGCAAATAGCTTTTGATAAAAAGGGCGACGCCACCGCCTCTATTACACTTCAGTCAGTAGGGGTTACGTGTTTAATGTAAATAAACAATTCCCTTTAAATACCATGATTAGTGAAGATACATTTCCACAATAAATCACGAAATGCAGAATAAAACAAAAAACTAATGATTTACTAATACACAATATTGTGAGTATATTATTATAGCATAACCATAGACTGCGTGATTCTTACCAAAATAATTTCTTTATATTAATAACCAGTCCTACCTCCATCCTTCTTTTTTCTTTTTTCTTTTTTTACGTCTTGGCCCCGGTAGGCTTCTTCCCGGTGGATCCTGATGGTCGGTCCAAGGTTTCTTCCCGGTGGATCCTGATGGTCGGTCCAAGGCTTCTTCCCGGTGGGGCCAGATGGTCGGCCCAGCCCGTTCTGGCGCTGGCGAGTGTTTATAGTGGCGCCATCTTGCATTGGCTCATGCTACCCTCCCGGAGCTCATCTTTAATCCTAGAATCTAGAGTCCGGTTTGATAGGTAGTCTTTTGGACAGCATGTGGGTAGTTTTAAGCCACTCGGCGGCGGCTGAAAAATATAACAGCTTGTAACCTTTGACGCATATCATAACAATATTTATACACAAGTTGTGGATTTGCCTGGAATAATCGCCACTGTTCTTGCGTGTGCTTCACAAGCTGTTGTGGTGTCCTCTCTTGTTGTGGTTCCCACGAATTCACCATGCTCGCCCATAAACCCTCAATTGGGTTTAAGTCATATCCTTTCATGGGCCAGTCAAGCAACTCTAAATTGGGATGATTTGCAAACCATTGCTGGACAACCCGAGCTGTGTGGATAGGACATCGGTGATGAACAAAAATGATGGGTCCAGTAAAAGGGAGGTTGGTTTCTTGGAGAGATGGCAGAAAACTTTATTCTAATTATATTGATATATTTAACAGCTGTGAAGCGTTCTTCAATATGCGTTAGGTTTCCCACACCATGAAGACAGACCCTTCCCCACATGTTGCACGTCACATGGCCGCTTTGTGCTTCTTCATAAAAAAAATTCTGTCGAACCTGGAGAAAATGATACAGCCTTTTAATAGTAGATGCACAGTTTTCATAAAATTTTAATCCCTGTTAATCATTTGCCTCGTAGTTGTATATATATTCTGAAATATTTTGTCCAACAACTCCCTAACTTTCCTTTCTTCCTCTTCCCTCCCCTTCTTTTCTCTCTCCCCTCCACCTGCCTCACCCACTACTGCACCATATTATAACAATACTGTTGTGCTGGAAGCTTCCCCCGGTGACCATAGGCCTCTAGAAGGCTCCCGGAGAAACGAGCAAAGGGGCGGGGAGCAAGGCAAGCCGTCCGCGGCCAGGCGCCAGGCGGGAAGTGTTGCCAACTCGCATATATTTTTGCTACATGTTCTTGTATGATCTAAAGTATACTGTAATATTCTAGACTGTACTGTTCTGGATATATATAGGAGAAGAGGGCGAGAGAGGCCCAGTCCCAGTGATAGTAAGCTAGTGGTAAGTGAAGAGTCAGAGTGAAGTGTACTACTAAGGAAGAACATTAAACTACAGAAGCTGTGCAAAGTGTTTACATATCTCCCTCCCACGGAGTCTCCTGACGGCGACACGGAACCCAAGTAACACGTCCGGCATAACACTGGTGTCAGGAGTGTAGGCATTTGTTTTTCGCCATGGAGACTCGTTCCCAAGCTGCCCAGAGGGACGACATGTTGACTGAACTTTTGGAAGCCTTGAGACTACAGGGGGAGAAACAAGAAAGAGCACTCCAAGAACTCAAGGAACAACAAGAAAAAGCACACCAAGAACTCAAAGAACAACAAGAAAGAGCACAGCAACAACAAGAAAAAGCACACCAAGAACTCAAAGAACAACAAGAAAGAGCACAGCAACAACAAGAAGGATCACTCCAAGAACTCAAAGAACAACAAGAAAGAGCACAGCAACAACAAGAAGGAACACTCCAAGAACTCAAAGAACAACAAGAAAGAGCACAGCAACAACAAGAAAAAGCACACCAAGAACTCAAAGAACAACAAGAAAGAGCACAGCAACAACAAGAAGGATCACTCCAAGAACTCAAAGAACAACAAGAAAAAGCACAGCAACAACAAGAAAAAGCACACCAAGAACTCAAAGAACAACAAGAAAGAGCACAGCAACAACAAGAAGGATCACTCCAAGAACTCAAAGAACAACAAGAAAGAGCACAGCAACAACAAGAAGGAACACTCCAAGAACTCAAAGAACAGCTAGAAGATCGCTTCACGGGATTACAGCTACAGCTAAAAGCAATACAAGATGGAAGTGAATCAGTGCGAAGAGAAATGACTGATGTGACCACGAACTTGGGACAACGCCTGATAGAAGTGGAGAAAGAACACACAAATCTTCAACAAGAGATGGAGGTGGTACGGGAGACGACACACAAAGAAATACTAGAAGTAAGTGACAGAGTGAAGGCCCTTGAAGACTGCTTGGCTGGAAACGGACAGCCAGTGAGTGCAGGGGCTAGTCGTACCCAAGATGCTTCTCCTACGCAAGTCCGTAGTAGTTTGAGCCCTGTTTCGCCTGAGTTTATCCCCGCAAGAAGTTCCGCCAGCCCCATGGGTCTGCTGGGTTCGCCTGTTAGAAAGAAACCTCAGGAGTTTGATGGCAAGGTCTCCTGGGAGGCTTACCGCGCTCAGTTTGAGCTGTTGGCAGCTCGGAACGGATGGGATGACCAAGAGTGTGCGGTACAGCTGGCCACTAGCCTGAAAGGGGCGGCGCTGGAGGTCCTTGCTCAGCTCGACAATGCGACAAAGGGCAGCTACAGCGGGCTGGCACAGGCGCTGGAGCAACGATATGGGACCAAGCACCAGAACGAGCTCTTCAGGGTTAGGTTCAGAACCCGCAACAGGAGGCGCGGCGAGTCTCTCCAGGAACTCGCTCAGGACCTTGAGAGCATGGCGCACAAGGCATACCCAGATGCCACCCCTGACCTGCTGACGGTTTTGCTGCGTGATCAATTCATCGATGCCCTGGACAGCCCTCAGCTGAAGATACAAGTGAACCAAGCTAAGCCAACATCAATGCAGGAAGCTCTGGCACGTGCCATGGAGTTTGAGTCCTTTGTTAGGTCTAGCTTATCAAGCTTCAGGGACGACTCGACTTCTGGCTTTAGGGCACGAAAGGGCGCTGTCAGCGACACAGACAGGTTCCAAGGAACGTGCTGGTACTGCGAGAAGGTTGGGCACAAGGAGAACGAATGCTATAAGAGGAAGAAGGAATATGAAGGTGCCGCTAAGAAGAAGCCCAGGGAAGGACCCGAGTGCTGGACCTGTGGAGAAAAGGGGCACTGGAAGAATGAGTGTCGGAAAAATGTGCGAGGGACCACCACTGGGAAACTAAGAAGGACTGGTTCACGGGGGCAACGACCAGTCTGTCCTGTACATGCCCCGAAGATATCAGTGTGCAGGAGAACCACCATGACAAGCTGCCAAGTGGAGGGCAAGGTTGACGGAGTGTTGTGGCCTGTGGTCGTCGACACAGGCTCGGAACGCACATTGGTGCGGCCTGACGTGGTGAGTCATCGTCGGCTTCCTAAGACGCCGCATCGACTGTGCGGAGTCACAGGACACTACGCAGAGCTCAGATGCCCAGTGGACGTGAAGTTTGAGCTCGGAGGAAAGGAAGAGTTCCTCTGTTTACGTGGCCGACTTGGATGACCCCTGCATCCTAGGTATGGATTATCTTGTCTACACAAGGTGCGAGCTGGACTTCCTCGCTAAGCAGCTGACTGTATGATGTTGGAGGGTGCCACTGACTACTGTTAACAAGGAAGACCAGTGACGGTCAAGCGCACCACCATTATTCCTCCGAGGTCGGAGATGCTGTTACCCTGTCAAATTACGGGTGCCCCCCCGGCTAGCCTGTGTGTGGTAGAGAGTGGAAGTCGATGCCCGGTAGAAAACGAGGTGATTGTAGGAAGTACTTTGGTAGACCCTGCGGCAGCGGAAGTGCCTGTCGTCGTGGCCAATGTCTCCTTCAGCCCAAAGAAAATAAAACAAGGGACCATGGTGGGATTGTGCCAAGAGATCGACCAGAAACCAAGAACCTGTGTCTGCAGGAGAACCCTGACGAAGCCCCAGGAGGAGCTGCCTGACTACCTGCGCGATCTGTTTGACAGGAGCTCCAAGTGTCTAGAGGAACCCCAAGTGGAACAGCTCAGGGAGCTTCTCGTGAGAAATGCAATGTGTTTTCCACAGGAGACCTGGACTTGGGGTGTACGGACCTGGTAGAGCACCACATCGACACAGGTAGCCACCGCCCAGTGAAGCAAGCTCCTCGAAGGATGGCACCAGCCCGTCGCAAGGAGATGGATGAGGTAATGGATGATCTCCGGCAACAAGGGTTAATCGAGCGGTCCAGCAGCCCGTGGGCGTCTGCTGTAGTGCTCGTCAGAAAAAGGACGGTTCCCCAGGTGCTGCGTGGACTACCGAGCCCTCAACGATCTCACCATCAAGGATTCATACCCACTCCCACGGATCGACGACACGCTCGACGCCTTGGTGGGCTCCAAGTGGTTTTCAACACTGGATATGAAGTCTGGGTGTCACCAAGTCAAAATGGCGGAGCAGGACAAAGAGAAAACAGCCTTCTCCTACGGTCAAGGCCTGTGGCAGTTTAAGGTCATGCCCTTTGGCCTGTGCAACGCGCCGGCCACGTTCGAGCGGCTGATGGAGAGGGTGCTGGAGGGACTTCACTGGAAGACGGCACTCATCTACCTCGACGACGTGATTGTCTTTGGCCAGACCTTCGAGCAGGAGATGAAAAGGCTATCAGAGGTTTTCGCCCGGTTTAGAGCTGCACACCTTAAGCTCAGCCCGAAGAAATGCTGTCTGTTCCAAAAGGAGGTCCAATACTTGGGACACATCGTGAGCGAGGCTGAGTACGCACTGATCCTGAGAAGGTGGCTGCGGTAAGGGACTGGCCGACACCCACCAACGTGAAGGAGCTGCGGAGCCTCGGTTGTGCTCATACTACCGCAGGTTTGTGAAAGGCTTCGCTACGATTGCTGCACCACTGCACCTCCTGACGAAGAAGGGCGCAAGTTTGAGTGGACAGCGGAAACTCAGGTTGCCTTTGAGAAGCCTGGCGAGGCCCTCATCAGCTCGCCCGTACTCACCTACCCAGACCCCTCTAAGCCTTTATACTGGATTGTGATGCCAGTGATGAGGGGATTGGTGGAGTGTCCCAGGCATGTGCCGACATGGAACGGGTTGTGGCCTACTTCAGCAAGAAGCTCCCAGCCGAGAAAACTATTGCGTGACCCGGAAAGAACTCCTGGCAGTAGTCAAGAGCCTTGACTTTTTCCATGCTTACCTGTACGGTGCAACTTTCACCATCCGCACGGATCACGCTGCATTGCGGTGGCTGAAGTCACTGAAAACCCTGAGGCCAGCTTGCTCGCTGGATAGGTAAACTAGAGCAGCATCACTATACTATTGTGCACCGATCTGGACCAACACACGGTAACGCGGACAGCTTGAGCCGGCGCCCCGGCCTACCTGAGTGTCAACATTGCCTCCAGAGGAAAGCGTCCAGAATATGTGCTGCCGCACCACAGTGGAACAGACAGCGGAGGTGCCATGGAAGACTTGGGAAAACTGCTGCGGAGGACCGAGATCTGAGACCAATTATGGAGTGGCTGAGTCAGTCGTCAACGCGACCTGGTGGGAAGTAATCTCGAGAGAAAGCCCTACCACCAAGAATTACTGGACTCAGTGGACACTCTTCGGATAGACGACGGGGTGTTGCAGCGACGCTGGGTCTCTCATGATGGTCTTGACCACTACTGGTCCACGGTGTTACCTGTGAAGTCCCGGGAAGGCGTCTTGAAAGAAATGCATGACAGCATCACCAGCGGACACCTAGGGTAAAGAAGACACTGAGTCGCCTGCGCCAAAGGTTCTACTGGGTTGGCATGAGCAAGGACGTGGAAGAATGGTGTCACGCGTGTGAGGTGTGCAGTGCAAAGAATGGCCCCAAGAAGCTTCACCGTGCCCCACTGAAACTATACCAGGTTGGAGCCCCCATGGAACGGGTTGCAGTGGATATAACAGGACCCTTGCCTCTGACGACGAATGGAAATAGGTACATCTGCGTCACAATGGATTATCACCGCGGCCGGAAGTTCACGCCATCCCCTGACCAGGAAGCCACTACCATCGCCAAGGTTTTGGTGGAGGAGTTCTTCTGTCGCTTCGGTGTGCCTAACGAGCTCCATTCCGACCAGGGAAGGAATTTTGAGTCAACAGTCCTGCTGAGTGCTGCAAGCTTCTGGGTATCAAAGACCCGGACCACCCCTCTGCACCCACAGTCAGATGGAATGGTGGAGAGGTTTAATGGACGTTGGGCCAGGAGTTGGCCAAGCAGTGCAACAATGATCAGTCTTCATGGGATCAGAAGCTGCCTGCGCTTCTCATGGCCTAGGTCTGCCGCCCACGAGACTACGGGTATTCACCGGCAAAGCTGATGTTTGGACGGAGCTGCGATTGCCGGTGGATCTACTGACAGGAAGGCCTCCTGGGGAAAGCCTTCCAAGGACGCCCAGTTTTGCCCGTCAACCAGAGGAACGGCTGGAAGAGGTGCACCATCGTCCGAGGTGCCTTGAAGTTCTCCGAGGAGGCCATGAAGCGCGGTTACAATATGAGGGCAAGCCACGTTGACTTCAAGGAAGGAGACCGAGTCTGGCTTACAACCCGCAGAGGAAGAAAGGACAGTCTCCGAAGTTACAGAGCCCTGGAAGGCCCTTATACTGTGCTAGAACGCCTCTCCGACGTGACTTACAGAATCCGGAGAACGGAAAAGACCAAGCCGAAAGTTGTCCACGTCAACCGCCTGTGGAGGTACCACGGTCCGGGACACTACACCTGGAACAACTACAGACACCCAGCAGCCGACGAAAACGCAAGGGACGTCCAGGACCGAGAGGAGGTCGACGACGACGTAGGCCTCTGGCCCTTTCAGCCGAGGGAGATAACCTCCGGCTTCGGCAGATGTTCCAGGGACACCCCAAGAAGCGGACGACGACGAGGCGCACCAGGAGACAGACGCGCAGGAGGCAACGAACAGAAGACAGAGACAACGCAGGCGTCCACAGCGATACGACGATTATTATGTTTTTGATTAATTCTCTTATGTTTGTACATAGTTAAGTGTGTGATCGGGACGATCACAATTAAGAGGGGATAGTGTTGTGCTGGAAGCTTCCCCGGCGACCATAGGCCTCTAGAAGGCTCCCGGAGAAACGAGCAAAGGGGCGGGAGCAAGCCGTCCGCGGCCAGGCGCCAGGCGGGAAGTGTTGCCAACTCGCATATATTTTTGCTACATGTTCTTGTATGATCTAAAGTATACTGTAATATTCTAGACTGTACTGTTCTGGATATATATAGGAGAAGAGGGCGAGAGAGGCCCAGTCCCAGTCATAGTAAGCTAGTGGTAAGTGAAGAGTCAGAGTGAAGTGTACTACTAAGGAAGAACATTAAACTACAGAAGCTGTGCAAAGTGTTTACATATCTCCCTCCCACGGAGTCTCCTGACGGCGACACGGAACCCAAGTAACACGTCCGGCATAACAATACGTATATCCCTTCATCCTGACATACTTTGCACTGCCTGAGGAATTTAGTGTTCATACTCAGTTGCCAGTTAGCCAAATACTAATTTTTCGGATGGAAAATTAAAGTCTGGGGCATAGCTTAAATGTTGTTTCTACTGTAGTACTACTATTTAAAAACTATTCATATATTCTCATTTTCGCTTTGGCTTACTTTCATATCAGGGCCCGTATCCTCGACAACTATTAATACTAAACTTGGTATTAACTTTCGACTTTGGTATTAACTTCACTCTCAAAGTGTATCCTCAACAACTATTAGCCTAATACCTACTCTTAACTTTGGTATATCAATCAATCAACTTGAGAGTGCTGGCGAGGACTTCTAAACACTTAATAGTAAAGTTAATAGTGAATCCCAGACACAGAACCATATCAACATGGCCACTGGACTTCCTCGTCCAGCCCGCCTCCGCAATTTAGAGTGTGATAGGGCGCTTTGGAACTCTATAACGATGGTGAACTTGTCAAGACATACATATTAGACCGTGCAGGAATGGAGTATGTGACTGATTTGGTGAGAAGAGAGCTACAAGATCCAGTTCTAAGGGAGCATTCCCTCACCCTGGGGTTGAAAGTGATTTGACTTAAAGGTACTTGGCTACAAGAAAATGCTGCAGTGTTCAAGTGATGAGTTAGGGGTAAGCCAGAGTGTAAGCAGGGTGATTGCGGAAACTCTGGCCGCCCTCAGTGACCCGTAAGTAGTCGGAGGTTTATCCAGTCCCTTGATAGGATGGAGATCCGTGAAATGCAAGCAGAATTCTACCAACTTGCTGTGGGAGTGATAGACTGTACCCATGTGAAAATAATGGCACCAAAGGAAAACGATGTAGTTTTATGTCAACAGAAAAAAAAATAAACATAGCTTGAACATACAATTAGTGTTTGATGCCTTTGTTATTGATTAAAATGTGAAATATTCGAGTTAAGGAAAACAAAACATGGGAAAAAACTTTTATTTGTAGCAGAAAGGTACACACATGCAATGAAAAAGATGACATTAAAATTGCATTAAAATGTCATTTAGAATATGATTTATAATTATTGCTGCTGGTTATTCATATTGAGATAATGGTAAGAAAGCTTGTTAGAGGCGTCTGCCAGTGTGAGGGAGGAGGAACGAAAGGTCGAGGTGACCACATCGCGAACATCATGACTTATGAGTGAAGTAAAACGAGGTTACTTTGGTTTCTGTTTACAAAGTTCCAAGTGGAAAACAACTTTATTGTGAATTCAGTGTATACTTTCTGAGTATTGTGTTTACCAGTGAATTGGTGACCAATCTGTTGCTATTTGTGTCTTGCTTGAAGATATTCATCATTGATTCAAAGCTATGGTATTAATGTGCAATAGTCATCATAACAAATACGTAGTAATTAATTATATATGTCAACCTATTTATTTTCATGAGATCATGGTATAACCACTGAAAACATAGCTTTATCTTGGCTCCATTACAAATTCAGTATATAATTACTCTATTAGTGGAATCTAGTTTTCAGCATCTTTATTATTATGCTAATATTCTAAGCACTCAGCTTGCAAACATGCTTAGGTTTATGTTGTCAGCTTGGGTCGGACTTATGTGAACACTTTACCAAGTGACCTAAGATTACTCAATGCTAGCAAAGCTATGGTATTAACGTGCAATGGTCATCATACCAAAATACGTAGTAATTAATTATATATGCCAACCTAATTATTTTCATGAGATCATGGTATGACCGAAAACATAGCTTTTTTTATCTTAGCTCTATTACAAATTCAGTATATAATTATTCATATATTCAATAAAGTAGTGGAATCCAGTTTTCAGCATCTTTTATTATTATGCCAATATTCTAAACACTCAGCTTGCAAACACGCTTAGGTTTATGTTGTCAGCTTGGGTCGGACTTAGGTGAACATTTTACCAAGTGACCTAAGATTACTCAATGCTACCATATAGGTATACTACATCTTTGATTGTGAGTTCATCAGAGAGCACTGGAGAGCAGCATGAGTCTAATTAGGTGCAAATGAATATCCTGCCTGCCTAAAGGTGTTATAAGCTAATGCTCATCTCCGTGACCTTGGCCCTTGAGCCTGTGGTGGAGGAAGCCCATTACCCTGGACACAGGGCCAGTTTGACATCCGGGTTACCACAGTTTCCCCAGGTAGTCATTTATCGACCAGCCCGAGAGAGGAGGATGATCAGCTGGGTGAGCTGCACGCCGACTGCCCGGGCCGGATTCGAACCTGGGCCTGCGTAGAAGCCAGGCATGCTGACCACTAGACCACGGAGGTGTATTGGAGCCCAATCTCAAGTGAACCCACTCACAGTGGCACACAATTTTTGTTTCTGGTAAATTTTGTGCTTTGAATGAATTTGCTAACCATTTCTGTCGAAAACAGCACAGATTATTTTTCACCCTTCCACCCTAACCTCCTCAGTAATACAAAAAAAAAGTGAAAATCATAGCCTTGAGGCAGTAATATTCAGCCCCAGCATCAAAAAATTATACTGCTGCCCTATGAAAGGCATCTCTTAACTCCGATGAAGTAGGTGGTGACTGTGGTGGAGCAGCTTCATTGTCATCCCTTGCAGTGGCAGGTGTCACTGGGCCAGCAGATGATGAAGCAGTGGCTGGTGTCATAGGGCCAGCAGATGATGAAGCAGTGGCAGGTGTCATTGGGCCAGCAGATGATGAAACAGTGGCTGGTGTCATAGGGCCAGCAGATATTGAAGCAGTGGCTGTTGCCGGAGCAGCTAATGGTATCTTTTCCACAAGTAATGAACAATGTGCTGGGATGGTCTCTAGCAATACTGATAAAGTGTGTATCTACAAAGAATATTAATTTAAGGGTGATTAATAAATTGTTTTAATGAGAATATAAAAGTTTTTGCCAAAAACATACAGGCCAGTCAATATTTCACTGCTGCTTGACTGTTGCTGCTGTCCTATCCCTAGCACATCATGTCAATGCTGAGTGGCTCTGGTTCACCTTCAAATACATGAGACGAGCAGCCTATGATGTCATACACCAGTTTATCTACCACAGTTAATGTCATAGTTATATAGGCAGGCGCCTGCGTATCTGTGGTGCCACACGTGTGGGGCACTCAGGTGCTGGGGGAAATGTCATTGTTATGAAGGGGCAGGGGTAAACCAGTGTATGCTGTGAGGCCTTGGTGGAAGTTCTGTCTGAACTGTGCAACTAATCCCATACAGTGAGGGCCTTTTTACTCCCTCAGGGCTGTGCAGCTGAGAGAGTGGTGTACATGGGTGTGAGTGTGAGTAAGTGTGTGTCTGTCTTGGCTAAACCCTTCACTGGGGGAAGACAACCAAAGTATTTAGATAGATTGATAGTCATTGACAGATGAACGTTAAAAAATTTATATCAAATATGCAGTTCACTGATATGAACTTATTAACTTTAAGCTGAAATAAAGGCATTGTGGCCAGTATAGCTGCATTCTGTGAGCACATAAAAAAACTAACTAATATAAGTTTTACATTTAAAGACATAACAACTAAAAAAAATTACCAGTCTACCGCTGCTCATTCTTGCACTTGGCAATGAGAGGCTTTGATTTTTGTTGTAAGTTGTACCAACGCCTCTCACAGTCATCCCATGCACGGGGTCCACTCCCAGGAAGGCACTGTCAGGGTATAAATGTAGTAAGTTTCTTAATCGTTTCACTATGGCATGCTTTTTTATTTCCCATACCTTCTCCAATAACATTTAATACATGCTGTGATGGAAAGCTAAATCAGTACCAGTATTTTATTTACATGCATCATAAGACATTAACTTTAGTTGTTATGAATATGGCCATAAATACTACTTTTCATTACCTACTTTTCTAAAATGCTTTTCTCTAAGTAGGATGATATTACACAATACAGCTATACAAAAAATCAAAGCATTAATCTTAATTCCATTCTTTGAGTACTTTTAACCTAACATTATATCACCATAAACTGTTTGACCAATGAAATCCAAATAATATTTTAATCTTACTTTACCATTCTCATCAAATCTACATATTCCGATATATTCTTAACATAAAATACTTGTAAAAGTGTTGATAGTCTGGCATGCCCAACCCAACCCCCCAAAAAAAAAATCTCAATAAGGAATAAATAAAATAACAGGTAAATATGACTTGACTTCTTATAATAACCCTCTTTCCAACCTAACAAACTTGGGGACCTAACAGGTTAGGTTAGGACGTGGTAGGTAAGATCAGTTTAGCAGGAGTTGGTGTATTTATGTTAGGTTGTTGAGGTAGTGGGGGTTGCAGCAGAAATGGTCATGATGATGCTATTCATGCACATGGAGCAGTCGGAAAAAGTATGTCCTGTTTGGAAACTCTGTGGTTGTGTTTGTTTACAAAAATACCCATTTGACGAGGTTAGGTTAGTTTGCAAGTTACTTGAATCATGGATATGTGAATATGTAACAAAAAAAATAAAAGCATTAACCTTAATTTCATTATCTTGAGTACGTTCCAATCTAACATTATATCACCATAATCTGTTTGACCACGTTATAAAGAACGTAAATTGAATGAATAAATGTACTACCAACAAGAATGTAGAGCTAAAAGTCAAACAAGAAACTTAATGAAAGAATGTAGATGTTGGATAAGCATGTATATACCATACATAAAAGTAATGTAAATTCTATGAAAATATATAAAATACATGTAAATAAGTATAAAACATATATATCAAATAAATATTAAATAATGAAAAAATACACATACAAAATAAACATAAAATAAGGTAGATTTGTAATAACATATGTACAAATACATAAATAATGTAAATTTATATGAATATATATACAAATACATAAAATACCATGAATTGTATATAAAATATATATTCAAAATAAATAATGAGCGTATAAATATATTTACAAAGTACATATAAAATAATGTAAATTGTATCAATATAAATCAACAAACACCAATAAAATAATATATATTTGAATGAAAATAAATTTACAAAATACACATAACATAACTAAAATTTGTATTAAAATATATACAAAAATACATAGAAATAATTTGAGTTTGCATGAAAATAGATATACAAAATACACATAAAACTAGGTAAATTTCTTTTGAAATGTATATACAAATCCCCATAAAATATTGTAAATTTTCCAAAATATATAACAATTACACATAAAATAACGTAAATTTGTATGAAAAATATATACAAAATACACATAGAATAATGTCAATTCCTATCAAAATGAATGAGCAGAATATCAATAAAATAATGTAAATTTGTATGAAAATAAAGATGCAAAATACCAAAAAATAAAGAATAAGTTTATAAAAATACAGATACAAAAATACACATCGAATAATTAAATTTGTATTAAAATTAATATACAAAATGCGTATATAATAAGGTAATTTGAATTGAAAAATATGCAACATACACGTTTACTCATACAAATTTATATTATTTTATTGGTATTTTGTTTATTTATTTTGATACGAATTACATGATTATATGTGTATTTTGTACATATTTTTTTATACGTATTTACATTATTTAATGTGTATTTTGTTTATATATTTTCATACAAATTTACGTTATTATATGTGTATTTGTATAAATATTTTGATACCAATTTAATTTATTTCATGTATTTTGTATATATATTTCAATTCAAATTTAGCTTATTTCGTGTGTATTTTGTATATATTTTCATACAAATTTAATTACTTCTGTGTATTTTTGTATATAGTTTTATATAAATTTACGTTATTTTATGTGTATTTTGTATATTTATATTTATACAAATAAACATTATTTTATTGGTATTTTGTTTATTTATTTTGATACGAATTTACATTATTTTATGATATATATTTTATCCAAATTTACATTATTTTATGAGTATTTGTTTATATATTTTCATACATATTTACATTATTTTATGTGTTTTTTGTATATATATTTTTCTACGTATTTAAATTATTTTTTGTGTATTTTGTATATACATTTTCATAAAAAAATTACGTTATTTTATTGTGTGTATAAGTATATATTTTGATACGAATTTTATACAAATTCATGTTATTTAATGTGTATTTGTATATATATTTTCATACAAATTTATATTATTTTATGTGTATTTTTTCATATATTTCATTACAAATTTACCTTATTTTATGTTTATTTTGTATATTTATTTCATTCAATTTTAAATTATTTTATGTGTATATTTGTATTTGTATTTAGGTTATTTTATGTGTATTTTGTATATATATTTTCATCCAAAATTACATTATTTTATTGGTATTTCTTAATTTAATTCGATACGAATTTAGATTGTTTCATAGGTATTTTGTATACATATTTTTATACTCATTTACATTATCTAATGTGTGTTTTGTATATATATTTTTATGCAAATTTATTTAATGTTCATTTTTGTACATTTATTTTATAGAAATTTGTTATTTTATGTATATAGTTTTATATAAATTTACGTTATTTTATGTGCATTTTGTATATTTATATTTATACAAATACACATTCTTTTATTGGTATATTGTTTATTTATATTTATACGAATTTACATTATTTTATGTGTATTTTGTATACATTTTTTTATACGTATTTACTTAATTTTATGTGTATTTTGCATATGTAATTTTATAGAAATCTACGTTATTTTATGTGTATTCGTATATATATTTTGAAACAAATTTACATTATTTAATATGTATTTTGCATATCTATTTCAATACAAATTTACCTTATTGTATGTGCATTTTGTATATTTATTTTAATACAAGTTCAAATATTTTATGTGTATTTTGGTATCAATAATTTTATAAAAAATACGTTATATTATAGGTATTTTGCATCTTAATTTTCATTTTATATGTACTTTGTATATATATTTTTATACGCTTTAACATTATTTAATATTTATTTTGAATATATATTTTTATACAGATTCATGGTTTTTTATGTGTATTTGTATATATATTTTCATATAAATTTACATTATTTTATGTGTATTTTGTACATATATTTTATTACAAATCTACCTTATTTTATGTTTATTTTGTATGTGTATTTAGTATTTTTATATTTATCCAAATACACATTCTTTTATTGGTATTTTGTTTATTTATTTTAATTCGAATTTACATTATTTTATGTGTATTTTGTATACATTTTTTTATACGTATTTACTTAATTTTATGTGTATTTTGTATATATATTTTTATAGAAATCTACGTTTTTTTATTTGTATTCGTATATATATTTTGATACAAATTTACATTGTTTTATATGTATTTTTGCATATCTCTTTCAATACAAATTTACCTTATTGTATGTCCATTTTGTATATTTATTTCAATACAAATTTAAATATATTATGTGTATTTTGGTATATATATTTTTATCAGAAATGCGCTATTTTATGGGAATTTTGCATCTTTATTTTCATACAAATTTACATTATTTTATTAATATTCGGTGTATTTATTTTGATACGATTTTACATTATTCTATTTGTTTTTTGTATATACTTTTTTATACATATTTACATTATTTCATGTGTATCTTGCATATATATTTTATACAAATTTATTATCTATTATCTATTTTCATACAAATACACATTCTTTTCATGATATTTTGTTTATTTATTTTGACACGAATTTACATTATTTGATATGTATTTTGTATATATTTTTATACGTATTTACATAATTTCATATGTATTTTGTATATATATTTCTATAGAAATCTACTTTATTTTATGTGTATTCGTATATATATTTTGAAACAAATTTACATTGTTTTATATGTATTTTTGAATATCTCTTTCAATACAAATTTACCTTACTGTATATGCATTTTGTATATTTATTTCAATACAAATTTAAATATTTTATGTGTTTTTTGGTATATATATTTTTATAAAAAATGCGATAATTTTTGGGAATTTTGCATCTTTATTTTCATACAAATTTACATTATTTTATTGATATTCTGTGTATTTATTTTGATACGATTTTACATTATTCTATTTGTTTTTTGTATATATTTTTTTGTACACATTTACATTATTTAATGTGTATCTTGCATATATATTTTATACAAATTTACGTTATTTTAAGTGAATCTGTTTATATATTTTCATTCAAATTTACATTATTTGATGTGTATTTTGTATATGTATTTCCATACAAATTTACCTAATTTTATGTGTATTTTGTATATTTCTTTTCAAACAAATTTAAATTATTTTTGTGTATTTTTGTATATAGTTTTATACAAATTTAGGTTATTTTATGTACGCATTTACATTATTTAGTGTGTGTTTTGTATATATATTTTTATGCTAATTTACTATATTTTATGTGCATTTTTGTACATATATTTTTATAGAAATTTGCGTTATTTGTATATGTTTTCTCATACAAATTTACATTATTTTATTGCTATTTTGTTTATTTATTTTGATACGAATTACATGATTATATGTGTATTTTGTACATATTTTTTATACGTATTTACATTACTTAATGTGTATTTTGTTTATATATTTTTAAACAAATCTACGTTATTATATGTAATTGTATAAATATTTTGATACAGATTTACATTATTTTATGTATTTTGTATGTACATTTCAATTCAAATTTAGCTTATTTTAGCTGTATTTTGTATATATATTTTCATACAAATTTAATAACTTCTGTGTATTTTTGTATATAGTTTTATACAAATTTACGAGATTTTATGTGTATTTTGTATATTTATATTTATACAAATACACTGTCTTTACTGGTATTTTGTTTATTTATTTTGATACGATTTTATGTGTATTTTATATTCATTTTTTATACGTATTTACTTCATTTTATGTGTATTTTGTATATATTTTTATAGAAATCAACGTTATTTTATGTGTATTCGTATATATATTTTGAAACAAATTTACATTGTTTTATATGTATTTTGCATATCTATTTCAATACAAATTTACCTTACAGTATGTGCATTTTTTATATTTATTTTAATACAAATTTTAATATTTTATGTGTATTTTGGTATATATATTTTTATAAAAAATGCGTTATTTTATGGCTATTTTGCATCTTTATTTTCAAACAAATTTACATTATTTTATTAATATTCTGTGTATTTATTTTGATACGATTTTTCATTATTCTATTTGTGTTTTGTATATATTTTTTTATACATACTTACATTATTTAATTAGTATTTTGTATATATATTTGATACAAATTTACGTTATTTTAAGTGCATATGTTTATATATTTTCATTCAAACTTCCATTATTTTATGTGTATTTTGTATATGTATTTCAATACAAATTTACCTAATTTTATGTGTATTTTGTATATTTATTTTCATTCAAATTTAAATTATTTTTGTGTATTTTTGTATATAGTTTTATACAAACTTAGGTTATTTTATGAGTATTTTGTATATCTATTTTCATACAAATACACATTCTTTTATTGATATTTTGTTTATTTATTTTGACGAGAATTTAAATTATTTAATGTGTATTTTGTATATATATTTTTATACGTATTTACATCATTTCATGTGTATTTTGTATATATATTTCTATAGAAATCTACGTTATATTATGTGTATTCGTATATAGATTTTTAAACAATTTTACACTTTTATGTGTATTTTGCATATTTTTTCAATACAAATTTACCTTATTGTAAATGCATTTTGTATATTAATTTTAATACAAATTTAATTATTCTATGTGTATTTTTGTATATGTATTTTTATAAAAATATGCTTTATTTTATGGGTATTTTGCATCTTTATTTTCATACAAATTTACGTTATTTTATTGATATTCTGCTCATTCATTTTGATACGATTTGACATTATTCTATGTGTATTTTGTAAATATTTTTCATACAAATTTACGTTATTTTATGTGTATTGGTTTATATATTTTGACACAAATTAACAATATTTTATGGGTATTTTGTATATATATTTCAAAAGAAATTTACCTAGTTTTATGTGTATTTTGAATATCTATTTTCATACAAACTCAAATTATTTTTATGTATTTTTGTATATATTTCAATACAAATTTTAGTTATGTTATGTGTATTTTGTAAATCTATTTTCATTCAAATATATATTATTTTATTGGTATTTTGTTGATTTATATTGATACGAATTTACATTATTTTACATGTACTTTTTACCAATATTTTTATACGCATTTACACTATTTATTATTTATTTTTAATATATAATTTTATACAAATTCATGGTATTTTATGTGTATTTGTATATATATTTTCATATAAATTTACATTATTTTATGTGTATTTTGTACATATATTTCATTACAAAATTACCTTATTTTATGTTTATTTTGTATGTGTATTTTGTACATTTATATTTATACACGTTTACTCATACAAATTTATATTATTTTATTGGTATTTTGTTTATTTATTTTGATACGAATTACATGATTATATGTGTATTTTGTACACATTTTTTTATACGTATTTACATTATTTAATGTGTATTTTGTTTATATATTTTCATACAAATTTACGTTATTATATGTGTATTTGAATAAATATTTTGATACCAATTTACTTTATTTCATGTATTTTGTATATATATTTCAATTCAAATTTAGCTTATTTTGTGTGTGTTTTGTATATATTTTCATACAAATTTAATTACTTCTGTGTATTTTTGTATATAGTTTTATATAAATTTACGTTATTTTATGTGTATTTTGTATATTTATATTTATACAAATACACGTTATTTCATGGTATTTTGTTTATTTATTTTGATACGAATTTACATTATTTTATGTGTATTTTGTATACATTTTTTATACGTATTTACTTCATTTTATGTGTATTTTGTATATATATTTTTATAGAAATCTACGTTATTTTATGTGTATTCGTATACATATTTTGAAACAAATTTACATTGCTTTATATGTATTTTGCATATCTATTTCAATACAAATTTATTTTATTGTACATATAAACAATGTAAATTTGTTTCAAAATATGAATACACATAAAATAACGTAGATTTCTATAAAAATATATACAAAATACACATAAAATTAAGTAAATACGTATAAAAATGTAAACAAAATACATAAAATAATGTAAATTGAAACAAAATAAATAAGCAAAATACCAATAAAAGAATGTGTATTTGTATAAATATAGATGTACAAAATACACATACAAAATAAACATAAAATAAGGTAAATTTGTAATGAAATATATGTACAAAATACACATAAAATAATGTAAATTTATATGAAAATATAGGTATATACAAATACACATAAAATACCATGAATTTGTATAAAATTATATACTCAAAATAAATATTAAATAATGTAAATGCGTATAAAAATATATATACAAAGTACATATAAAATAGTGTAAATTCGTATCAATATAAATCAACAAAATACCAATAAAATAATATATATTTGAATGAAAATAGATTTACAAAATACACATAACCTAACTAAAATTTGTATTGAAATATATACAAAAATACATAAAAATAATTTGACTTTGAATGAAAATAGATATTCAAAATACACATAAAACTAGGTAAATTTCTTATGAAATATATATACAAAATACCCATAAAATATTGTAAATTTGTGTCAAAATATATAAACAAATACACATAAAATAACGTAAATTTGTATGAAAAATATATACAAAATACACATAGAATAATGTCAAATCGTATCAAAATGAATGAGCAGAATATCAATAAAAAACGTAAATTTGTATGAAAATAAAGATGCAAAATACCCATAAAATAAAGCATAGTTTTATAAAAATACATATAGAAAAATACACATAGAATAATTAAATTTGTATTAAAATTAATATACAAAATGCATATACAATAAATTTAAATTTGATTATATTAAATGAAATAAATATACAAAATAAACATAAAATAAGGTAAATTTTTAATAAAATATATGTAAGTATACACATAAAATAATATAAATTTGTATGAAAATATATATACAAATACACATAAAATAACATGAATTTGTATAAAATTTGTTTCAAAATATATACGAATACTCACAATAAAATAACGTAAATTTTTATGAAAATGTATATATAAAATACACATAAAATAATTTAAATACTTAGAAAAATATATATACAAAATACACAAAAAAATAATGTAAATTGTAAAAATTAAATACACAAAATTCAATAAAAGAATGTATATTTAGGAAAATATACAAAAAACAAATAAAATAACTAAAATTTGTATAAAAATATATACAAAAATACACAAAAATAATTTAAATTTGTTTGAAAATATATATGCAAAATACACATAAAGTTAGGCAAATTTGTATTGAAATACATATACAAAACTCACATAAAATAATGTAAATTTGTATGAAAATATATAAACAAATACATATAAAATAACGTAAATTTGGATAAATATATATACAAAATATACATTAAATATTTTAAATATGTATAAAAATATATTATATTATATATATTTTTATTGATATTTGCGTTATTTATGTGTATTTTGTATATGTTTTCTCATAGAAATTTACATTATTTTATTGGTATTTTGTCTATTTATTTTGATACGAATTACATGATTATTTGTGTATTTTGTACATTTTTTTATACGTATTTACATTATTTAATGTGTATTTTGTTTATATATTTTTATACAAGCTTACGTTATTATATGTGTATTTGTATAAGTATTTTGATACAAATTTACATTATTTTATGTTTTTTGTATATATATTTCAATTCAAATTTAGCTTATTTTATGTCTATTTTGTATATCTATTTATTTAAATACAAAATCAAATATTTTATGTTTTTTCGTATATATATTTTTATAAAAAATGCATTATTTTATGAGTATTTTGCATCTTAATTTTCATACAAATTTACATTATTTTATTAATATTTTCTGTATTTATTTTGATACGATTTTACATTATTTTATTTGTGTTTTGTATATATTTTTTTTATACATATTTACATTATTTAATGTGTTTTTTGTATATATATTTGATACAAATTTACGTTATTTTAAGTCTATATGTTTATATATTTTCATTAAAATTTACATTATTTTATGTGTATTTTGTATATGTATTTCAATACAAATTTACCTAATTTTATATGTTTTTTGTATATTTATTTTCATACAAGTTTAAATTATTTTTGTGTATTTTTGTATATAGTTTTATACAAATTTAGGTTATTTTATGTGTATTTTGTATATCTATTTTCATACAAATACACATTCTTTTCATGATATTTTGTTTATTTATTTTGACACGAATTAACATTATTTAATGTGTATTTTGTATATATATTTTTATACGTATTTACATTATTTTAAGTGTATTTTGTATATATATTTCTATAGAAGTCTGCGTTATTTTATGTGTATTCGTATATATATTTTGAAACAAATTTACATTGTTTTATGTGTATTTTGCATATTTTTTTAATACAAATTTACCTTATTGTATGTGCATTTTGTATATTAATTTTAATACAAATTTGATTAATCTATGTGTATTTTTGTATATGTATTTTTATAAAAATATGCTTTATTTTATGGGTATTTTGCATCTTTTTTTTTTCATTCAAATTTACATTGTTTTATTGATATTCTGTGTATTTATTTTGATATGATTTTACATTATTCTATGTGTATTTTGTAAATATATTTTATATAAAATGTATTTGTTTTCATTTCATACATTATTTTATGTGTTTTTTGTACATGTATTTAAATACAAATTTAACTAGTTATATGTGTTTTTTGTATATCTATTTTGTATGTATATTTTCATAGAAATTTACTCTATTTTATGAGTATTCGTATATATATTTTGATACAAATTTACATTATTAATGTGTATTTTGCATATCTATTTCAATACAAATTTACTTTATTGTACGTGCATTTTGTATATTTATTTTAATACAAATTTAATTATTTTATATGTATTTTTGTATATATATTTTTATGCAAATATGCGTTATTATATGGATATTTTGCATCTTTATTTTCATACAAATTTACATTATTTTATTGATATTGTCTTTATTTATTTTGATACGATTTAACATTATTCTATGTATATATATATATATATATATATATATATATATATATATATATATATATATATATATATATATATATATATATATATATATATATATATATATATATATATATATATATATATATATATATATATATATATATTATTTAATGTTAATTTTGTATATATTTTTTATCCAAATTTACATTATTTTATGTGTATTTGTTTATATATTTTCATACATATTTACACTATTTTATGTGTTTTTTGTATATATATTTTTCTACGTATTTAAATTATTTTATGTGTATTTTGTATATACATTTTCACAAAAATTACGTTATTTTATTTTCTGTATAAGTATATATTTTGATACAAATTTTATACAAATTCATGTTATTTAATGTGTATTTGTATATATATTTTCATACAAATTTATATTATTTTATGTGTATTTTTTTATATATTTCATTAAAAATTTACCTTATTTTATGTTTATTTTGCATATTTATTTCATTCAATTTTAAATTATTTTATGTGTATATTTGTATTTGTATTTAGGTTATTTTATGTGTATTTTGTATATATATTTTCATCCAAAATTACATTATTTTATTGGTATTTCTTAATTTAATTCGATACGAATTTAGATTATTTCATAGGTATTTTGTATACATATTTTTATACTCATTTACATTATCTAATGTGTGTTTTGTATATATATTTTTATGCAAATTTATCTAATGTTCATTTTTGTACATATATTTTTATAGAAATTTGCGTTATTTTATGTATATAGTTTTATATAAATTTACGTTATTTTATGTGCATTTTGTATATTTATATTTATACAAATACACATTCTTTTATTGGTATATTGTTTATTTACCTTTATTCGAATTTACATTATTTTATGTGTATTTTGTATACATTTTTTTTATACGTATTTACTTAATTTTATGTGTATTTTGTATATGTATTTTTATAGAAATCTACGTTATTTTATGTGTATTCGCATATATATTTTGAAACAAATTTACATTATTTTATATGTATTTTGCATATCTATTTCAATACAAATTTACCTTATTGTATGTGCATTTTGTATATTTATTTTATTACAATTCATATATTTTATGTGTATTTTGGTATCAATAATCTTATAAAAAATGCGTTATTTTATAGGTATTTTGCATCTTAATTTTCATACAAATTTACATTATTTTATTAATATTCTGTGTATATATTTTGATACGATTTTACATTATTCTATTTGTGTTTTGTATATATTTTTTTATACATATTTACATTATTTAATGTGTATTTTGTATATATATTTCATACAAATTTACGTTATTATATGTGTATTTGTTTATATATTTTCTTTCAAATTTACATTATTTTATGTGTATTTTGTATATGTATTTCAATAGAAATTAACCTAATTTTATGTGTATTTTGTATATTTCTTTTCATACAAATTTAAATTATTTTTGTGTATTTTTGTATATAGTTTTATACAAATTTAGGTTATTTTATGTACGGATTTACATTATTTAATGTGTGTTTTGTATATATATATTTATCCAAAGTTAATTTATTTTACGTTCATTTTTGGACATATATTTTTATAGAAATTAGCGTTATTTTATATGTATTTGTATATGTTTTCTCATACAAATTTACATTATTTTATTGCTATTTTTTTTATTTAGTTTGATACGAATTACATGATTATATGTGTATTTTGTACATATTTTTTATACGTATTTACATTACTTAATGTGTATTTTGTTTATATATTTTTAAACAAATTTACGTTATTATATGTATTTTTATAAATATTTTGAAACAAATTTACATTATTTTATGTATTTTGTATATACATTTCAACTCAAATTTAGCTTATTTTAGCTGTATTTTGTATATCTATTTTCATACGAATTTAATTACTTCTGTGTATTTGTGTATATAGTTTTATACAAATTTATGTTATTTTATGTGTATTTTGTATATTTATATTTATACAAATACACATTCTTTTATTGGTATTTTGTTTATTTATTTTGATACGAATTTACATTATTTTATGTGTATTTTGTATACATTTTTTTATACGTATTTACTTCATTTTACGTGTATTTTGTATATATATTTTTATACAAATCTACGTTATTTTATGTGTATTCGTATATATATTTTGAAACAAATTTACATTGTTTTATATGTATTTTGCATATCTATTTCAATACAGATTTACCTTATTGTATGTGTATTTTGTATATTTATTTTAATATAAATAAATTTTTTTATGTGTATTTTTGTATATATATTTAAAAAAAAAGAGTTATTTTATGGGTATTTTGCTTCTTTATTTTCATACAAATTTACATTATTTTATTAATATTCTGTGTATTTATTTTGATACGATTTTACATTATTCTATTTGTGCTTTGTATATATTTTTTTTATACAAATTTACGTTATTTAAGTGTATTTGTTAATGTATTTTCATTCAAATTTACAGTATTTTATGTGTATTTTGTATATGTATTTCAATACAAATTTACCTAGTTTTATGTGTATTTTGTATATTTATTTTCATACAAATTTAAATTATTTTTGTGTATTTTTGTATATAGTTTTATACAAATTTATGTTATCTTATGTGTATTTTGTATATTTATTTTCATACAAATACACATTCTTTTATTGACATTTTGTTTATTTATTTTGACGCGAATTTACATTATTTAATGTGTATTTTGTATATATATTTTTATACGTATTTACATCCTTTCATGTGTATTTTGTATATTTATAAAAAATGGGTTATTTTATGGGTATTTTGCATCTTTATTTTCATACAAATTTACATTATTTTATTTACATTCTGTGTATTTATTTTAATACGATTTTACATTATTCTATTTGTGTTTTGTATATATATTTTTTATACATATTTACATTATTTAATGAGTATTTTTATATATATTTTATACAAATTTATGTTAATTTAAGTGTATTTGTTTAAATATTTTCATTCAAATTTACATTATTTTATGTATATTTTGTATATGTATTTCTTTACAAATTTACCTAATTATATGTGTATTTTGTATATTTATTTTCATACAAATTTAACTTATTTTTGAGTATTTTTATATATAGTTTTATACAAATTTGCGTTATTTTATGTGTATTTTGTATATGTATTTTCATACAAATACTCATTCTTTTATTGATATTTTAATTATTTATTTTGACACGAATTTACATTATTTAATGTGTATTTTGTATATATATTTTTATACGTATTTACAACATTTCATGTGTATTTTGTATATATATTTCTATAGAAATCTACGTTATTTTGTGTGTATTCGTATATATATTTTGAAACAAATCTACATTATTTTATGTGTATTTTGTATATATATTTCATTATAAATTTGCCTTATTTTAAGTTTATTTTTATATCTATTTTCATTCAAATTCAAATCATTTTATGTGTATATATTTATTTGTATTTACGTTATTTTATGTGTATTTTCTATATATATTTTCATTCAAAATTACATTATTTTATCGGTATTTTGTTCATTTATTTCGATAAGAATTTAGATTATTTCATGTGTATTTTCTATAGATATACATATAGAGTAAATTTCTATGAAAATATATATTCAAAATACATATAAAATTATGTAAATAAGTATAGAAATATATATATCAAATACACCAAAAAAAAAATGAAAATTCGTATCAAAATAAATAAACAAAATACCAATAAAAGAATGTGTATTTGGATAAATATAAATATACTAAATACACATACAAAATAAACATAAAATAAGGTAGATTTGTAATATAATATATGTTCAATATCGACATAAAATAATGTAAATTTATATGAAAATATATATACAAATACACATAAAATACCATGAATTTGTATAAAAATATATATTCAAAATAAATATTAAATAATGGAAAAGCGTATAAAAATATATATAGAAAGTACATATAAAATAATGTAAATTCGTATCAATATAAATCAACAAAACACCAATAAAATAATATATATTTGAATGAAAATAAATTTACAAATTACACATAACATAACTCAAATTTGTATTAAAATATATACAAAAATACATAGAAATAATTTGAGTTTGTATGAATATAGATATACAAAATACATATAAAACTAGGTAAATTTCTTTTGAAATGTATATACAAAATACCCATAAAATATTGTAAATTTGTGTCAAAATATATAAACAAATATACATAAAATAACGTAAATTTGTATGAAAATATATACAAAATACACATAGAATAATGTCAATTCCTATCAAAATGAATGAGCAGAATATCAATAAATAATGTAAATTTGTATGAAATAAAGAGACAAAATACCCAAAAATAAATAATATGTTTATAAAAATACAGATACAAAAATACACATCGAATAATTAAATTTGTATTAAAATTAATATACAAAATGCGTATATAATAAGGTAAATTTGTATTGAAAAAATATGCAACATACACGTTTACTCATACAAATTTATATTATTTTATTGGTATTTTGTTTATTTATTTTGATACGAATTTCATGATTATATGTGTATTTTGTACATATTTTTTTATACGTATTTACATTATTTAATGTGTATTTTGTTTATATATTTTCATACAAATTTACGTTATTATATGTGTGTTTGTATAAATATTTTGATACAAATTTACTTTATTTCATGTATTTTGTATATATATATTTCAATTCAAATTTAGCTTATTTCGTGTGTATTTTGTATATATTTTCATACAAATTTAATTACTTCTGTGTATTTTTGTATATAGTTTTATATAAATTTACGTTATTTTATGTGTATTTAGTATATTTATATTCATACAAATACACATTCTTTTATTGGTATTTTGTTTATTTATTTTGATACGAATTTACATTATTTTATGATATATATTTTATCCAAATTTACATTATTTTATGTGTATTTGTTTATATATTTTCATACATATTTACATTATTTTATGTGTTTTTTGTATATATATTTTTCTACGTATTTAAATTATTTTATGTGTATTTTGTATATGCATTTTCATAAAAAAATTACGTTATTTTATTGTGTGTATAAGTATATATTTTGATACAAATTTTATCCAAATTCATGTTATTTAATGTGTATTTGTATATATATTTTCATACAAATTTATATTATTTTATGTGTATTTTTTCATATATTTCATTACAAATTTACCTTATTTTATGTTTATTTTGTATATTTATTTCATTCAATTTTAAATTATTTTATGTGTATATTTGTATTTGTATTTAGGTTATTTTATGTGTATTTTGTATATATATTTTCATCCAAAATTACATTATTTTATTGGTATTTCTTAATTTAATTCGATACGAATTTAGATTATTTCATAGGTATTTTGTATACATATTTAATACTCATTTACATTATCTAATGTGTGTTTTGTATATATATTTTTATGCAAATTTATTTAATGTTTATTTTTGTACATATATTTTTATAGAAATTTGCGTTATTTTATGTATATAGTTTTATAGAAATTTACGTTATTTTATGTGCATTTTGTATATTTATATTTATACAAATACACATTCTTTTATTGGTATATTGTTTATTTACATTTATACGAATTTACATTATTTTATGTGTATTTTGTATACATTTTTTTATACGTATTTACTTAATTTTATGTGTATTTTGTATATGTATTTTTATAGAAATCTACGTTATTTTATGTGTATTCGTATATATATTTAGAAACAAATTTACATTATTTTATATGTATTTTGCATATCTATTTCAATACAAATTTACCTTATTGTATGTGCATTTTGTATATTTATTTTAATACAAGTTCAAATATTTTATGTGTATTTTGGTATCAATAATTTTATAAAAAATGCTTTATTTTATAGGTATTTTGCATCTTAATTTTCATTTTATATGTACTTTGTATATATATTTTTATACGCTTTTACATTATTTAATATTTATTTTGAATATATATTTTTATACAGATTCATGGTATTTTATGTGTATTTGTATATATATTTTCATATAAATTTACATTATTTTATGTGTATTTTGTACATATATTTGATTACAAATCTACCTTATTTTATGTTTATTTTGTATGTGTATTTAGTATATTTATATTTATCCATATACACATTCTTTTATTGGTATTTTGTTTATTTATTTTAATTCGAATTTACATTATTTTATGTGTATTTTGTATACATTTTTTTATACGTATTTACTTAATTTTATGTGTATTTTGTAAATATATTTTTATAGAAATCTACGTTTTTTTATTTGTATTCGTATATTTATTTTGAAACAAATTTACATTGTTTTATATGTATTTTTGCATATCTCTTTCAATACAAATTTACCTTATTGTATGTACATTTTGTATATTTATTTCAATACAAATTTAAATATATTATGTGTATTTTGGTATATATATTTTTATAAGAAATGCGCTATTTTATGGGAATTTTGCATCTTTATTTTCATACAAATTTACATTATTTTATTAATATTCGGTGTAATTATTTTGATACGATTTTACATTATTCTATTCTTTTTTTGTATATACTTTTTTATACATATTTACATTATTTCATGTGTATCTTGCATATATATTTTATACAAATTTATTATCTATTATCTATTTTCATACAAATACACATTCTTTTCATGATATTTTGTTTATTTATTTTGACACGAATTTACATTATTTGATATGTATTTTGTATATATATTTTTATACGTATTTACATAATTTCATATGTATTTTGTATATATATTTCTATAGAAATCTACTTTATTTTAAGTGTATTTGTATATATATTTTGAAACAAATTTACATTGTTTTATATGTATTTTTGAATATCTCTTTCAATACAAATTTACCTTACTGTATATGCATTTTGTATATTTATTTCAATACATATTTAAATATTTTATGTGTATTTTGGTATATATATTTTTATAAAAAATGCGATAATTTTTGGGAATTTTGCATCTTTATTTTCATACAAATTTACATTATTTTATTGATATTCTGTGTATTTATTTTGATACGATTTTACATTATTCTATTTGTTTTTTGTATATATTTTTTTATACACATTTACATTATTTAATGTGTATCTTGCATATATATTTTATACAAATTTACGTTATTTTAAGTATATTTGTTTATATATTTTTATTCAAATTTACATTATTTGATGTGTATTTTGTATATGTATTTTATACAAATTTACCTAATTTTATGTGTATTTTGTATATTTCTTTTCAAACAAATTTAAATTATTTTTGTGGATTTTTGTATATAGTTTTATACAAATTTAGGGTATTTTATGTACGCATTTACATTATTTAGTGTGTGTTTTGTATATATATTTTTATGCTAATTTACTATATTTTATGTGCATTTTTGTACATATATTTTTATAGAAATTTGCGTTATTTGTATATGTTTTCTCATACAAATTTACATTATTTTATTGCTATTATGTTTATTTATTTTGATACGAATTACATGATTATATGTGTATTTTGTACATATTTTTTATACGTATTTACATTACTTAATGTGTATTTTGTTTATATATTTTTAAACAAATCTACGTTATTATATGTATTTCTATAAATATTTTGATACAGATTTACATTATTTTATGTATTTTGTATGTACATTTCAATTCAAATTTAGCTTATTTTAGCTGTATTTTGTATATATATTTTCATACAAATTTAATTACTTCTGTGTATTTTATGTGAATTTTGTATATTTATATTTATACAAATACACTTTCTTTTACAAGTATTTTGTTTATTTATTTTGATACGATTTTTATGTGTATTTTGTATTAATTTTTTTATACGAATTTACTTCATTTTATGTGTATTTTGTATATATTTCTATAGATATCAACGTTATTTTATTTGTATTCGTATATATATTTTGAAACAAATTTACATTGTTTTATATGTATTTTGCATATCTATTTCAATACAAATTTACCTTACAGTAGGTGCATTTTTTATATTTATTTTAATACAAATTTTAATATTTTATGTGTATTTTGGTTTATATATTTTTATAAAAATGCGTTATTTTATGGCTATTTTGCATCTTTATTTTCATACAAATTTTCATTATTTTATTAATATTCTGTGTATTTATTTTGATACGATTTTACATTATTATATTTGTGTTTTGAATATATTTTTTTATACATATTTACACTATTTAATTAGTATTTTGTATATATATTTGATACAAATTTACGTTATTTTAAGTGTATATGTTTATATATTTTCATTCAAACTTCCATTTTTTTATATGTATTTTGTATATGTATTTCAATACAAATTTACCTAATTTTATGTGTATTTTGTATATTTATTTTCATACAAATTTAAATTATTTTTGTGTATTTTTGTATATAGTTTTATACAAACTTAGGTTATTTTATGAGTATTTGGTATATCTATTTTCATACAAATACACATTCTTTTATTGATATTTTGTTTATTTATTTTGACGAGAATTTAATTTTTTTAATGTGTATTTTGTATATATATTTTTATACGTATTTACATCATTTCATCTGTATTTTGTATATATATTTCTATAGAAATCTACGTTATATTATGTGTATTCGTATATAGATTTTTAAACAAATTTACACTTTTATGTGTATTTTGCATATTTTTTCAATACAAATTTACCTTATTGTATATGCATTTTGTGTATTAATTTTAATACAAATTTAATTATTCTATGTGTATTTTTGTATATGTATTTTTATAAAAATATGCTTTATTTTATGGGTATTTTGCATCTTTATTTTCATACAATTTACGTTATTTTATTGATATTTTGCTCATTCATTTTGATACGATTTGACATTATTTTATGTGTATTTGTTTATATATTTTGACACAAATTTACAATATTTTATGGGTATTTTGTATATATATTTCAAAAGAAATTTACCTAGTTTTATGTGTCTTTTGAATATCTATTTTCATACAAACTCAAATTATTTTTATGTATATTTGTATATATTTCAATACAAATTTTAGCTATGTTATGTGTATTTTGTAAATCTATTTTCATTCAAATATATATTATTTTATTGGTATTTTGTTGATTTATATTGATACGAATTTACATTATTTTATATGTACTTTTTATATATATTTTTATACGCATTTACATTATTTAATATTTATTTTGAATATATAATTTTATACAAATTCATGGTATTTTATGTGTATTTGTATATATATTTTCATATAAATTTACATTATTTTATGTGTATTTTGTACATATATTTCATTACAAATATACCTTATTTTATGTTTATTTTGTATGTGTATTTTGTACATTTATATTTATACACGTTTACTCATACAAATTTATATTATTTTATTGGTATTTTGTTTATTTATTTTGATACAAATTACATGATTATATGTGTATTTTGTACACATTTTTTTATACGTATTTACATTATTTAATGTGTATTTTGTTTATATATTTTCATACAAATTTACGTTATTATATGTGTATTTGTATAAATATTTTGATACCAATTTACTTTATTTCATGTATTTTGTATATATATTTCAATTCAAATTTAGCTTATTTTGTGTGTGTTTTGTATATATTTTCATACAAATTTAATTACTTGTGTATTTTTATATAGTTTTATATAAATTTACGTTATTTTATGTGTATTTTGTATATTTATATTTATACAAATACACATTCTTTTATTGGTATTTTGTTTATTTATTTTGATACGAATTTACATTATTTTATGTGTATTTTGTGTACATTTTTTATACGTATTTACTTTATTTTATATGTATTTTGTATATATATTTTTATAGAAATCTACGTTATTTTAGGTGTATTCGTATACATATTTTGAAACAAATTTACATTGCTTTATATGTATTTTGCATATCTATTTCAATACAAATTTACCTTATTGTACATATAAAACAATGTAAATTTGTTTCAAAATATATGTACGAATACACATAAAATAACGTAGATTTCTATAAATATATATACAAATACATAAAATTAAGTAAATACGTATAAAAAATGTAAACAAATAGACATAAAATAATGTAAATTGAAAAAATAAATAAACAAAATACCAATAAAAGAATGTGTATTTGTATAAATATAAATGTACAAAATACACATACAAAATAAACATAAAATAAGGTAAATTTGTAATGAAATATATGTACAAAATACACATAAAATAATGTAAATTTATATGAAATTATATATACAAATACACATAAAATACCATGAATTTGTATAAAATTATATACTCAAAATAAATATTAAATAATGTAAATGCGTATAAAAATATATATACAAAGTACATTTAAAATAATGTAAATTGAATATGAATATAAATCAACAAAATACCAATAAAATAATATATATTTAAATGAAAATAGATTTACAAAATACACATAACCTAACTAAAATTTGTATTGAAATATATACAAAAATACATAAAAATAATTTGAGTTTGAATGAAAATAGATATTCAAAATACACATAAAACTAGGTAAATTTCTTTTGAAATATATGTACAAAATACCCATAAAAAATTGTAAATTTGTCAAAATATATAAACAAATACACATAAAATAACGTAAATTTGTATGAAAAAAATGTACAAAATACACATAGAATAATGTCAAATCGTATCAAAATGAATGAGCAGAATATCAATAAAATAACGTAAATTTGTATGAAAATAAAGATGCAAAATACCCATAAAATAAAGCATATTTTTATAAAAATACATAGAAAAATACACATAGAATAATTAATTTGTATTAAAATTTATATACAAAATGCATATACAATAAATTTAAATTTGATTATATTAAATGAAATAAATATACAAAATAAACATAAAATAAGGTAAATTTGTAATAAAATATATGTAAGAATACACATAAAATAATATAAATTTGTATGAAAATATATATACAAATACACATAAAATAACATGAATTTGTATAAAATTTGTTTCAAAATATATACGAATACGGACAATAAAATAACGTAAATTTTTATAAAAATGTATATATAAAATACACATAAAATAATTTAAATACGTAGAAAAATATATATACAAAATACACATAAAATAATGTAAATTCGTAAAAAATTAAATACACAAAATTCCAATAAAAGAATGTATATTTGTAGGAAAATATATATACAAAAAAACAAATAAAATAACTAAAATTTGTATAAAAATATATACAAAAATACACAAAAATAATTTAAATTTGTTTGAAAATAGATATGCAAAATACACATAAAGTTAGGCAAATTTGTATTGAAATACATATACAAAACTCACATAAAATAATGTAAATTTGTATGAAAATATATAAACAAATACATATAAAATAACGTAAATTTGGATAAAATATATATACAAAATATATAAATTTGTATAAAATTGTTAATATGTAAATTTGGATAAAATATATATACAAAATATACATTAAATATTTTAAATATGTTTAAAAATATATTATATTATATATATTTTTATTGATATTTGCGTTATTTATGTGTATTTTGTATATGTTTTCTCATAGACATTTACATTATTTTATTGGTATTTTGTCTATTTATTTTGATACGAATTACATGATTATTTGTGTATTTTGTACATTTTTTTTAAATGTATTTACATTATTTAATGTGTATTTTGTTTATATATTTTCATTCAAATTTACATTATTTGATGTGTATTTTGTATATGTATTTCAATAGAAATTAACCTAATTTTATGTGTATTTTGTATATTTCTTTTCATACAAATTTAAATTATTTTTGTGTATTTTTGTATATAGTTTTATACAAATTTAGGTTATTTTATGTTCGGATTTACATTATTTAATGTGTGTTTTGTATATATATATTTATCCAAAGTTAATTTATTTTACGTTCATTTTTGGACATATATTTTTATAGAAATTAGCGTTATTTTATATGTATTTGTATATGTTTTCTCATACAAATTTACATTATTTTATTGCTATTTTTTTTATTTAGTTTGACACGAATTACATGATTATATGTGTATTTTGTACATATTTTTTATACGTATTTACATTACTTAATGTGTATTTTGTTTATATATTTTTAAACAAATTTACGTTATTATATGTATTTTTATAAATATTTTGAAACAAATTTACATTATTTTATGTATTTTGTATATACATTTCAACTCAAATTTAGCTTATTTTAGCTGTATTTTGTATATCTATTTTCATACGAATTTAATTACTTCTGTGTATTTGTGTATATAGTTTTATACAAATTTACGTTATTTTATGTGTATTTTGTATATTTATATTTATACAAATACACATTCTTTTATTGGTATTTTGTTTATTTATTTTGATACGAATTTACATTATTTTATGTGTATTTTGTATACATTTTTTTATACGTATTTACTTCATTTTACGTGTATTTTGTATATATATTTTTATACAAATCTACGTTATTTTATGTGTATTCGTATATATATTTTGAAACAAATTTACATTGTTTTATATGTATTTTGCATATCTATTTCAATACAGATTTACCTTATTGTATGTGTATTTTGTATATTTATTTTAATATAAATAAAAAAAATTATGTGTATTTTTGTATATATATTTAAAAAAAATGAGTTATTTTATGGGTATTTTGCTTCTTTATTTTCATACAAATTTACATTATTTTATTAATATTCTGTGTATTTATTTTGATACGATTTTACATTATTCTATTTGTGCTTTGTATATATTTTTTTTATACAAATTTACGTTATTTTAAGTGTATTTGTTAATGTATTTTCATTCAAATTTACAGTATTTTATGTGTATTTTGTATATGTATTTCAATACAAATTTACCTAGTTTTATGTGTATTTTGTATATTTATTTTCATACAAATTTAAATTATTTTTGTGTATTTTTGTATATAGTTTTATACAAATTTATGTTATCTTATGTGTATTTTGTATATTTATTTTCATACAAATACACATTCTTTTATTGACATTTTGTTTATTTATTTTGACGCGAATTTACATTATTTAATGTGTATTTTGTATATATATTTTTATACGTATTTACATCCTTTCATGTGTATTTTGTATATTTATAAAAAATGGGTTATTTTATGGGTATTTTGCATCTTTATTTTCATACAAATTTACATTATTTTATTTACATTCTGTGTATTTATTTTAATACGATTTTACATTATTCTATTTGTGTTTTGTATATATATTTTTTATACATATTTACATTATTTAATGAGTATCTTTTATATATATTTTATACAAATTTATGTTAATTTAAGTGTATTTGTTTAAATATTTTCATTCAAATTTACATTATTTTATGTATATTTTGTATATGTATTTCTTTACAAATTTACCTAATTATATGTGTATTTTGTATATTTATTTTCATACAAATTTAACTTATTTTTGAGTATTTTTATATATAGTTTTATACAAATTTGCGTTATTTTATGTGTATTTTGTATATGTATTTTCATACAAATACTCATTCTTTTATTGATATTTTAATTATTTATTTTGACACGAATTTACATTATTTAATGTGTATTTTGTATATATATTTTTATACGTATTTACAACATTTCATGTGTATTTTGTATATATATTTCTATAGAAATCTACGTTATTTTGTGTGTATTCGTATATATATTTTGAAACAAATCTACATTATTTTATGTGTATTTTGTATATATATTTCATTATAAATTTGCCTTATTTTAAGTTTATTTTTATATCTATTTTCATTCAAATTCAAATCATTTTATGTGTATATATTTATTTGTATTTACGTTATTTTATGTGTATTTTCTATATATATTTTCATTCAAAATTACATTATTTTATCGGTATTTTGTTCATTTATTTCGATAAGAATTTAGATTATTTCATGTGTATTTTCTATAGATATACATATAGAGTAAATTTCTATGAAAATATATATTCAAAATACATATAAAATTATGTAAATAAGTATAGAAATATATATATCAAATACACTAAAAAATGAAAATTGTATCAAAATAAATAAACAAAATACCAATAAAAGAATGTGTATTTGGATAAATATAAATATACTAAATACACATAAAAAATAAACATAAAATAAGGTAGATTTGTAATAAAATATATGTACAAAATACACATAAAATAATGTAAATTTATATGAAAATATATATACAAATAAACATAAAATACCATGAATTTGTATAAAAATATATATTCAAAATAAATATTAAATAATGGAAAAGCGTATAAAAATATATATAGAAAGTACATATAAAATAATGTAAATTCGTATCAATATAAATCAACAAAACACCAATAAAATAATATATATTTGAATGAAAATAAATTTACAAAATACACATAACATAACTAAAATTTGTATTAAAATATATACAAAAATACATAGAAATAATTTGAGTTTGTATGAAAATAGATATACAAAACACACATAAAACTAGGTAAATTTCTTTTCAAATGTATATACATAATACCCATAAAATATTGTAAATTTTTGCCAAATATATAAACAAATACACATAAAATTACGTAAATTTGTATGAAAAATATATACAAAATACACATAGAATAATGTCAATTCCTATCAAAATGAATGAGCAGAATATCAATAAAATAATGTAAATTTGTATGAAAATAAAGAGACAAAATACCCAAAAAATAAAGAATATGTTTATAAAAATACAGATACAAAAATACACATCGAATAATTAAATTTGTATTAAAATTAATATACAAAATGCGTATATAATAAGGTAAATTTGTATTGAAAAAATATGCAACATACACGTTTACTCATACAAATTTATATTATTTTATTGGTATTTTGTTTATTTATTTTGATACGAATTTCATGATTATATGTGTATTTTGTACATATTTTTTATACGTATTTACATTATTTAATGTGTATTTTGTTTATATATTTTCATACAAATTTACGTTATTATATGTGTGTTTGTATAAATATTTTGATACAAATTTACTTTATTTCATGTATTTTGTATATATATATTTCAATTCAAATTTAGCTTATTTCGTGTGTATTTTGTATATATTTTCATACAAATTTAATTACTTCTGTGTATTTTTGTATATAGTTTTATATAAATTTACGTTATTTTATGTGTATTTAGTATATTTATATTCATACAAATACACATTCTTTTATTGGTATTTTGTTTATTTATTTTGATACGAATTTACATTATTTTATGATATATATTTTATCCAAATTTACATTATTTTATGTATTTGTTTATATATTTTCATACATATTTACATTATTTTATGTGTTTTTTGTATATATATTTTTCTACGTATTTAAATTATTTTATGTGTATTTTGTATATGCATTTTCATAAAAAAATTACGTTATTTTATTGTGTGTATAAGTATATATTTTGATACAAATTTTATACAAATTCATGTTATTTAATGTGTATTTGTATATATATTTTCATACAAATTTATATTATTTTATGTGTATTTTTTCATATATTTCATTACAAATTTACCTTATTTTATGTTTATTTTGTATATTTATTTCATTCAATTTTAAATTATTTTATGTGTATATTTGTATTTGTATTTAGGTTATTTTATGTGTATTTTGTATATATATTTTCATCCAAAATTACATTATTTTATTGGTATTTCTTAATTTAATTCGATACGAATTTAGATTATTTCATAGGTATTTTGTATACATATTTAATACTCATTTACATTATCTAATGTGTGTTTTGTATATATATTTTTATGCAAATTTATTTAATGTTTATTTTTGTACATATATTTTTATAGAAATTTGCGTTATTTTATGTATATAGTTTTATAGAAATTTACGTTATTTTATGTGCATTTTGTATATTTATATTTATACAAATACACATTCTTTTATTGGTATATTGTTTATTTACATTTATACGAATTTACATTATTTTATGTGTATTTTGTATACATTTTTTATACGTATTTACTTAATTTTATGTGTATTTTGTATATGTATTTTTATAGAAATCTACGTTATTTTATGTGTATTCGTATATATATTTAGAAACAAATTTACATTATTTTATATGTATTTTGCATATCTATTTCAATACAAATTTACCTTATTGTATGTGCATTTTGTATATTTATTTTAATACAAGTTCAAATATTTTATGTGTATTTTGGTATCAATAATTTTATAAAAAATGCTTTATTTTATAGGTATTTTGCATCTTAATTTTCATTTTATATGTACTTTGTATATATATTTTTATACGCTTTTACATTATTTAATATTTATTTTGAATATATATTTTTATACAGATTCATGGTATTTTATGTGTATTTGTATATATATTTTCATATAAATTTACATTATTTTATGTGTATTTTGTACATATATTTGATTACAAATCTACCTTATTTTATGTTTATTTTGTATGTGTATTTAGTATATTTATATTTATCCATATACACATTCTTTTATTGGTATTTTGTTTATTTATTTTAATTCGAATTTACATTATTTTATGTGTATTTTGTATACATTTTTTATACGTATTTACTTAATTTTATGTGTATTTTGTAAATATATTTTTATAGAAATCTACGTTTTTTTATTTGTATTCGTATATTTATTTTGAAACAAATTTACATTGTTTTATATGTATTTTTGCATATCTCTTTCAATACAAATTTACCTTATTGTATGTACATTTTGTATATTTATTTCAATACAAATTTAAATATATTATGTGTATTTTGGTATATATATTTTTATAAGAAATGCGCTATTTTATGGGAATTTTGCATCTTTATTTTCATACAAATTTACATTATTTTATTAATATTCGGTGTATTTATTTTGATACGATTTTACATTATTCTATTTGATTTTTGTATATCCTTTTTTTATACATATTTACATTATTTAATGTGTATCTTGCATATATATTTTATACAAATTTATTATCTATTATCTAATTTCATACAAATACTCATTCTTTTCATGATATTTTGTTTATTTATTTTGACACGAATTTACATTATTTGATATGTATTTTGTATATATATTTTTATACGTATTTACATAATTTCATATGTATTTTGTATATATATTTCTATAGAAATCTACTTTATTTTAAGTGTATTTGTATATATATTTTGAAACAAATTTACATTGTTTTATATGTATTTTTGAATATCTCTTTCAATACAAATTTACCTTACTGTATATGCATTTTGTATATTTATTTCAATACATATTTAAATATTTTATGTGTATTTTGGTATATATATTTTTATAAAAAATGCGATAATTTTTGGGAATTTTGCATCTTTATTTTCATACAAATTTACATTATTTTATTGATATTCTGTGTATTTATTTTGATACGATTTTACATTATTCTATTTGTTTTTTGTATATATTTTTTTATACACATTTACATTATTTAATGTGTATCTTGCATATATATTTTATACAAATTTACGTTATTTTAAGTGTATTTGTTTATATATTTTTATTCAAATTTACATTATTTGATGTGTATTTTGTATATGTATTTCATACAAATTTACCTAATTTTATGTGTATTTTGTATATTTCTTTTCAAACAAATTTAAATTATTTTTGTGGATTTTTGTATATAGTTTTATACAAATTTAGGTTATTTTATGTACGCATTTACATTATTTAGTGTGTGTTTTGTATATATATTTTTATGCTAATTTACTATATTTTATGTGCATTTTTGTACATATATTTTTATAGAAATTTGCGTTATTTGTATATGTTTTCTCATACAAATTTACATTATTTTATTGCTATTATGTTTATTTATTTTGATACGAATTACATGATTATATGTGTATTTTGTACATATTTTTTATACGTATTTACATTACTTAATGTATTTTGTTTATATATTTTTAAACAAATCTACGTTATTATATGTATTTGTATAAATATTTTGATACAGATTTACATTATTTTATGTATTTTGTATGTACATTTCAATTCAAATTTAGCTTATTTTAGCTGTATTTTGTATATATATTTTCATACAAATTTAATTACTTCTGTGTATTTTATGTGAATTTTGTATATTTATATTTATACAAATACACTTTCTTTTACAAGTATTTTGTTTATTTATTTTGATACGATTTTATGTGTATTTTGTATTAATTTTTTATACGAATTTACTTCATTTTATGTGTATTTTGTATATATTTCTATAGATATCAACGTTATTTTATTTGTATTCGTATATATATTTTGAAACAAATTTACATTGTTTTATATGTATTTTGCATATCTATTTCAATACAAATTTACCTTACAGTAGGTGCATTTTTTATATTTATTTTAATACAAATTTTAATATTTTATGTGTATTTTGGTTTATATATTTTTATAAAAATGCGTTATTTTATGGCTATTTTGCATCTTTATTTTCATACAAATTTTCATTATTTTATTAATATTCTGTGTATTTATTTTGATACGATTTTACATTATTCTATTTGTGTTTTGAATATATTTTTTTATACATATTTACACTATTTAATTAGTATTTTGTATATATATTTGATACAAATTTACGTTATTTTAAGTGTATATGTTTATATATTTTCATTCAAACTTCCATTTTTTTATGTGTATTTTGTATATGTATTTCAATACAAATTTACCTAATTTTATGTGTATTTTGTATATTTATTTTCATACAAATTTAAATTATTTTTGTGTATTTTTGTATATAGTTTTATACAAACTTAGGTTATTTTATGAGTATTTTGTATATCTATTTTCATACAAATACACATTCTTTTATTGATATTTTGTTTATTTATTTTGACGAGAATTTAATTTTTTTAATGTGTATTTTGTATATATATTTTTATACGTATTTACATCATTTCATCTGTATTTTGTATATATATTTCTATAGAAATCTACGTTATATTATGTGTATTCGTATATAGATTTTTAAACAAATTTACACTTTTATGTGTATTTTGCATATTTTTTCAATACAAATTTACCTTATTGTATATGCATTTTGTGTATTAATTTTAATACAAATTTAATTATTCTATGTGTATTTTTGTATATGTATTTTTATAAAAATATGCTTTATTTTATGGGTATTTTGCATCTTTATTTTCATACAATTTACGTTATTTTATTGATATTTTGCTCATTCATTTTGATACGATTTGACATTATTTTATGTGTATTTGTTTATATATTTTGACACAAATTTACAATATTTTATGGGTATTTTGTATATATATTTCAAAAGAAATTTACCTAGTTTTATGTGTCTTTTGAATATCTATTTTCATACAAACTCAAATTATTTTTATGTATATTTGTATATATTTCAATACAAATTTTAGCTATGTTATGTGTATTTTGTAAATCTATTTTCATTCAAATATATATTATTTTATTGGTATTTTGTTGATTTATATTGATACGAATTTACATTATTTTATATGTACTTTTTATATATATTTTTATACGCATTTACATTATTTAATATTTATTTTGAATATATAATTTTATACAAATTCATGGTATTTTATGTGTATTTGTATATATATTTTCATATAAATTTACATTATTTTATGTGTATTTTGTACATATATTTCATTACAAATATACCTTATTTTATGTTTATTTTGTATGTGTATTTTGTACATTTATATTTATACACGTTTACTCATACAAATTTATATTATTTTATTGGTATTTTGTTTATTTATTTTGATACAAATTACATGATTATATGTATTTTGTACACATTTTTTATACGTATTTACATTATTTAATGTGTATTTTGTTTATATATTTTCATACAAATTTACGTTATTATATGTGTATTTGTATAAATATTTTGATACCAATTTACTTTATTTCATGTATTTTGTATATATATTTCAATTCAAATTTAGCTTATTTTGTGTGTGTTTTGTATATATTTTCATACAAATTTAATTACTTCTGTGTATTTTTTATATAGTTTTATATAAATTTACGTTATTTTATGTGTATTTTGTATATTTATATTTATACAAATACACATTCTTTTATTGGTATTTTGTTTATTTATTTTGATACGAATTTACATTATTTTATGTGTATTTTGTGTACATTTTTTATACGTATTTACTTTATTTTATATGTATTTTGTATATATATTTTTATAGAAATCTACGTTATTTTAGGTGTATTCGTATACATATTTTGAAACAAATTTACATTGCTTTATATGTATTTTGCATATCTATTTCAATACAAATTTACCTTATTGTACATATAAAACAATGTAAATTTGTTTCAAAATATATGTACGAATACACATAAAATAACGTAGATTTCTATAAAAATATATATACAAAATACACATAAAATTAAGTAAATACGTATAAAAAAATGTAAACAAAATAGACATAAAATAATGTAAATTCGAAACAAAATAAATAAACAAAATACCAATAAAAGAATGTGTATTTGTATAAATATAAATGTACAAAATACACATACAAAATAAACATAAGATAAGGTAAATTTGTAATGAAATATATGTACAAAATACACATAAAATAATGTAAATTTATATGAAATTATATATACAAATACACATAAAATACCATGAATTTGTATAAAATTATATACTCAAAATAAATATTAAATAATGTAAATGCGTATAAAAATATATATACAAAGTACATTTAAAATAATGTAAATTGAATATGAATATAAATCAACAAAATACCAATAAAATAATATATATTTAAATGAAAATAGATTTACAAAATACACATAACCTAACTAAAATTTGTATTGAAATATATACAAAAATACATAAAAATAATTTGAGTTTGAATGAAAATAGATATTCAAAATACACATAAAACTAGGTAAATTTCTTTTGAAATATATGTACAAAATACCCATAAAAAATTGTAAATTTGTGTCAAAATATATAAACAAATACACATAAAATAACGTAAACTTGTATGAAAAATATTTACAAAATACACATAGAATAATGTCAAATCGTATCAAAATGAATGAGCAGAATATCAATAAAATAACGTAAATTTGTATGAAAATAAAGATGCAAAATACCCATAAAATAAAGCATATTTTTATAAAAATACATATAGAAAAATACACATAGAATAATTAATTTGTATTAAAATTTATATACAAAATGCATATACAATAAATTTAAATTTGATTATATTAAATGAAATAAATATACAAAATAAACATAAAATAAGGTAAATTTGTAATAAAATATATGTAAGAATACACATAAAATAATATAAATTTGTATGAAAATATATATACAAATACACATAAAATAACATGAATTTGTATAAAATTTGTTTCAAAATATATACGAATACGGACAATAAAATAACGTAAATTTTTATAAAAATGTATATATAAAATACACATAAAATAATTTAAATACGTAGAAAAATATATATACAAAATACACATAAAATAATGTAAATTCGTAAAAAATTAAATACACAAAATTTAAATAAAAGAATGTATATTTAGGAAAATATATATAAAAACAAATAAAATAACTAAAATTTGTATAAAAATATATACAAAAATAAAAAAAATAATTTAAATTTGTTTGAAAATAGATATGCAAAATACACATAAAGTTAGGCAAATTTGTATTGAAATACATATACAAAACTCACATAAAATAATGTAAATTTGTATGAAAATATATAAACAAATACATATAAAATAACGTAAATTTGGATAAAATATATATACAAAATATATAAATTTGTATAAAATTGTTAATATGTAAATTTGGATAAAATATATATACAAAATATACATTAAATATTTTAAATATGTTTAAAAATATATTATATTATATATATTTTTATTGATATTTGCGTTATTTATGTGTATTTTGTATATGTTTTCTCATAGACATTTACATTATTTTATTGGTATTTTGTCTATTTATTTTGATACGAATTACATGATTATTTGTGTATTTTGTACATTTTTTTTAAATGTATTTACATTATTTAATGTGTATTTTGTTTATATATTTTTATACAAATTTACTTTATTATATGTGTATTTGTAAAAGTATTTTGATAGAAATTTACATTATTTTATGTATTTTGTATATATATTTCAATTCAAATTTAGCTTATTTTATGAGTATTTTGTATATCTATTTATTTTAATACAAAACCAAATATTTTATGTTTTTTCGTATATATATTTTTATAAAAAATGCATTATTTTATGGGTATTTTGCATCTTAATTTTCATACAAATTTACATTATTTTATTAATATTTTCTGTATTGATTTTGATACGATTTTACATTATTTTATTTGTGTTTTGTATATATTTTTTTATACATATTTACATTATTTAATGTTTTTTTTGTATATATATTCGATACAAATTTACGTTATTTTAAGTCTATATGTTTATATATTTTCATTCAAATTTACATTATTTTCAGTGTATTTTGTATATGTATTTCAATACAAATTTACCTAATTTTATATGTTTTTTGTATATTTATTTTCATACAAGTTTAAATTATTTTTGTGTATTTTTGTATATAGTTTTATACAAATTTAGGTTATTTTATGTGTATTTTGTATATCTATTTTCATACAAATACACATTCTTTTCATGATATTTTGTTTATTTACTTTGACACGAATTAACATTATTTAATGTGTATTTTGTATATATATTTTTATACGTATTTACATTATTTCAAGTGTATTTTGTATATATATTTCTATAGAAATCTGCGTTATTTTATGTGTATTCGTATATATATTTTGAAACAAATCTTCATTATTTTATGTGTATTTTGTATATGTATTTCTTTACAAATTTACCTAATTATATGTGTATTTTGTATATTTATTTTCATACAAATTTAACTTATTTTTGAGTATTTTTATATATAGTTTTATACAAATTTGCGTTATTTTATGTGTATTTTGTATATGTATTTTCATACAAATACTCATTCTTTTATTGATATTTTAATTATTTATTTTGACACGAATTTACATTATTTAATGTGTATTTTGTATATATATTTTTATACGTATTTACAACATTTCATGTGTATTTTGTATATATATTTCTATAGAAATCTACGTTATTTTGTGTGTATTCGTATATATATTTTGAAACAAATCTACATTATTTTATGTGTATTTTGTATATATATTTCATTATAAATTTGCCTTATTTTAAGTTTATTTTTATATCTATTTTCATTCAAATTCAAATCATTTTATGTGTATATATTTATTTGTATTTACGTTATTTTATGTGTATTTTCTATATATATTTTCATTCAAAATTACATTATTTTATCGGTATTTTGTTCATTTATTTCGATACGAATTTAGATTATTTCATGTGTATTTTCTATAGATATACATATAGAGTAAATTTCTATGAAAATATATATTCAAAATACATATAAAATTATGTAAATAAGTATAAAAATATATATATCAAATACACCTAAAAAAAATGAAAATTCGTATCAAAATAAATAAACAAAATACCAATAAAAGAATGTGTATTTGGATAAATATAAATATACTAAATACACATACAAAATAAACATAAAATAAGGTAGATTTGTAATAAAATTTATGTTCAAAATACACATAAAATAATGTAAATTTATATGAAAATATATATACAAATACACATAAAATACCATGAATTTGTATAAAAATATATATTCAAAATAAATATTAAATAATGGAAAAGCGTATAAAAATATATATAGAAAGTACATATAAAATAATGTAAATTCGTATCAATATAAATCAACAAAACACCAATAAAATAATATATATTTGAATGAAAATAAATTTACAAAATACACATAACATAACTAAAATTTGTATTAAAATATATACAAAAATACATAGAAATAATTTGAGTTTGTGAAAATAGATATAAAATACACATAAAACTAGGTAAATTTCTTTTGAAATGTTTATACAAAATACCCATAAAATATTGTAAATTTGTGTCAAAATATATAAACAAATACACATAAAATAACGTAAATTTGCATGAAAAATATATACAAAATACACATAGAATAATGTCAATTCCTATCAAAATGAATGAGCAGAATATCAATAAAATAATGTAAATTTGTATGAAAATAAAGAGACAAAATACCCAAAAAATAAAGAATATGTTTATAAAAATACAGATACAAAAATACACATCGAATAATTAAATTTGTATTAAAATTAATATACAAAATGCGTATATAATAAGGTAAATTTGTATTGAAAAAATATGCAACATACACGTTTACTCATACAAATTTATATTATTTTATTGGTATTTTGTTTATTTATTTTGATACGAATTACATGATTATATGTGTATTTTGTACATATTTTTTATACGTATTTACATTATTTAATGTGTATTTTGTTTATATATTTTCATACAAATTTACGTTATTATATGTGTATTTGTATAAATATTTTGATACAAATTTACTTTATTTCATGTATTTTGTATATATATATTTCAATTCAAATTTAGCTTATTTCGTGTGTATTTTGTATATATTTTCATACAAATTTAATTACTTCTGTGTATTTTTGTATATAGTTTTATATAAATTTACGTTATTTTATGTGTATTTAGTATATTTATATTCATACAAATACACATTCTTTTATTGGTATTTTGTTTATTTATTTTCATACGAATTTACATTATTTTATGATATATATTTTATCCAAATTTACATTATTTTATGTGTATTTGTTTATATATTTTCATACATATTTACATTATTTTATGTGTTTTTTGTATATATATTTTTCGACGTATTTAAATTATTTTATGTGTATTTTGTATATACATTTTCATAAAAAAATTACGTTATTTTATTGTGTGTATAAGTATATATTTTGATACAAATTTTATACAAATTCATGTTATTTAATGTGTATTTGTATATATATTTTCATACAAATTTATATTATTTTATGTGTATTTTTTCATATATTTCATTACAAATTTACCTTATTTTATGTTTATTTTGTATATTTATTTCATTCAATTTTAAATTATTTTATGTGTATATTTGTATTTGTATTTAGGTTATTTTATGTGTATTTTGTATATATATTTTCATCCAAAATTACATTATTTTATTGGTATTTCTTAATTTAATTCGATACGAATTTAGATTATTTCATAGGTATTTTGTATACATATTTAATACTCATTTACATTATCTAATGTGTGTTTTGTATATATATTTTTATGCAAATTTATTTAATGTTTATTTTTGTACATATATTTTTATAGAAATTTGCGTTATTTTATGTATATAGTTTTATAGAAATTTACGTTATTTTATGTGCATTTTGTATATTTATATTTATACAAATACACATTCTTTTATTGGTATATTGTTTATTTACATTTATACGAATTTACATTATTTTATGTGTATTTTGTATACATTTTTTATACGTATTTACTTAATTTTATGTGTATTTTGTATATGTATTTTTATAGAAATCTACGTTATTTTATGTGTATTCGTATATATATTTAGAAACAAATTTACATTATTTTATATGTATTTTGCATATCTATTTCAATACAAATTTACCTTATTGTATGTGCATTTTGTATATTTATTTTAATACAAGTTCAAATATTTTATGTGTATTTTGGTATCAATAATTTTATAAAAAATGCTTTATTTTATAGGTATTTTGCATCTTAATTTTCATTTTATATGTACTTTGTATATATATTTTTATACGCTTTTACATTATTTAATATTTATTTTGAATATATATTTTTATACAGATTCATGGTATTTTATGTGTATTTGTATATATATTTTCATATAAATTTACATTATTTTATGTGTATTTTGTACATATATTTGATTACAAATCTACCTTATTTTATGTTTATTTTGTATGTGTATTTAGTATATTTATATTTATCCAAATACACATTCTTTTATTGGTATTTTGTTTATTTATTTTAATTCGAATCTACATTATTTTATGTGTATTTTGTATACATTTTTTTATACGTATTTACTTAATTTTATGTGTATTTTGTAAATATATTTTTATAGAAATCTACGTTTTTTATTTGTATTCGTATATTTATTTTGAAACAAATTTACATTGTTTTATATGTATTTTTGCATATCTCTTTCAATACAAATTTACCTTATTGTATGTACATTTTGTATATTTATTTCAATACAAATTTAAATATATTATGTGTATTTTGGTATATATATATTTTTATAAGAAATGCGCTATTTTATGGGAATTTTGCATCTTTATTTTCATACAAATTTACATTATTTTATTAATATTCGGTGTATTTATTTTGATACGATTTTACATTATTCTATTTGTTTTTTGTATATACTTTTTTTATACATATTTACATTATTTCATGTGTATCTTGCATATATATTTTATACAAATTTATTATCTATTATCTATTTTCATACAAATACACATTCTTTTCATGATATTTTGTTTATTTATTTTGACACGAATTTACATTATTTGATATGTATTTTGTATATATATTTTTATACGTATTTACATAATTTCATATGTATTTTGTATATATATTTCTATAGAAATCTACTTTATTTTAAGTGTATTTGTATATATATTTTGAAACAAATTTACATTGTTTTATATGTATTTTTGAATATCTCTTTCAATACAAATTTACCTTACTGTATATGCATTTTGTATATTTATTTCAATACATATTTAAATATTTTATGTGTATTTTGGTATATATATTTTTATAAAAAATGCGATAATTTTTGGGAATTTTGCATCTTTATTTTCATACAAATTTACATTATTTTATTGATATTCTGTGTATTTATTTTGATACGATTTTACATTATTCTATTTGTTTTTTGTATATATTTTTTTATACACATTTACATTATTTAATGTGTATCTTGCATATATATTTTATACAAATTTACGTTATTTTAAGTGTATTTGTTTATATATTTTTATTCAAATTTACATTATTTGATGTGTATTTTGTATATGTATTTCATACAAATTTACCTAATTTTATGTGTATTTTTTATATCTATTTTCATACAAATACACATTCTTTTATTGATATTTTGTTTATTTATTTTGACGAGAATTTAAATTTTTTAATGTGTATTTTGTATATATATTTTTATACGTATTTACATCATTTCATCTGTATTTTGTATATATATTTCTATAGAACTCTACGTTATATTATGTGTATTCGTATATAGATTTTTAAACAAATTTACACTTTTATGTGTATTTTGCATATTTTTTCAATACAAATTTACCTTATTGTATATGCATTTTGTATATTAATTTTAATACAAATTTAATTATTCTATGTGTATTTTTGTATATGTATTTTTATAAAAATATGCTTTATTTTATGGGTATTTTGCATCTTTATTTTCATACAATTTACGTTATTTTATTGATATTTTGCTCATTCTTTTTGATACGATTTGACATTATTTTATGTGTATTTGTTTATATATTTTGACACAAATTTACAATATTTTATGGGTATTTTGTATATATATTTCAAAAGAAATTTACCTAGTTTTATGTGTCTTTTGAATATCTATTTTCATACAAACTCAAATTATTTTTATGTATATTTGTATATATTTCAATACAAATTTTAGCTATGTTATGTGTATTTTGTAAATCTATTTTCATTCAAATATATATTATTTTATTGGTATTTTGTTGATTTATATTGATACGAATTTACATTATTTTATATGTACTTTTTATATATATTTTTATACGCATTAACATTATTTAATATTTATTTTGAATATATAATTTTATACAAATTCATGGTATTTTATGTGTATTTGTATATATATTTTCATATAAATTTACATTATTTTATGTGTATTTTGTACATATATTTCATTACAAATATACCTTATTTTATGTTTATTTTGTATGTGTATTTCGTACATTTATATTTATACACGTTTACTCATACAAATTTATATTATTTTATTGGTATTTTGTTTATTTATTTTGATACAAATTACATGATTATATGTGTATTTTGTACACATTTTTTTATACGTATTTACATTATTTAATGTGTATTTTGTTTATATATTTTCATACAAATTTACGTTATTATATGTGTATTTGTATAAATATTTTGATACCAATTTACTTTATTTCATGTATTTTGTATATATATTTCAATTCAAATTTAGCTTATTTTGTGTGTGTTTTGTATATATTTTCATACAAATTTAATTACTTCTGTGTATTTTTTATATAGTTTTATATAAATTTACGTTATTTTATGTGTATTTTGTATATTTATATTTATACAAATACACATTCTTTTATTGGTATTTTGTTTATTTATTTTGATACGAATTTACATTATTTTATGTGTATTTTGTGTACATTTTTTATACGTATTTACTTTATTTTATATGTATTTTGTATATATATTTTTATAGAAATCTACGTTATTTTAGGTGTATTCGTATACATATTTTGAAACAAATTTACATTGCTTTATATGTATTTTGCATATCTATTTCAATACAAATTTACCTTATTGTACATATAAAACAATGTAAATTTGTTTCAAAATATATATGCGAATACACATAAAATAACGTAGATTTCTATAAAATATATACAAAATACACATAAATAAGTAAATACGTATAAAAAATGTAAACAAAATAGACATAAAATAATGTAAATTGAAACAAAATAAATAAACAAAATACCAATAAAAAAATGTGTATTTGTATAAATATATATGTACAAAATACACATAAAATAATGTAAATTTATATGAAATTATATATACAAATACACATAAAATACCATGAATTTGTATAAAATTATATACTCAAAATAAATATTAAATAATGTAAATGCGTATAAAAATATATATACAAAGTACATTTAAAATAATGTAAATTGAATATGAATATAAATCAACAAAATACCAATAAAATAATATATATTTAAATGAAAATAGATTTACAAAATACACATAACCTAACTAAAATTTGTATTGAAATATATACAAAAATACATAAAAATAATTTGAGTTTGAATGAAAATAGATATTCAAAATACACATAAGACTAGGTAAATTTCTTTTGAAATATATGTACAAAATACCCATAAAAAATTGTAATTTTGTGTCAAAATATATAAACAAATACACATAAAATAACGTAAACTTGTATGAAAAATATTTACAAAATACACATAGAATAATGTCAAATCGTATCAAAATGAATGAGCAGAATATCAATAAAATAACGTAAATTTGTATGAAAATAAAGATGCAAAATACCCATAAAATAAAGCATATTTTTATAAAAATACATATAGAAAAATACACATAGAATAATTAATTTGTATTAAAATTTATATACAAAATGCATATACAATAAATTTAAATTTGATTATATTAAATGAAATAAATATACAAAATAAACATAAAATAAGGTAAATTTGTAATAAAATATATGTAAGAATACACATAAAATAATATAAATTTGTATGAAAATATATATACAAATACACATAAAATAACATGAATTTGTATAAAATTTGTTTCAAAATATATACGAATACGGACAATAAAATAACGTAAATTTTTATAAAAATGTATATATAAAATACACATAAAATAATTCAAATACGTAGAAAAATATATATACAAAATACACATAAAATAATGTAAATTCGTAAAAAATTAAATACACAAAATTCCAATAAAGGAATGTATATTTGTAGGAAAATATATATACAAAAAAACAAATAAAATAACTAAAATTTGTATAAAAATATATACAAAAATACACAAAAATAATTTAAATTTGTTTGAAAATAGATATGCAAAATACACATAAAGTTAGGCAAATTTGTATTGAAATACATATACAAAACTCACATAAAATAATGTAAATTTGTATGAAAATATATAAACAAATACATATAAAATAACGTAAATTTGGATAAAATATATATACAAAATATATAAATTTGTATAAAATTGTTAATATGTAAATTTGGATAAAATATATATACAAAATATACATTAAATATTTTAAATATGTTTAAAAATATATTATATTATATATATTTTTATTGATATTTGCGTTATTTATGTGTATTTTGTATATGTTTTCTCATAGACATTTACATTATTTTATTGGTATTTTGTCTATTTATTTTGATACGAATTACATGATTATTTGTGTATTTTGTACATTTTTTTAAATGTATTTACATTATTTAATGTGTATTTTGTTTATATATTTTTAAACAAATTTACTTTATTATATGTGTATTTGTAAAAGTATTTTGATAGAAATTTACATTATTTTATGTATTTTGTATATATATTTCAATTCAAATTTAGCTTATTTTATGAGTATTTTGTATATCTATTTATTTTAATACAAAATCAAATATTTTATGTTTTTTCGTATATATATTTTTATAAAAAATGCATTATTTTATGGGTATTTTGCATCTTAATTTTCATACAAATTTACATTATTTTATTAATATTTTCTGTATTGATTTTGATACGATTTTACATTATTTTATTTGTGTTTTGTATATATTTTTTTATACATATTTACATTATTTAATGTTTTTTTTGTATATATATTCGATACAAATTTACGTTATTTTAAGTCTATATGTTTATATATTTTCATTCAAATTTACATTATTTTCAGTGTATTTTGTATATGTATTTCAATACAAATTTACCTAATTTTATATGTTTTTTGTATATTTATTTTCATACAAGTATAAATTATTTTTGTGTATTTTTGTATATAGTTTTATACAAATTTAGGTTATTTTATGTGTATTTTGTATATCTATTTTCATACAAATACACATTCTTTTCATGATATTTTGTTTATTTACTTTGACACGAATTAACATTATTTAATGTGTATTTTGTATATATATTTTTATACGTATTTACATTATTTCAAGTGTATTTTGTATATATATTTCTATAGAAATCTGCGTTATTTTATGTGTATTCGTATATATATTTTGAAACAAATTTACATTGTTTTATGTGTATTTTGCATATTTTTTTAATACAAATTTACCTTATTGTATGTGCATTTTGTATATTAATTTTAATACAAATTTGATTAATCTATGTGTATTTTTGTATATGTATTTTTATAAAAATATGCTATATTTTATGGGTATTTTGCATCTTTATTTTCATAAAAATTTACATTATTTTATTGATATTCTGTGTATTTATTTTGATATGATTTTACATTATTCTATGTGTATTTTGTATATATATTTTATATAAAATGTATTTGTTTTCATTTCATACAAATCTACATTATTTTATGTGTTTTTTGTACATGTATTTAAATACAAATTTAACTAGTTATATGTGTATTTTGTATATCTATTTTGTATGTATATTTTCATAGAAATTTACTCTATTTTATGAATATTCGTATATATATTTTGATACAAATTTACATTATTAATGTGTATTTTGCATATCTATTTCAATACAAATTTACTTTATTATACTTGCATTTTGTGTATTTATTTTAATACAAATTTAATTATTTTATATGTATTTTTGTATATATATTATTATGCAAATATGCGTTATTATATGGATATTTTGCACCTTTATTTTCATACAAATTTACATTATTTTATTGATATTCTCTTTATTTATTTTGATACGATTTAACATTATTCTATGTGTTTTTTGTATATATTTTTTTATATATATATTTACATTATTTAATGTTAATTTTGTATATATTTTTTATCCAAATTTACATTATTTTATGTGTATTTGTTTATATATTTTCATGCATATTTACACTATTTTATGTGTTTTTTGTATATATATTTTTCTACGTATTTAAATTATTTTATGTGTATTTTGTATATACATTTTCATAAAAAAATTACGTTATTTTATTGTGTGTATAAGTATATATTTTGATACAAATTTTATACAAATTCATGTTATTTAATGTGTATTTGTATATATATTTTCATACAAATTTATATTATTTTATGTGTATTTTTTCATATATTTCATTACAAATTTACCTTATTTTATGTTTATTATGTATATTTATTTCATTCAATTTTAAATTATTTTATGTGTATATTTGTATTTTTATTTAGGTTATTTTATGTGTATTTTGTATATATATTTTCATCCAAAATTACATTATTTTATTGGTATTTCTTAATTTAATTCGATACGAATTTAGATTATTTTATAGGTATTTTGTATACATATTTTTATACTCATTTACATTATCTAATGTGTGTTTTGTATATATATTTTTATGCAAATTTATCTAATGTTCATTTTTGTACATATATTTTTATAGAAATTTGCGTTATTTTATGTATATAGTTTTATATAAATTTACGTTATTTTATGTGCATTTTGTATATTTATATTTATACAAATACACATTCTTTTATTGGTATATTGTTTATTACATTTATACGAATTTACATTGTTTTATGTGTATTTTGTATACATTTTTTTATACGTATTTACTTAATTTTATGTGTATTTTGTAAATGTATTTTTATAGAAATCTACGTTATTTTATGTGTATTCGTATATATATTTTGAAACAAATTTACATTATTTTATATGTATTTTCCATATCTATTTCAATACAAATTTACCTTATTGTATGTGCATTTTGTATAATTATTTTAATACAAGTTCAAATATTTTATGTGTATTTTGGTATCAATAATTTTATAAAAAAATGCGTTATTTTATAGGTATTTTGCATCTTAATTTTCATTTTATATGTACTTTGTATATATATTTTTATACGCTCTTACAATATTTAATATTTATTTTGAATATAATTTTTTATACAAATTCATGGTATTTTATGTGTATTTGTATATATATTTTCATATAAATTTACATTATTGTATGTGTATTTTGTACATATATTTTATTACAAATCTACCTTATTTTATGTTTATTTTGTATGTGTATTTTGTATATTTATATTTATCCAAATACACATTCTTTTATTGGTATTTTGTTTATTTATTTTAATTCGAATTTACATTATTTTATGTGTATTTTGAATACATTTTTTTATACGTATTTACTTAATTTTATGTGTATTTTGTATATATATTTCTATAGAAATCTACGTTTTTTATTTGTATTCGTATATATATTTTGAAACAAATTTACATTGTTTTATATGTATTTTTGCATATCTCTTTCAATACAAATTTACCTTATTGTATATGCATTTTGTATATTTATTTCAATACAAATTTAAAAATTTTATGTGTATTTTGGTATATATATTTTTATAAGAAATGCACTATTTTATGGGAATTTTGCATCTTTATTTTCATACAAATTTACATTATTTTATTAATATTCGGTGTATTTATTTTGATACGATTTTACATTATTCTATTTGTTTTTTGTATATACTTTTTTATACATATTTACATTATTTAATGTGTATCTTGCATATATATTTTATACAAATTTATTATCTATTATCTATTTTCATACAAATACACATTCTTTTCATGATATTTTGTTTATTTATTTTGACACGAAATTACATTATTTGATATGTATTTTGTATATATATTTTTATACGTATTTACATAATTTCATATGTATTTTGTATATATATTTAATAGATATTCAAAAAGCACATAAAATAACCTAAATTTGTATCAAACTATATACAAAAATACACAAAAATATTTTAAATTTGTATGAAAATAAATATACAAAATACACATAAAATTAGGTAAATTTGTATGGAAATACATATACAAAATACACATAAAATAATGTAAATTTGAATGAAAATACATAAACAAATACACTTAAAATAACGTAAATTTGGATAAAAAAATATATACAAAACACAGATAGAATAATGTAAAATCGTATCAAAATAAATACACAGAATATTAATAAAATAATGTAAATTTGTATGAAAATAAAGAGGCAAAATACCCGTAAAATAACGCATTTTTTTTATTTATAAAAATATATATACCAAAATACACATAAAAAAATAAGATTTGTATTAAAATAAATATATAAAAAACACTTACAATAAGGTAAATTTGTATTGAAATAGATACGCAAAATACATATAAAGCAATGTAAATGTGTTTAAAAATATGTATACGAATACACATAAAATAACGTAGATTTCTATAAATAAATATATACAAAATACACATAAAATGAAGTAAATACGTATAAAAAAATGTATACAAAATACACATAAAATAAATTAAATTCGTATCAAAATAAATAAACAAAATACCAATAAAAGAATGTGTATTTGTATAAATATAAATATACAAAATACACATAAAATAACGTAAATTTATATAAAACTATATACATAAATACACAGAAGTAATTAAATTTGTATGAAAATATATACAAAATACACACAAAATAAGCTAAATTTGAATTGAAATATATATACAAAATACATGAAATAAAGTAAATATGTATCAAAATATTTATACAAATACACATATATTTGTATGAAAATATATAAACAAAATACACATTAAATAATGTAGATACTTATAAAAAAATGTGTACAAAATACACATATAATCATGTAATTCGTATCAAAATAAATAAACAAAATACCAATAAAATAATATAAATTTGTATGAGTAAACGTGTATGTTGCATATTTTTTCAATACAAATTTACCTTATTATATACGCATTATGTATATTAATTTTAATACAAATTTAATTATTCGATGTGTATTTTTGTATCTGTATTTTTATAAACATATGCTTTATTTTTTGGGTATTTTGCATCTTTATTTTCTTACAAATATACATTATTTTTATTGATATTCTACTCATTCATTTTGATACGAATTGACATTATTCTATGTGTATTTTGTATATATTTTTCATACAAATTTACGTTATTTTATGTGTATTTGTTTATATATTTTGACACAAATTTACAATATTTTATGGTTATTTTGTATATACATTTCAAAAGAAATTTACCTAGTTTTATGTGTATTTTGAATATCTATTTTCATACATACTCAAATTATTTCTATGTATTTTTGTATATATTTTAATACATATTTTAGTTATGTTATGTGTATTTTGTAAATTTATTTTCATTCATTTATATATTTTATTTTATTGGTGTTTTGTTGATTTATATTGATACGAATTTACATTATTTTATATGTACTTTGTATATATATTTTTATACGCTTTTCCATTATTTAATATTTATTTTGAATATATATTTTTATACAAATTCATGGTATTTTATGTGTATTTGTATATATATTTTCATATAAATTTACATTATTTTATGTGTAATTTGTACATATATTTTATTACAAATATTTTAAGTGTATTTGTTTTTATACTTTCATTTAAATTTACATATATTTTAATTCGAAATTACATTATTTTATGTGTATTTTGTATACATTTTTTTATACGTATTTACTTAATTTTATGTGTATTTTGTATATATATTTTTATAGAAATCTACTTTATTTTATGTGTAATCGTATATATATTTTGAAACAAATTTACATTGTTTTATATGTATTTTTGAATATCTCTTTCAATACAAATTTACCTTACTGTATATTCATTTTGTATATTTATTTCAATACAAATTTAAATATTTTATGTGTATTTTGGTAAATATATTTTTATAAAAAATGCGATAATTTTTGGGAATTTTGTATCTTTATTTTCATACAAATTTACATTATTTTATTGATATTCTGTGTATTTATTTTGATACGATTTTACATTATTCTATTTGTTTTTTGTATATATATTTTTTATACACATTTACATTATTTAATGTGTATCTTGCATATATATTTTATACAAATTTACGTTATTTTAAATGTATTTGTTTATATATTTTCATTCAAATTTACATTATTTGATGTGTATTTTGTATATGTATTTCAATACAAATTTACCTAATTTTATGTGTATTTTGTATATTTCTTTTCAAACAAATTTAAATTATTTTTGTGTATTTTTGTATATAGTTTTATACAAATTTAGGTTATTTTATGTACGCATTTACATTATTTAGTGTGTGTTTTGTATATATATTTTTTTTGCAAATTTACTTTATTTTATGTGCATTTTTGTACATATATTTTTATAGAAATTTGCGTTATTTGTATATGTTTTCTCATACAAATTTACATTATTTTATTGCTATTTTGTTTATTTATTTTGATACGAATTACATGATTATATGTGTATTTTGTACATATTTTTTATACGTATTTACATTACTTAATGTGTATTTTGTTTATATATTTTTAAACAAATCTACGTTATTATATGTATTTGTATAAATATTTTGATACAGATTTACATTATTTTATGTATTTTGTATGTACATTTCAATTCAAATTTAGCTTATTTTAGCTGTATTTTGTATATATATTTTCATACAAATTTAATTACTTCTGTGTATTTTTGTATACGGTTTATACAAATTTACGATATTTTATGTGTATTTTGTATATTTATATTTTTACAAATACACATTTTTTATACGTATTTACTTAATTTTATGTGTATTTTGTATATATATTTTTATAGAAATCTACGTTTTTTTATTTGTATTCGTATATATATTTTGAAACAAATTTACATTGTTTTATATGTATTTTTGCATATCTCTTTCAATACAAATTTACCTTATTGTATGTGCATTTTGTATATTTATTTCAATACAAATTTAAATATTTTATGTGTATTTTGTATATATATTTTTATAAAAAATGCGATAATTTTTGGGAATTTTGCATCTTTATTTTCATACAAATTTACATTATTTTATTGATATTCTGTGTATTTATTTTGATACGATTTTTTATTATTCTATTTGTTTTTTGTATATATTTTTTTATATACATTTACATTATTTAATGTGTATCTTGCATATATATTTTATACAAATTTACGTTATTTTAAGTGTATTTGTTTTTATATTTTCATTCAAGTTTACATTTATTTTAATTCGAAATTACATTATTTTATGTGTATTTTGTATACATTTTTTTATACGTATTTACTTAATTTTATGTGTATTTTGTATATATATTTTAATAGAAATCCACGTTTTTTTATTTGAATTCGTATATATATTTTGAAACAAATTTACATAGTTTTATATGTATTTTTGCATATCTCTTTCAATACAAATCTACCTTATTGTATGTGCATTTTGTATATTTATTTCAATGCAAATTTAAATATTTTATGTGTATTTTGGTATATATATTTTTATAAGAAATGCGCTACTTTATGGGAATTTTGCATCATTATTTTCATACAAATATACATTATTTTATTAATATTCGGTGTATTTATTTTGATACGATGTTACATTATTCTATTTCTTTTTTGTATATACTCTTTTATACATATTTACATTATTTAATGTGTATCTTGCATATATATTTTATACAAATTTATTATCTATTATCTATTTTCATACAAATACACATTCTTTTCATGATATTTTGTTTATTTATTTTGACACGAATTTACATTATTTGATATGTATTTTGTATATATATTTTTATACGTATTTACATAACTTCATATGTATTTTGTATATATATTTCTATAGAAATCTACTTTATTTTATGTGTATTCGTATATATATTTTGAAACAGATTTACATTGTTTTATATGTATTTTTGAATATCTCTTTCAATACAAATTTACCTAACTGTATATGCATTTTGTATATTTATTTCAATACAAATTTAAATATTTGATGTGTATTTTGGTAAATATATTTTTATAAAAAATGCGATAATTTTTGGAAATTTTGCATCTTTATTTTCATACAAATTTACATTATTTTATTGATATTCTGTGTATTTATTTTGATACGATTTTACATTATTCTATTTGTTTTTTGTATATATTTTTTTATACACATTTACATTATTTAATGTGTATCTTGCATATATATTTTATACAAATTTACGTTATTTTAAGTGTATGTGTTTATATATTTTCATTCAAATTTACATTATTTGATGTGTATTTTGTATATGTATTTCAATACAAATTTACCTAATTTTATGTGTATTTTGTATATTTCTTTTCAAACGAATTTAAATTATTTTTGTGTATTTTTGTATATAGTTTTATACAAATTTAGGTTATTTTATGTACGCATTTACATTATTTAGTGTGTGTTTTGTATATATATATTTATGCAAATTTACTTTATTTTATGTGCATTTTTGTACATTTATTTTTATAGAAATTTGCGTTATTTGTATATGTTTTCTCATACAAATTTACATTATTTTATTGCTATTTTGTTTATTTATTTTGATACGAGTTACATGATTATATGTGTATTTTGTACATATTTTTTATACGTATTTACATTACTTAATGTGTATTTTGTTTATATATTTTCAAACAAATCTACGTTATTATATGTATTTGTATAAATATTTTGATACAGATTTACATTATTTTATGTATTTTGTATGTACATTTCAATTCAAATTTAGTTTATTTTAGCTGTATTTTGTATATATATTTTCATACAAATTTAATTACTTCTGTATTTTTGTATATAGTTTTATAAAAATTTACGATATTTTTTGTGTATTTTGTATATATATATTTATACAAATACACATTCTTTTACTGGTATTTTGTTTATTTATTTTTAACGATTTTTAGGTGTATTTTGTATTCATTTTTTTATACGTATTTACTTCATTTTATGTGTATTTTGTATATATTTTTATTGAAATCTACGTTATTTTATGTGTATTCGTATATATATTTTGAAACAAATTTACATTGTTTTATATGTATTTTTGAATATCTCTTTCAATACAAATTTACCTCTCCACATATACCAAAATACACATAAAAAAATTAAATTTGTATTAAAATAAATATTTAAAAAACACATACAATAAGGTAAATTTGTATTGAAATAGATATGCAAAATACATATAAAACAATGTAAATTTGTTTCAAAATATATATACGAATACACATAAAATAACGTAGATTTCTATAAAATATATACAAAATACACATAAAAGTAAATACGTATAAAAATGTATACAAAATACACATAAAATAATGTAAATTCGCATCAAAATAAATATACAAAATACCAATAAAAGAATGTGTATTTGTATAAATATAAATATACAAAATACACATAAAATAACGTAAATTTATATAAAACTATATACAAAAATACACAGAAGTATTTTAATTTGTATGAAAATAGATATACAAAATAAGGTAAATTCGTTTCAAATTCAATAAACAAAATTCAGATTTTATAAAAATAATATAAAATCAGATTATCAGATTATGTTTATCTATTTTCATACAAACTCAAATTATTTCTATGTATTTTTGTATATATTTTAATACAAATTTTAGTTATGTTATGTGTATTTTGTAAATTTATTTTCATTCAAATATATATTATTTTATTGGTGTTTTGTTGATTTATATTGATACGAATTTACATTATTTTATATGTACTTTGTATATATATTTTTATACGCTTGTACATTATTTAATATTTATTTTGAATATATATTTTTATACAAATTCATGGTATTTTATGTGTATTTGTATATATATTTCATATAAATTTACATTATTTTATGTGTATTTTGTACATATATTTTATTACAAATCTACCTTATTTTATGTTTATTTTGTATATGTATTTTGTATATTTATATTTATCCAAATACACATTCTTTTATTGGTATTTTGTTTATTTATTTTAAATCGAATTTACATTATTTTATGTGTATTTTGTATACATTTTTTTATACGTATTTACTTAATTTTATGTGTATTTTGTATATATTTTTATAGAAATCTACGTTTTTTTATTTGTATTCATATATATATTTTGAAACAAATTTACATTGTTTTATATGTATTTTTGCATATCTCTTTCAATACAAATTTACCTTATTGTATGTGCATTTTGTATATTTATTTCAATACAAATTTAAATATTTTATGTGTATTTTGGCATATATATTTTTATAAGAAATGCGCTATTTTATGGGAATTTTGCATCTTTATTTTCATACAAATTTACATTATTTTATTAATATTCGGTGTATTTATTTTGATACGAATTTACATTATTCTATTTATTTTTTGTATATACTTTTTTATACATATTTACATTATTTAATGAGTATCTTGCATATATATTTTATACAAATATATTATCTATTATCTATTTTTATACAAATACACATTCTTTTCATGATATTTTGTTTATTTATTTTGACACGAATTTACATTATTTGATATGTATTTTGTATATATATTTTTATACGTATTTACATAATTTCATATGTATTTTGTATATATATTTCTATAGAAATCTACTTTATTTTATGTGTATTCGTATATATATTTTCAAACAAATTTACATTGTTTTATATGTTTTTTTGAATATCTCTTTTAATACAAATTTACCTTACTGTATATTCATTTTGTATATTTATTTCAATACAAATTTAAATATTTTATGTCTATTTTGGTATATATATTTTTATAAAAAATTTTGCATCTTTATTTGCATACAAATTTACATTATTTTATTGATATTCTGTGTATTTATTTTGATACGATTTTACATTATTGTATTTGTTTTTTGTATATATTTTTTTATACACATTTACATTATTTAATGTGTATCTTGCATATATATTTTATACAAATTTACGTTATTTTAAGTGTATTTGTTTTTATACTTTCATTCAAATTTACATTTATTTTAATTCGAAATTACATTATTTTATGTGTATTTTGTATACATTTTTTTATACGTATTTACTTAATTTTATGTGTATTTTGTATATATATTTTTATAGAAATCTACTTTATTTTATGTGTATTCGTATATATATTTTGAAACAAATTTACATTGTTTTATATGTATTTTTGAATATCTCTTTCAATACAAATTTACCTTACTGTATATACATTTTGTATATTTATTTCAATACAAATTTAAATATTTTATGTGTATTTTGGTAAATATATTTTCATAAAAAATGCGATAATTTTTGGGAATTTTGTATCTTTATTTTCATACAAATTTACATTATTTTATTGATATTCTGTGTATTTATTTTGATACGATTTTACATTATTCTATTTGTTTTTTGTATATATATTTTTTATACACATTTACATTATTTAATGTGTATCTTGCATATATATTTTATACAAATTTACGTTATTTTAAGTGTATTTGTTTATATATTTTCATTCAAATTTACATTATTTGATGTGTATTTTGTATATGTATTTCAATACAAATTTACCTAATTTTATGTGTATTTTGTATATTTCTTTTCAAACAAATTTAAATTATTTTTGTGTATTTTTGTATATAGTTTTATACAAATTTAGGTTATTTTATGTACGCATTTACATTATTTAGTGTGTGTTTTGTATATATATTTTTTTGCAAATTTACTTTATTTTATGTGCATTTTTGTACATATATTTTTATAGAAATTTGCGTTATTTGTATATGTTTTCTCATACAAATTTACATTATTTTATTGCTATTTTGTTTATTTATTTTGATACGAATTACATGATTATATGTGTATTTTGTACATATTTTTTTATACGTATTTACATTACTTAATGTGTATTTTGTTTATATATTTAAAAAAAAATCTTCGTTATTATATGTATTTGTATAAATATTTTGATACAGATTTACATTATTTTATGTATTTTGTATGTACATTTCAATTCAAATTTAGCTTATTTTAGCTGTATTTTGTATATATATTTTCATACAAATTTAATTACTTCTGTGTATTTTTGTATACTGTTTTATACAAATTTACGATATTTTATGTGTATTTTGTATATTTATATTTTTACAAATACACATTTTTTTATACGTATTTACTTAATTTTATGTGTATTTTGTATATATATTTTTATAGAAATCTACGTTTTTTATTTGTATTCGTATATATATTTTGAAACAAATTTACATTGTTTTATATGTATTTTTGCATATCTCTTTCAATACAAATTTACCTTATTGTATGTGCATTTTGTATATTTATTTCAATACAAATTTAAATATTTATTGTGTATTTTGGTATATATAATTTTATAAGAAATGCGCTATTTTATGGGAATTTTGCATCTTTATTTTCATACAAATTTACATTATTTTATTAATATTCGGTGTATTTATTTTGATACGAATTTACATTATTCTATTTGTTTTTTGTATATACTTTTTTATACATATTTACATTATTTAATGAGTATCTTGCATATATATTTTATACAAATTTATTATCTATTATCTATTTTTATACAAATACACATTCTTTTCATGATATTTTGTTTATTTATTTTGACACGAATTTACATTATTTGATATGTATTTTGTATATATATTTTTATACGTATTTACATAATTTCATATGTATTTTGTATATATATTTCTAGAGAAATCTACTTTATTTTATGTGTATTCGTATATATATTTTGAAACAAATTTACATTGTTTTATATGTATTTTTGAATATCTCTTTTAATACAAATTTACCTTACTGTATATGCATTTTGTATATTTATTTCAATACAAATTTAAATATTTTATGTGTATTTTGGTATATATATTTTTATAAAAAATGCGATAATTTTTGGGAATTCTGCATCTTTATTTTCATACAAATTTACATTATTTTATTGATATTCTGTGTATTTATTTTGATACGATTTTACATTATTCTATTTGTTTTTTGTATATATTTTTTTATACACATTTACATTGTTTAATGTGTATCTTGCTTATATATTTTATACAAATTTACGTTGTTTTAAGTGTATTTGTTTTTATATTTTCATTCAAATTTACATTTATTTTAATTCGAAAATACATTATTTTATGTGTATTTTGTATACATTTTTTTATACGTATTTACTTAATTTTATGTGTATTTTGTATATATATTTTTATAGAAATCTACGTTTCTTTATTTGTATTCGTATATATATTTTGAAACAAATTTACATTGTTTTATATGTATTTTTGCATATCTCCTTTAATACAAATTTACCTTATTGTATGTGCATTTTGTATATTTATTTCAATGCAAATTCAAATATTTTATGTGTATTTTGGTATATATATTTTTATAAGAAATGCGCTATTTTATGGGAATTTTGCATCTTTATTTTCATACAAATTTACATTATTTTATTAATATTCGGTGTATTTATTTTGATACGATGTTACATTATTCTATTTGTTTTTTGTATATACTTTTTTATACATATTTACATTATTTAATGTGTATCTTGCATATATATTTTATACAAATTTATTATCTATTATCTATTTTCATACAAATACACATTCTTTTCATGATATTTTGTTTATTTATTTTGACACGAATTTACATTATTTGATATGTATTTTGTATATATATTTTTATACGTATTTACATAATTTCATATGTATTTTGTATATATATTTCTATAGAAATCTACTTTATTTTATGTGTATTCGTATATATATTTTGAAACAAATTTACATTTTTTATATGTATTTTTGAATATCTCTTTCAATACAAATTTACCTTACTGTATATGCATTTTGTATATTTATTTCAATACAAATTTAAATATTTTATGTGTATTTTGGTAAATATATTTTTATAAAAAATGCGATAATTTTTTGGGAATTTTGCATCTTTATTTTCATACAAATTTACATTATTTTTTTGATATTCTGTGTATTTATTTTGATACGATTTTACATTATTCTATTTGTTTTTTGTATATATTTTTATACACATTTACATTATTTAATGTGTATCTTGCATATATATTTTATACAAATTTACGTTATTTTAAGTGTATTTGTTTATATATTTTCATTCAAATTTACATTATTTGATGTGTATTTTGTATATGTATTTCAATACAAATTTACCTAATTTTATGTGTATTTTGTATATTTCTTTTCAAACAAATTTAAATTATTTGTGTGTATTTTTTATATAGTTTTATACAAATTTAGGTTATTTTATGTACGCATTTACATTATTTAGTGTGTGTTTTGTATATATATTTTTTTGCAAATTTACTTTATTTTATGTGCATTTTTGTACATATATTTTTATAGAAATTTGCGTTATTTGTATATGTTTTCTCATACAAATTTACATTATTTTATTGCTATTTTGTTTATTTATTTTGATACGAATTACATGATTATATGTGTATTTTGTACATATTTTTTATACGTATTTACATTACTTAATGTGTATTTTGTTTATATATTTTTAAACAAATCTACGTTATTATATGTATTTGTATAAATATTTTGATACAGATTTACATTATTTTATGTATTTTGTATGTACATTTCAATTCAAATTTAGCTTATTTTAGCCGTATTTTGTATATATATTTTCATACAAATTTAATTACTTCTGTGTATTTTTGTATATAGTTTTATACAAATTTACGATATTTTATGTGTATTTTGTATATATATATTTTTACAAATACACATTCCTTTACTGGTATTTTGTTTATTTATTTTGATACGATTTTTATGTATTTTTTGTATTCATTTTTTATACGTATTTACTTAATTTTATGTGTATTTTGTACATATTTTTATAGAAATCTACGTTATTTTATGTGTATTCGTATATATATTTTGAAACAAATTTACATTGTTTTATATGTATTTTGCATATCTATTTCAATACAAATTTGCAAATTTACTTTATTTTATGTGCATTTGTATATGTTTTCTCATACAAATTTACATTATTTTATTGCTATTTTGTTTATTTATTTTGATACAAATGAAAATAGATATACAAAATATACATAAAATAAACTAAATTTGTATTCAAATATATATACAAAATATATAAAATAATGTAAATTTGTATCAAACTATTTTAACAGATGCGCATAAAATAACGCAAATTTGTTTTAAAATATACAAAATACACATTAAATAATGTAAATATGTATAAAAAAATAAATACAAAACACAAATAGAATAATGTAAAATCGTATCAAAATAAATACACAGAATATTAATAAAACAATGTAAATTTTTATGAAATTAAAGATGCAAAATACCCATTAAATAACGCATTTTTTAAAAAAATATATATACCAAAATACACATGAAAAAATTAATTTGTATTAAAATAAATATACAAAATACACATACAATAAGGTAAATCTGTATTGAAATAGATATGCAAAATACATATAAAACAATGTAAATTTGTTTCAAAATATATATACGAATACACATAAAATAATGTAGATTTGTATAAAAATATATATACAAAATACACATAAAATGAAGTAAATACGTATAAGAAAATGTATACAAAATACACATAAAATAATGTAAATTCGTATCAAAATAAATAAACAAAATACCAATAAAAGAATGTGTATTTGTATAAATATAAATATACAAAATACACATAAAATAACGTAAATTTATATAAAACTATATACAAAAATACACAGAAGTACTTTAATTTGTATGAAAATAGATATACAAAATAAGGTAAATTCGTTACAAATTCAATAAACAAAATTCAGATAAAAGAACGTATATTTGTAGAAAAAATAAATATACAAAATACACATTAAATAACGAAAATTTGTATGAAAATATATAAAAAAATAAACAAAAATAATTTCAATTTGTATGAAAATAAATATACAAAATACACATGTATTTTGTATATCTATTTTCACACAAATTTAATTACTTTTGTGTACTTTTGCATAAAGTTTTATATAAATTTACGTTATTTTATTTGTATTTTGTAAATTTATATATATATATACAATACACTTTCTTTTATTAGTATTTTGTTTATTTATTTTGATACAAGTTTACATTATTTTATGTGTATTTTGTATATTTATTTTCATAGAAATCTACGTTATTTTATGTGTATTCGTATATATATATTTTTTTAAAAATTTACATGGTTTTATATGTATTTTGCATATCTATTTCAATACAATTTTACCTTATTGTATGTGCATTTTGTATATTTATTTTAATACAAATTCAAATATTTTATGTGTGTCTTGGTATAAATATTTTTAGAAAAAATGCGTTATTTTATGGGTATTTTGCATGTTAATTTTCATACAAATTTACATTATTTTATTAATATTCTGTGTATTTATTTTGATACGATTTTATATTATTCTATTTGTGTTTTGTATATATTCTTTTATACATATTTACATTATTTAATGTGTATTTTTTAAATATATTTAATACAAATTTACGTTATTTTAAGTGTATTTGTTTATATATTTTCATTCAAATTAACATTATTTTATGTGTATTTTGTAAATGTATTTCAATACAAATTTACCTAATTTTATGTGTATTTTGTATATTTATTTTCATACAAATTAAAATTATTTTTGTGTATTTTTGTATATAGTTTTATACAAATTTAGGTGATTTTATGTGTATATTGTATATCTATTTTCATACAAATACACATTCTTTTATTGATATTTTGTTTATTTACTTTGACGCGAGTTTACATTATTTAATGTGTATTTTATATATATATATATATATATATATATATATATATATATATATATATATATATATATATATATATATATATATATATATATACATATATATATATATATATATATATATATATATATATATATATATATATATATATATATATATATATATATATATATATATATATATATATATATATCGGTGTTTACATCATTTGATGTGTATTTTGTATATATATTTCTATAGAAATCTACGTTGATTTATGAGTATTCGTATATAGATTTTTAAATAAATTTACACTGTTTTATGTGTATTTTGCATATTTTTTCAATACATATCTACCTTATTTTATATGCATTTTGTATATTAATTTTAATACAAATTTAATTATGCTATGTGTATTTTTGTATATGTATTTTTATAAAAATATGCTTTATTTTATGGGTATTTTGCATTTTTATTTTCATACAAATTTACATTATTTTATTTATATTCTGCTTTTTTTTTTTAAACAATTTTACATTATTCTATGTGTATTTTGTATATCTATTTTTATACGTATTTACTTAATTTTATGTGTATTTTGTATATATATTTTTATAGAAATCTACGTTATTTTATGTGTATTCGTATATATATTTCGAAACAAATTTACATTGTTTTATATGTATTTTTGCATATCTCTTTCAATACAAATTTACCTTATTGTATGTGCATTTTGTATATTTATTTCAATACAAATTTAAATATTTTAAGTGTATTTTGGTATATATATTTATATAAGAAATGCGCTATTTGATGGGAATTTTGCATCTTTATTTTCATACAAATTTACATTATTTTATTAATATTCGGTGTATTTATTTTGATACGATTTCACATTATTCTATTTTTTTTGTATATATTTTTTTTATAAATATTTACATTATTTAATGTGTATCTTGCATCTTTTATCGTAATTTTGTTTATTTATTTTTATACGAATTTACATTATTTTAGGTGTATTTGATATGTATATTTTTGTACTTATTTATATAATTTTATTTGTGTTTTGAATATATATTTTCATAGAAATTTACTCTATTTTATGGGTATTCGTATATATATTTTGAAACAAATTTACATTATTTATGTTTATTTTGCATATCTATTTCAATACAAATTTACCATATTGTATGTGTATTTTGTATATTTATTTTAATACAAATTTAATTATTTTATGTGTATTTTTGTAAAAATATGCGTTATTATTTGGGTATTTTGCATCTTTATTTTCATACAAATTTACATTATTTTATTGATATTCTGTTTATTTATTTTGATATGATTTTACATTATTCTATGTGTTTTTTGTATATATATTTTTATACACATTTACATTATTTAATGTATATTTTGTATATATATTTTATATAAATTTACGCTATTTTATGTGTATTTGTTTATATATTTTCATACAAATTTACAATATTTTATGTGTAATTTGTATATGTATTTCAATACAGATTTGCCTAATTTTATGTGTATTTTGCATATCTATTTTCAAACAAATTTAAGTTATTTTTATGTATTTTTTATATATTTTTATACAAATTTTAGTTATTTTATTTGTATTTTGTATTTATATTTTCCTACAAATATACATTCTTTTAGTGGAATTTTGTTCATTTATTTTCATAAGAATTTACATAATTTTATGTGTATTTTGTATATATATTTTTCTACTTATTTACATTATTTTATGTGTATTTTTTATATACATTTTCATAAAAATTTTCGTTATTTTATTGTGTGTATTCGTATATGATTTGATACAAATTTACATTATTTTATGTTTATTTTGCATATCTATTTCAATATAGATTTACCTTATTGTATGTGTATTTTGTATATTTATTTTAATACAGATTTAATTATTTTATGTGTACTTTGTATACATTTTCTTATACGTATTTACTTCATTTAATGTGTATTTTGTATATATATTTTTATAGTAATCTACGTTATTTTATGTGTATTGGTATATATATTTTGAAGCAAATTTACATTGTTTTATATGTATTTAGCATATCTATTTCAATATAAATCTACCTTATTGTATGTGCATTTTGTATATTTATTGTAATACAAATTTTAAAATTTTATTATTTTGGTATATATATTTTTATAAAAAGAGTTTTATATAAATTTAAAATATTTTATGTGTATTTTGTATATCTATTTTCATACAAATACACATTTTTTATTGATATTTTGTTTATTTATTTTGACGCGAATTCACATTATTTAATGTTTATTGTGTATATATATTTTTATACGTATTTACGTCATTTCATGTGTATTTTGTATATATATTTCTATAGAAATATATGTTATTTTATGTGTATTCGTATATATATTTTGAAACAAATATACATTGTTTTATGTGCATTTTGCATATTTTTCAATACAAATTTACCTTATTCTACGTGCATTTTGTATATTAATTTTAATACAAATTTAATTATTCTATGTGTATTTTTGTATATGTATTTTCATAAAAAATGCTTTATTTTATGGGTATTTTGCATCTTTATTTTCATACAAATTTACATTATTTTATTGATATTCTGTGTATTTATTTTGATACGATTTTACATTATTCTATGTATATTTTGTATATATATTTCATACAAATGAACGTTATTTTATGTGAATTTGTTTTCATTTCATACAAATTTACATTATTTTATGTGTATTTTGTACATGTATTTAAATACAAATTTAACTAATTATATGTGTATTATGTATATCTATTTTCATACAAATTGAAATTAATTTTGTGTATTTTAGTATATATTTTTATTCAAATTTTCGTAATTTTATGTGAATTTTGTATATTTATTTTCCTACAAATATACGTTCTTTTATCGGAATTTTGTTTATTTATTTTGATACGAGTTTTCATTATTTTAGGTGTATTTGATATATATATTTTTATACTTATTTACATAATTTTATATGTCTTTTGAATATATATTTTCATAGAAATTTACTCTATTTTATGTGTATTCGTATATATATTTTGATACAAATTTACATTATTTATGTGTATTTCGCATATCTATTTCAATACAAATTTTCTTTATTGTATATGCCTTTTGTATATTTATTTTGATGCAAATTTAATTATTTTATGTGTATTTTTGTATATATATTTTTACTTAAAATAACGTAAATTTGAATAAAAAAATATATACAAAACACAAATAGAATAATGTAAAATCGTATCAAAATAAATACACAGAATATTAATAAAATAATGTAAATTTGTATGAAAATAAAGATGCAAAATACCCATAAAATAACGCATCTTTTTTATAGAAATATATTTATACAAAAATACTCATAAAAAAATTAATTTGTATTAAAATAAATATACAAAATACACATACAATAAGGTAAATCTGTATTGAAATAGATATGCAAAATACACATCAATAATGTAAATTTGTATCAAAATATATATACGAATACTCATAAAATAGAGTAAATTTCTATGAAAATAAAATAATGTAAGTTTGTATGAAAATAAAGATGCAAAATTCCCATAAAATAGCGCATTTCTTATAAAAATATATATACCAAAATACACATAAAATATTTAAATTTGTATTGAAATAAATATACAAAATGCACATACAATAAGGTAAATTTATATTGAATTTTCATTTTTTTAGGTGTATTTGATATATATATTTTTATACTTATTTACATAATTTTATATGTATTTTCAATATATATTTTCATAGAAATTTACTCTATATGTATATGTATAAATTCGTATCGAAAAAAATGAACAAAATACCGATAAAATAATGTAATTTTGAATGAAAATATATATAGAAAATACACATAAAAGAACGTATATACAAATAAATATATACACATAAAATAATTCGAATTTGAATGAAAATAGATATAAAAATAAACATAAAATAAGTCAAATTTGTAATGAAATATATATACAAAATACACATAAAATAATGAAGATTTGTTTCAAAATATATATACGAATACACTTAAAATAACGTAGATAGCTATAGAAATATATATACAAAATACACATGGAATGATGTAAATACGTATAAAAATATATATACAAAATACACATTAAATAATGTAAACTCGTGACAAAATAAATAAGAATATCAATAAGAGAATGTGTATTTGTATGAAAATACATGTATAAAATACACATAAAATAACGTAAATTTGTATAAAACTATATATAAAAATACACAAAAATAAATTAAATTTGTATGAAAGTAAATATACAAAATACACATCAAATTAGGTAAATTTGTATTGAAATACATATACAAAATACACATAAAATAATGTAAATTTGAATGATAATATATAAACAAATACACTTAAATTAACGTAAATTTGTATAAAATATATATACAAAATACTCATTAAATAATGTAAATATGTATAAAAAAAATATATACAAAACACAAATAAAATAATGTAAAATCGTATAAAAAAAATACACAGAATGTTAATAAAATAATGTAAATTTGTATGAAAATAAAGATGCAAAATACCCATAAAATAACGCATTTTTTTTATAAAAATATATTTACAAAAATACACAAAAAATTAATTTGTATTAAAATAAATATACAAAATACACATATAATAATGTAAATCTGTATTGAAATAGATATGCAAAATACATATAAAACAATGTAAATTTGTTTCAAAATATATATACGAATACACATAAAATAACGTAGATTTCTATAAAAATATATATACAAATAAATAAATGAATAAATGAAGTAAAATGTATACAAATTACACATAAAATAATGTAAATTCGTATTAAAATAAATAAACAGAATACCAAAAAAAGAATGTGTATTTGTATAAATATAAATATACAAAATACACATAAAATAACGTAAATTTGTATAAAACTATATACAAAAATACACAGAAGTAATTAAATTCGTATGAAAATAGATATACAAAATACAGAAAAAATAAGCTAAATTTGAATTGAAATATATATACAAAATACATGAAATACAGTAAATTTGTATCAAAATATTTATACAAATACACATATAATAAATTTGTTTCAAAATATATATACGAATACACATAAAATAACGTAGATTTGTATAAAAATATATATACAAAATACACATAAAAATGAAGTAAATACGTATAAAAAAATGTATACAAATTACACATAAAATAATGTAAATTCGTATCAAAATAGATAAACAAAATACCAAAAAAAGAATGTGTATTTGTATAAATATAAATATACAAAATACACATAAAATAACGTAAATTTGTATAAAACTATATACAAAAATACACAGAAGTAATTAAATTTGTATGAAAATAGATATACAAAATACACACAAAATAAGCTAAATTTGAATTGAAATATATATACAAAATACATAAAATAAAGTAAATTTGTATCAAAATATTTATACAAATACACATATATTAAGGTAAATTTGTATGAAAATATATAAACAAAATACACATTAAATAATGTAAATACTTATAAAAAATATGTACAAAATACACATATAATCATGTAATTCGTATCAAAATAAATAAACAAAATACCAATGAAATAATATAAATTTGTATGAAAAAACATATACAAATACACAAATAATCAAGTCATTCGTATCAAAATAAATAAACAAAAAACTAATTAAATAAAGTAAATTTGTATGAGAAAACATATACAAAATACACATAAAATATCGTTTTAAGTTTCTATAAAAATATATGTACAAAAATGCACATAAAATTAGTTTGCATAAAAAATATATACAAAACACACATTAGATAATGTAAATGAGTATAAAAATATGTATACAAAATACCTATGAAATAATCTAAATTCGTATCGAGTTAAATTAAGAAAATAACAATAAAATAATGTAATTTTGGATGAAAATATATATAGAAAACACACATAAAATAACCTAAATACAAATACAAATATACACATTAAATAATTTAAAATTGAATGAAATAAATATACAAAATAAACATAAAAATAAGGTAAATTTGTAATAAAATATATGTAAGAATACACATAAAATAATATAAATTTGTATGAAAATATATATACAAATACACATAAAATAACATGAATTTGTATAAAATTTGTTTCAAAATATATACGAATACACACAATAAAATAACGTAAATTTTGATGAAAATGTATATATAAAATACACAAAATAATTTAAATACGTAGAAAAATATATATACAAAATACACATAAAATAATGTAAATTCGTAAAAAATTAAATACACAAAATTCCAATAAAAGAATGTATATTTGTAGGAAAATATATATACAAAAAACTAATAAAATAACTAAAATTTGTATAAAAATATATACAAAAAAACACAAAAATAGTTTAAATTTGTTTGAAAATAGATATGCAAAATACACATAAAGTTAGGCAAATTTGTATTGAAATACATATACAAAACTCACATAAAATAATGTAAATTTGTATGAAAATATATAAACAAATACATATAAAATAACGTAAATTTGGATAAAATATGTATACAAAATATACATTAAATATTTTAAATATGTTTAAAAATATATTATATTATATATATTTTTATTGATATTTGCGTTATTTATGTGTTTTTTGTATATGTTTTCTCATAGAAATTTACGTTATTTTATTGGTATTTTGTCTATTTATTTTGATACGAATTACATGATTATTTGTGTATTTTGTACATTTTTTTTATACGTATTTACATTATTTAATGTGTATTTTGTTTATATATTTTTATACAAATTTACGTTATTATATGTGTATTTGTATAAGTATTTTGATACAAATTTACATTATTTTATGTATTTTGTATATATATTTCAATTCAAATTTAGCTTATTTTATGAGTATTTTGTATATCTATTTATTTTAATACAAAATCAAATATTTTATGTTTTTTCGTATATATATTTTTATAAAAAATGCATTATTTTATGGGTATTTTGCATCTTAATTTTCATTCAAATTTACATTATTTTATTAATATTTTCTGTATTTATTTTGATACGATTTTACATTATTTTATTTGTGTTTTGTATATATTTTTTTATACATATTTACATTATTTAATGTGTTTTTGTATATATATTTGATACAAATTTACGTTATTTTAAGTCTATATGTTTATATATTTTCATTCAAATTTACATTATTTTATGTGTATTTTGTATATGTATTTCAATACAAATTTACCTAATTTTATATGTTTTTGTATATTTATTTTCATACAAGTTTAAATTATTTTGTGTATTTTGTATATAGTTTTATACAAATTTAGGTTATTTTATGTGTATTTTGTATATCTATTTTCATACAAATACACATTCTTTTCATGATATTTTGTTTATTTATTTTGACACGAATTAACATTATTTAATGTGTATTTTGTATATATATTTTTATACGTATTTACATCATTTCAAGTGTATTTTGTATATATATTTCTATAGAAATCTGCGTTATTTTATGTGTATTCGTATATATATTTTGAAACAAATTTACATTGTTTTATGTGTATTTTGCATATTTTTTTAATACAAATTTACTTTATTGTATGTGCATTTTGTATATTAATTTTAATACAAATTTGATTAATCTATGTGTATTTTTGTATATGTATTTTTATAAAAATATGCTTTATTTTATGGGTATTTTGCATCTTTATTTTCATACAAATTTACATTATTTTATTGATATTCTGTGTATTTATTTTGATATGATTTTACTTTATTCTATGTGTGTTTTGTATATATATTTTATATAAAATGTATTTGTTTTCATTTCATACAAATCTACATTATTTTATGTGTTTTTTGTACATGTATTTAAATACAAATTTAACTAGTTATATGTGTATTTTGTATATCTATTTTGTATGTATATTTTCATAGAAATTTACTCTATTTTATGAGTATTCGTATATATATTTTGATATAAATTTACATTATTAATGTGTATTTTGCATATCTATTTCAATACAAATTTACTTTATTGTACGTGCATTTTGTATATTTATTTTAATACAAATTTAATTATTTTATTTGTATTTTTGTATATATATTTTTATGCAAATATGCGTTATTATATGGATATTTTGCATCTTTATTTTCATACAAATTTACATTATTTTATTGATATTCTCTTTATTTATTTTGATACGATTTAACATTATTCTATGTGTTTTTTGTATATATTTTTTTATATATATATTTACATTATTTAATGTTAATTTTGTATATATTTTTTATCCAAATTTACATTATTTTATGTGTATTTGTTTATATATTTTCATACATATTTACACTATTTTATGTGTTTTTTGTATATATATTTTTCTACGTATTTAAATTATTTTATGTGTATTTTGTATATACATTTTCATAAAAAAAATACGTTATTTTATTGTGTGTATAAGTATATATTTTGATACAAATTTTATACAAATTCATGTTATTTAATGTGTATTTGTATATATATTTTCATACAAATTTATAATATTTTATGTGTATTTTTTCATATATTTCATTACAAATTTACCTTATTTTATGTTTATTTTGTATATTTATTTCATTCAATTTTAAATTATTTTATGTGTATATTTGTATTTGTATTTATGTTATTTTATGTGTATTTTGTATATATATTTTCATCCAAAATTACACTATTTTATTGGTATTTCTTAATTTAATTCGATACGAATTTAGATTATTTCATAGGTATTTTGTATACATATTTTTATACTCATTTACATTATCTAATGTGTGTTTTGTATATATATTTTTATACAAATTTATCTAATGTTCATTTTTGTACATATATTTTTATAGAAATTTGCATTATTTTATATATATAGTTTTATATAAATTTACGTTATTTTATGTGCATTTTGTATATTTATATTTATACAAATACACATTCTTTTATTGGTATATTGTTTATTTACATTTATACGAATTTACATTATTTTATGTGTATTTTGTATACATTTTTTTATACGTATTTACTTAATTTTATGTGTATTTTGTATATGTATTTTTATAGAAATCTACGTTATTTTATGTGTATTCGTATATATATTTTGAAACAAATTTACATTATTTTATATGTATTTTCCATATCTATTTCAATACAAATTTACCTTATTGTATGTGCATTTTGTATATTTATTTTAATACAAGTTTAAATATTTTATGTGTATTTTGGTATCAATAATTTTATAAAAAAATGCATTATTTTATAGGTATTTTGCATCTTAATTTTCATTTTATATGTACTTTGTATATATATTTTTTTACGCTCCTACATTATTTAATATTTATTTTGAATATAATTTTTTATACAAATTCATGGTATTTTATGTGTATTTGTATATATATTTTCATATAAATTTACATTATTGTATGTGTATTTTGTACATATATTTTATTACAAATGTACCTTATTTTATGTTTATTTTGTATGTGTATTTTGTATATTTATATTTATCCAAATACACATTCTTTTATTGGTATTTTGTTTATTTATTTTAATTCGAATTTACATTATTTTATGTGTATTTTGAATACATTTTTTTATACGTATTTACTTAATTTTATGTGTATTTTGTATATATATTTTTGTAGAAATCTACGTTTTTTTATTTGTATTCGTATATATATTTTGAAACAAATTTACATTGTTTTATATGTATTTTTGCATATCTCTTTCAATACAAATTTACCTTATTGTATATGCATTTTGTATATTTATTTCAATACAAATTTAAAAATTTTATGTGTATTTTGGTATATATATTTTTATAAGAAATGCGCTATTTTATGGGAATTTTGCATCTTTATTTTCATACAAATTTACATTATTTTATTAATATTAAGTGTATTTATTTTGATACGATTTTACATTATTCTATTTGTTTTTTGTATATACTTTTTTATACATATTTACATTATTTATTGTGTATTTTGCATATATATTTTATACAAATTTATTATCTATTATCTATTTTCATACAAATACACATTCTTTTCATGATATTTTGTTTATTTATTTTGACTCGAATTTACATTATTTGATATGTATTTTGTATATATATTTTTATACGTATTTACATAATTTCATATATATTTTTTATATATATTTAATAGATATTCAAAATACACATAAAATAACCTAAATTTGTATCAAACTATATACAAAAATACACAAAAATATTTTAAATTTGTATGAAAATAAATATACAAAATACACATAAAATTAGGTAAATTTGTATTGAAATACATATACAAAATACACATAAAATAATGTAAATTTGATTGAAAATACATAAAGAAATACACTTAAAATAACGTAAATTTGGGTAAAAAAATATATACAAAACACAAATAGAATAATGTAAAATCGTATCAAAATAAATACACAGAATATTAATAAAATAATGTAAATTTGTATGAAAATAAAGAGGCAAAATACCCATAAAATTACGCATTTTTTTTATTTATAAGAATATATATACCAAAATACACATAAAAAAATTAGATTTGTTTTAAAATAAATATATAAAAAACACATACAATAAGGTAAATTTGTATTGAAATAGATACGCAAAATACATATCAAGCAATGTAAATTTGTTTCAAAATATGTATACGAATACACATAAAATAACGTAGATTTCTATAAATATATATATACAAAATACACATAAAATTAAGTAAATATGTATAAAAAAAGGTATACAAAATACACATAAAATAATGTAAATTCGTATCAAAATAAATAAACAAAATACCAATAAAAGAATGTGTATTTGTATAAATATAAATATACAAAGTACACATAAAATAACGTAAATTTGTATAAAACTATATACATAAATACACAGAAGTAATTAAATTTGTATGAAAATATATACAAAATACACACAAAATAAGCTAAATTTGAATTCAAAATATATATACAAAATACATGAAATAAAGTAAATTTGTATCAAAATATTTATACAAATACACATATAATAACGTAAATTTGTATGAAAATATGTAAACAAAATACACATTAAATAATGTAAATACGTATAAAAAAATGTGTACAAAATACACATATAATCATGTAATTCGTATCAAAATAAATAAACAAAATACCAATAAAATAATATAAATTTGTATGAGTAAACGTGTATGTTGCATATTTTTTCAATACAAATTTACCTTATTATATACGCATTTTGTATATTAATTTTAATACAAATTAAATTATTCGATGTGTATTTTTGTATCTGTATTTTTATGAACATATGCTTTATTTTTTGGGTATTTTGCATCTTTATTTTCATACAAATATACATTATTTTATTGATATTCTGCTCATTCATTTTGATACGAATTGACATTATTCTATGTGTATTTTGTATATATTTTTCATACAAATTTACGTTATTTTATGTGTATTTGTTTATATATTTTGACACAAATTTACAATATTTTATGGCTATTTTGTATATACATTTCAAAAGAAATTTACCTAGTTTTATGTGTATTTTGAATATCTATTTTCATACAAACTCAAATTATTTCTATGTATTTTTGTATATATTTTAATACAAATTTTAGTTATATTATGTGTATTTTGTAAATTTATTTTCATTCACATATATATATATATATATATATATATATATATATATATATATATATATATATATATATATATATATATATATATATATATATATATATATATATATATATATATATATATATATATATATATATATATATAATTTTATTGGTGTTTTGTTGATATATATTGATACGAATTTACATTATTTTATATGTACTTTGTATATATATTTTTATACGCTTGTACATTATTTAATATTTATTTTGAATATATATTTTTATACAAACTCATGGTATTTTATGTGTATTTGTATATATATTTTCATATAAATTTTCATTATTTTATGTGTATTTTGTACATATGTTTTATTACAAATCTACCTTATTTTATGTTTATTTTGTATATGTATTTTGTATATTTATATTTATCCAAATACACATTCTTTTATTGGTATTTTGTTTATTTATTTTAAATCGAATTTACATTATTTTATGTGTATTTTGTATACATTTTTTTATACGTATTTACTTAATTTTATGTGTATTTTGTATCTATATTTTTATAGAAATCTACGTTTTTTTATTTGTATTCGTATATATATTTTGAAACAAATTTACATTGTTTTATATGTATTTTTGCATATCTCTTTCAATACAAATTTACCTTATTGTATGTGCATTTTGTATATTTATTTCAATACAAATTTAAATATTTTATGTGTATTTTGGTATATATATTTTTATAAGAAATGCGCTATTTTATGGGAATGTTGCATCTTTATTTTCATACAAATTTACATTATTTTATTAATATTCGGTGTATTTATTTTGATACGAATTTACATTATTCTATTTGTTTTTTGTATATACTTTTTTTATACATATTTACATTATTTAATGAGTATCTTGCATATATATTTTATACAAATTTATTATCTATTATCTATTTTTATACAAATACACATTCTTTTCATGATATTTTGTTTATTTATGTTGACACGAATTTACATTATTTGATATGTATTTTGTATATATATTTTTATACGTATTTACATAATTTCATATGTATTTTGTATATATATTTCTATAGAAATCTACTTTATTTTATGTGTGTTCGTATATATAATTTGAAACAAATTTACATTGTTTTATATGTTTTTTTTAATATCTCTTTTAATACAAATTTACCTTACTGTATATGCATTTTGTATATTTATTTCAATACAAATTTAAATATTTTATGAGTATTTTGGTATATATATTTTTATAAAAAATGCGATAATTTTTGGGAATTTTGCATCTTTATTTTCTTACAAATTTACATTATTTTATTGATATTCTGTGTATTTATTTTGATACGATTTTACATTATTCTATTTGTTTTTTGTATATATTTTTTTTATACACATTTACATTATTTAATATGTATCTTGCATATATATTTTATACAAATTTACGTTATTTTAAGTGTATTTGTTTTTATATTTTCATTCAAATTTACATTTATTTTAATTCGAAATTACATTATTTTATGTGTATTTTGTATACATTTTTTTATACGTATTTACTTAATTTTATGTGTATTTTGTATATATATTTTTTTTAGAAATCTACGTTTTTTTATTTGTATTCGTATATATATTTTGAAACAAATTTACATTGTTTTATATGTATTTTTGCATATCTCTTTCAATACAAATTTACCTTATTGTATGTGCATTTTGTATATTTATTTCAATGGAAATTTAAATATTTTATGTGTAATTTGGTATATATTTTCATAAGAAATGCGCTATTTTATGGGAATTTTGCATCTTTATTTTCATACAAATTTACATTATTTTATTAATATTCGGTGTATTTATTTTGATACGATGTTGCATTAATTTATTTATTTTTTGTATATACTTTTTTATACATATTTACATTATTTAATGTGTATCTTGCATATATATTTTATACAAATTTATTATCTACTATCTATTTTCATACAAATACACATTCTTTTCATGATATTTTGTTTATTTATTTTGATACGAATTTACATTATTTGATATGTATTTTGTATATATATTTTTATACGTATTTACATAATTTCATATGTATTTTGTATATATATATATATATATATATATATATATATATATATATATATATATATATATATATATATATATATATATATATATATATATATATATATATATATATATATATATATATATATATATATATATATATATATATATATATATATATATATATATATATATATATATATATATATATAAATATTTATATATATATATATATATATATATATGTATTTTGAATATCTCTTTCAATACAAATTTACCTTACTGTATATGCATTTTGTATATTTATTTCAATACAAATTTAAATATTTTATGTGTATTTTGGTAAATATATTTTTTAAAAAAATGCGATAATTTTGGGGAATTTTGTATCTTTATTTTCATACAAATTTACATTATTTAATTGATATTCTGTGTATTTATTATGATACGATTTTACATTATTCTATTTGTTTTTTGTATATATATTTTTTATACACATTTACATTATTTAATGTGTATCTTGCATATATATTTTATACAAATTTACGTTATTTTAAGTGTATTTGTTTATATATTTTCATTCAAATTTACATTATTTGATGTGTATTTTGTATATGTATTTCAATACAAATTTACCTAATTTTATGTGTATTTCGTATATTTCTTTTCAAACAAATTTAAATTATTTTTTGTGTATTTTTGTATATAGTTTTATACAAATTTAGGTTATTTTATGTACGCATTTACATTATTTAGTGTGTGTTTTGTATATATATTTTTTTGCAAATTTATTTATTTTATGTGCATTTTTGTACATATATTTTTATAGAAATTTGCGTTATATGTATATGTTTTCTCATACAAATTTACATTATTTTATTGCTATTTTGTTTATTTATTTTGATACGAATTACATGATTATATGTGTATCAAATTTGTACATATTTTTTATACGTATTTACATTACTTAATGTGTATTTTGTTTATATATTTTTAAACAAATCTACGTTATTATATGTATTTGTATAAATATTTTGATACAGATTTACATTATTTTATGTATTTTGTATGTACATTTCAATTCAAATTTAGCTTATTTTAGCTGTATTTTGTATATATATTTTCATACAAATTTAATTACTTCTGTGTATTTTTGTATATAGTTTTATACAAATTTACGATATTTTATGTGTATTTTGTATATTTATATTTTTACAATTACACATTCTTTTACTGGTATTTTGTTTATTTATTTTGATACGATTTTTATGTATTTTTTGTATTCATTTTTTTATACGTATTTACTTCATTGTATGTGTATTTTGTATATATTTTTATAGAAATCTACGTTATTTTATGTGTATTCGTATATATATTTTGAAACAAATTTACATTGTTTTATATGTATTTTGCATATCTATTTCAATACAAATTTGCAAATTTACTTTATTTTATGTGCATTTTTGTACATATATTTTTTTAGAAATTTGCGTTATTTTATGTGTATTTGTATATGTTTTCTCATACAAATTTACATTATTTTATTGCTATTTTGTTTATTTATTTTGATACAAATGAAAATAGATCTACAAAATATACGTAAAATAAACTAAATTTGTATTGAAATATATATACAAAATACATAAAATAATGTAAATTTGTATCAAAATATTTTAACAGATGCGCATAAAATAACGTAAATTTGTTTTAAAATATACAAAATACACATTAAATAATGTAAATATGTATAACAAAATATATACAAAACACAAATAGAAAAATGTAAAATCGTATAAAAATAAATACACAGAATATTAATAAAACAATGTAAATTTGTATGAAAATAAAGATGCAAAATACCCATTAAATAACGCATTTTTTATAAATATATATATACCAAAATACACATGAAAAAATTAATTTGTATTAAAATAAATATACAAAATACACATAAAATAAGGTAAATCCGTATTGAAATAGATATGCAAAATACATATAAAACAATGTAAATTTGTTTCAAAATATATATACGAATACACATAAAAAAACGTAGATTTGTATAAAAATATATATACAAAATACACATAAAATGAAGTAAATACGTATAAGAAAATGTATACAAAATACACATAAAATAATGTAAATTCGTATCAAAATAAATAAACAAAATACCAGTAAAAGAATGTGTATTTGTGTAAATATAAATATACAAAATACACATAAAATAACGTAAATTTGTATAAAACTATATACAAAAATACACAGAAGTAATTAAATTGGTATGAAAATAGATATACAAAATACAGATAAAATAAGCTAAATTTGAATTGAAATGTATATACAAAATACATAAAATAATGTAGATTTGTATCAAAATATTTATAAAAATACCCAGAAAATAACGCATTTTTTTTATTTATAAAAATATATATACCAAAATACACATCAAAAAATTAAATTTGTATTAAAATAAATATACAAAAAACACATACAATAAGGTAAATTTGTATTGAAATAGATAATACACATAAAATAATGTAAATTCGTATCAAAATAAATATACAAAATACCAATAAAAGAATGTGTATTTGTATAAATATAAATATAAAAAATACCCATAAAATAACGTAAATTTATATAAAACTATATACAAAAATAAACAGAAGTATTTTAATTTGTATGAAAATAGATATACAAAATAAGGTAAATTCGTTTCAAATTCAATAAACAAAATTCAGATAAAAGAACGTATATTTGTAGAAAAAATAAATATACAATATACACATTAAATAACGAAAATTTGTATGAAAATATATAAAAAACAAACAAAAATAATTTCAATTTGTATGAAAATAAATATACAAAATACACATGTATTTTGTATATCTATTTTCACACAAATTTAATTACTTTTGTGTATTTTTGCATATAGTTTTATATAAATTTACGTTATTTTGTTTGTATTTTGTAAATTTATATATATATATATATATATATATATATATATATATATATATATATATATATATATATATATATATATATATATATATATATATATATATATATATATATATATATATATATATATATATATATATACAATACACATTCTTTTATTAGTATTTTGTTTATTTATTTTGATACGAGTTTACATTATTTTATGTGTATTTTGTATACCTTTTTTTATACGTATTTACTTCATTTTATGTGTATTTTGTATATTTATTTTCATAGATATCTACGTAATTTTATGTGTATTCGTATATATATTTTTAAAAAAATTTACATGGTTTTATAGGTATTTTGCATATCTATTTCAATACAAATTTTCCTTATTGTATGTGCATTTTGTATATTTATTTTAATACAAATTCAAATATTTTATGTGTGTCTTGGTATAAATATTTTTATAAAAAATGCGTTATTTTATGGGTATTTTGCATCTTGATTTTCATACAAATTTACATTATTTTATTAATATTCTGTGTATTTATTTTGATACGATTTTATATTATTCTATTTGTGTTTTGTATATATTTTTTTATACATATTTACATTATTTAATGTGTATTTTTTATATATATTTTATACAAATTTACGTTATTTTAAGTGAATTTGTTTATATATTTTCATTCAAATTTACATTATTTTATGTGTATTTTGTAAATGTATTTCAATACAAATTTACCTAATTTTATGTGTATTTTGTATATTTATTTTCATACAAATTAAAATTATTTTTGTGTATTTTTGTATATAGTTTTATACAAATTTAGGTGATTTTATGTGTATATTGTATATCTATTTTCATACAAATACACATTCTTTTATTGATATTTTGCTTATTTACTTTGACGCGAATATACATTATTTAATGTTTATTATATATATATATATATATATATATATATATATATATATATATATATATATATATATATATATATATATATATATATATATATATATATATATATATATATATATATATATATATATATATATATATATATTTATACGTGTTTACATCATTTGATGTGTATTTTGTATATATATTTCTATACAAATCTACGTTGATTTATGAGTATTCGTATATAGATTTTGAAATAAATTTACACTGTTTTATGTGTATTTTGCATATTTTTTCAATACAAATTTACCTTATTGTATATGCATTTTGTATATTAATTTTAATACAAATTTAATTATGCTATGTGTATTTTTGTATATGTATTTTTTTAAAAATATGCTTTATTTTATGGGTATTTTGCATTTTTATTTTCATACAAATTTACATTATTTAATTAATATTCTGTTGTTGTTTTTTTAAACAATTTTACATTATTCTATGTGTATTTTGTATATATATTTTTATACGTATTTACTTAATTTTATGTGTATTTTGTATATATATTTTTATAGAAATCTACGTTATTTTATGTGTATTCGTATATATATTTTGAAACAAATTTACATTGTTTTATATGTATTTTTGCATATCTCTTTCAATACAAATTTACCTTATTGTATGTGCATTTTGTATATTTATTTCAATACAAATTTAAATATTTTATGTGTATTTTGGTATATATATTTATATAAGAAATGCGCTATTTGATGGGAATTTTGCATCTTTATTTTCATACAAATTTACATTATTTTATTAATATTCGGTGTATTTATTTTGATACGATTTCACATTATTCTATTTGTTTTTTGTATATATTTTTTTTATACATATTTACATTATTTAATGTGTATCTTGCATCTTTTATCGTAATTTTGTTTATTTATTTTTATACGAATTTACATTATTTTAGGTGTATTTGATATGTATATTTTTATACTTATTTATATCATTTTATTTGTGTTTTGGATATATATTTTCATAGAAATTTACTCTATTTTATGGGTATTCGTATATATATTTTGATACAAATTTACATTATTTATGTTTATTTTGCATATCTATTTCAATACAAATTTACCATATTGTATGTGTATTTTGTATATTTATTTTAATACAAATTTAATTATCTTATGTGTATTTTTGTAAAAATATGCGTTATTATTTGGGTATTTTGCATCTTTATTTTCATACAAATTTACATTATTTTATTGATATTTTGTTTATTTATTTTGATACGATTTTACATTATTCTATGTGTATTTTGTATATATATTTTTATACACATTTACATTATTTAATGTATATTTTGTATATATATTTTTTATAAATTTACGCTATTTTATGTGTATTTGTTTATATATTTTCATACAAATTTACAATATTTTATGTGTAATTTGTATATGTATTTCAATACAGATTTGCCTAATTTTATGTGTATTTAGCATATCTATTTTCAAACAAATTTAAATTATTTATATGTATTTTTTATATATTTTTATACAAATTTTAGTTATTTTATTTGTATTTTGTATTTATATTTTCCTATAAATATACATTCTTTTAGTGGAATTTTGTTCATTTATTTTCATAAGAATTTACATAATTTTATGTGTATTTTGTATATATATTTTTCTACGTATTTACATTATTTTATGTGTATTTTTTATATATATTTTCATAAAAATTTACGTTATTTTATTGTGTGTATTCGTATATGATTTGATACAAATTTATATTATTTTATGTTTATTTTGCATATCTTTTTCAATATAGATTTACCTTATTGTATGTGTATTTTGTATATTTATTTTAATACAAATTTAATTATTTTATGTGTACTTTGTATACATTTTCTTATACGTATTTACTTCATTTAATGTGTATTTTGTAAATATATTTTTATAGTAATCTACGTTATTTTATGTGTATTGGTATATATATTTTGAAGCAAATTTACATTGTTTTATATGTATTTAGCATATCTATTTCAATATAAATCTACCTTATTGTATGTGCATTTTGTATATTTATTGTAATACAAATTTAAAATTTTTATTATTTTGGTATATATATAATATGTGTATTTGTATATGTTTTCTCATACAAATTTACATTATTTTATTGCTATTTTGTTTATTTATTTTGATACAAATGAAAATAGATATACAAAATATACATAAAATAGACTAAATTTGTATTGAAATATATATACAAAATACATAAAATAATGTAAATTTGTATCAAAATATTTTAACAGATGCGCATAAAATAACGTAAATTTGTTTTAAAATATACAAAATACACATTAAATAATGTAAATATGTATAACAAAATATATACAAAACACAAAAAGAATAATGTAAAATCGTATCAAAATAAATACACAGAATATTAATAAAACAATGTAAATTTGTATGAAAATAAAGATGCAAAATACCCATTAAATAAATAAAAAAATTAATTTGTATTAAAATAAATATACAAAATACACATACAATAAGGTAAATCTGTATTGAAATAGATATGCAAAATACATATAAAACAATGTAAATTTGTTTCAAAATATATATACGAATACACATAAAATAACGTAGATTTGTATAAAAATATATATACAAAATACACATAAAATGAAGTAAATACGTATAAGAAAATGTATACAAAATACACATAAAATAATGTAAATTCGTATCAAAATAAATAAACAAAATACCAATAAAAGAATGTGTATTTGTGTAAATATAAATATACAAAATACACATAAAATAACGTAAATTTGTATAAAACTATATACAAAAATACACAAGTAATTAAATTGGTATGAAAATAGATATAAAAAATACAGATAAAATAAGCTAAATTTGAATTGAAATGTATATACAAAATACATAAAATAATGCAGATTTGTATCAAAATATTTATAAAAATACCCAGAAAATAACGCATTTTTTTTATTTATAAAAATATATATACCAAAATACACATCAAAAAATTAAATTTGTATTAAAATAAATATACAAAAAACACATACAATAAGGTAAATTTGTATTGAAATAGATATGCAAAATACATATAAAACAATGTAAATTTGTTTCAAAATATATATACGAATACACATAAAATAACGTAGATTCCTATAAAAATATATATATACAAAATACACATAAAATGAAGTAAATACGTATAAAAAAATGTATACAAAATACACATAAAATAATGTAAATTCGTATCAAAATAAATAAACAAAATACCAATAAAAGAATGTGTATTTGTATAAATATAAATATACAAAATACACATAAAATAACGTAAATTTATATAAAACTATATACAAAAATACACAGAAGTAATTAAATTTGTATGAAAATATATACAAAATACACACGAAATAAGCTAAGTTTGAATTGAAATATATATACAAAATACATGAAATAAAGTAAATTTGTATCAAAATATTTATACAAATACACATATAATAACGTAAATTTGTATGAAAATATATAAACAAAATACACATTAAATAATGTAAATACGTATAAAAAAATATGTACAAAATACACATATAATCATGTAATTCGTATCAAAATAAATAAACAAAATACCAGAAAAATAATATAAATTTGTATGAGTAAACGTGTATGTTGCATATTTTTTCAATACAAATTTACCTTATTATATACGTATTTTGTATATTAATTTTAATACAAATTTAATTATTCGATGTGTATTTTTGTATCTGTATTTTTATAAACATATTCTTTATTTTTTGGGGATTTTGCATCTTTATTTTCATACAAATTTACATTATTTTATTGATATTCTGCTCATTCATTTTGATAGGAATTGACATTATTCTATGTGTATTTTGTATATATTTTTCATACAAATTTGCGTTATTTTATGTGTATTTGTTTATATATTTTGACACAAATTTACAATATTTTATGGGTATTTTGTATATACATTTCAAAAGAAATTTACCTAGTTTTATGTGTATTTTGTATATCTATTTTCATACAAACTCAAATTATTTCTATGTATTTTTGTATATATTTTAATACAAATTTTAGTTATGTTATGTGTATTTTGTAAATTTATTTTCATTCAAATATATATTATTTTATTGGTGTTTTGTTGATTTATATTGATACGAATTTACATTATTTTATAATATAAAATAATGTAAATTCGTATCAATATATATACAAAGTACATATTATGTACTTTGTATATATATTTTTATACGCTTTTCCATTATTTAATATTTATTTTGAATATATATTTTTATACAAATTCATGGTATTTTATGTGTATTTGTATATATATTTTCATATAAATTTACATTATTTTATGTGCATTTTGTACATATATTTTATTACAAATCTGCCTTATTTTATGTTTATTTTGTATGTGTATTTTGTATATTTATATTTATCCAAATACACATTCTTTTATTGGTATTTTGTTTATTTATTTTAATTCGAATTTACATTATTTTATGTGTATTTTGTATACATTTTTTTATACGTATTTACTTAATTTTATGTGTATTTTGTATATATATATATATATATATTTATAGAAATCTACGTTTTTTTATTTGTATTCGTATATATATTTTGAAACAAATTTACATTGTTTTATATGTATTTTTGCATATCTCTTTCAATACAAATTTACCTTATTGTATGTGCATTTTGTATATTTATTTCAATGCAAATTTAAAAATTTTATGTGTATTTTGGTATATATATTTTTATAAGATTACGAAAATTTGAATAAAAATATATACAAAAAAACAAAAAAATAAATTTCAATTTGTATGAAAATAGATATACAAAATACAACTATAATTAGTTAAATTTGTATTTAATTACATGTACAAAATACACATAAAATAATGTAAATTTGTATGAAATGAAAACAAATTCACATAAAATAACGTACATTTGTATAAAATAGATATACAAAATAATTTTATGTGTATTTTGTATATTTATTTTCATACAAATTTAAATTATTTTTGTGTATTTTTGTATATAGTTTTATACAAACCTAGGTTATTTTATGAGTATTTTGTATATCTATTTTCATACAAATACACATTCTTTTATTGATATTTTGTTAATTTATTTTGACGAGAATTTAAATTATTTAATGTGTATTTTGTATATATATTTTTATACGTATTTACATCATTTCATGTGTATTTTGTGTATATATATTTCTATAGAAATCTACGTTATATTATGTATATTCGTATATAGATTTTTAAACAAATTTACACTTTTATGTGTATTTTGCTTATTTTTTCAATACAAATTTACCTTATTGTATATGCATTTTGTATATTAATTTTAATACAAATTTAATTATTCAATGTGAATTTTTGTATATATATTTTTATAAAAAATATGCTTTATTTTAAGGGTATTTTGCATCTTTATTTTCATACAAATTTACGTTATTTTATTGATATTCTGCTCATTCATTTTGATACGATTTGACATTATTCTATGTTTATTTTGTATATATTTTTCAAACAAATTTACGTTATTTTATGTATATTTGTTTATATATTTTGACACAAATTTACAATATTTTATGGGTATTTTGTATATATATTTCAAAAGAAATTTACCTAGTTTTATGTGTATTTTGAATATCTATTTTCATACAAACTCAAATTATTTTTATGTATTTTTGTATATATTTCAATACAAATTTTAGTTATGTTATGTGTATTTTGTAAATCTATTTTCATTCAAATATATATTATTTTATTGGTATTTTGTTGATTTATATTGATACGAATTTACATTATTTTATAATTTTATACAAATTCATGGTATTTTATGTGTTTTTGTATATATATTTTCATATAAATTTACATTATTTTATGTGTATTTTGTACATATTTCATTAAAAATTTACCTTGTTTTATGTTTATTTTGTATGTGTATTTTGTACATTTATATTTATACAAATACACATTCTTTTATTTGTATTTTGTTTATTTATTTTGTTTCGAATTTATATTATTTTATGTGTATTTTGTTTACATTTTTTTATACGTATTTACCTAATTTTATGTGTATTTTGTATATATATTTTTATAGATATCTACGTTATTTTATGTGTATTCGTATATATATTTTGAAACAAATTTACATTGTTTTATATGTATTTTTGCATATCTCTTTCAATACAAGTTTACCTTATTGTATGTGCATTTTGTATATTTATTTCAATACAAATTTAAATATTTTATGTGTATTTTGGTATATATATTTTTATAAGAAATGCGCTATTTGATGGGAATTTTGCATCTTTATTTTCAAACAAATTTACATTATTTTATTAATATTCGGTGTATTTATTTTGATACGATCTTACATTATTCTATTTGTTTTTTGTATATATATTTTTTTATACATATTTACATTATTTAATGTATATCTTGCATATATATTTCATACAAATTTATTATCTATTATTTATTTTCATACAAATACACATTCTTTTCATGAAATTGTGTTTATTTATTTTGACACGAATTTACATTACTTAATATGTATTTTATATATATATTTTTATACGTATTTACATAATTTCATGTGTATTTTGTATATATATTTCTATAGAAATCTACGTTATTTTATGTGTATTCGTATATATATTTTGAAACAAATTTACAATGTTTTATTTGTATTTTGCGTTTTTTTTCAATACAAATTTACCTTATTGTATGTGTGCATTTTGTATATTAATTTTAATACAAATTTAATTATTCTATGTGTATTTTTGTATATGTATTTTAAAAAAAAAATGCTTTATCTTATGAGTATTTTGCATTTTTATTTTCATACAAATTTAAATTATTTTATTGATATTCTGTGTACTTTTTTTGATACGATTTTACATTATTCTATGTATAACAAAAATAAATACAAAATACACAAAAATAGATATGCAAAATACATATAAACTATGTAAATTTGTTTCAAAATATATATACGAATACTCATGAAATAAGGTAGATTTCTATAAAAATATATATACAAAATACACATAAATTTAAGTAAATACGTATAAAAAATGTATACAAAATACACATAAAATAATGTAAATTAGTATCAAAATAAATAAACAAAATACCAATAAAAGAATGTGTATTTGTTTAAATATATATATATATATATATATATATATATATATATATATATATATATATATATATATATATATATATATATATATATATATATATATATATATATATATATATATATATATATATATATATATATATATATATATATATAGAAAAAAAAAAAAATATATAATATAAATTTGTTTAAAACTATACAAAATACACATGAAATGATGTAAATACGTATAAAAATATATATACAAAATACACATTAAATAATGTAAATTCGCGTCAAAATAAATAAAAAAAATATCAATAAAAGAATGTGTATTTGTATGAAAATAGATATACAAAATACACATAAAATAACCTAAATTTGTATCAATCTATATAGAAAAATACAAAAAAATATTTTAAATTTAAATTTACCTTATTGTATTTGCATTTTGTATATTTATTTTAATACAAATTCAAATATTTTGTGTATTTTGGTATATATAATTTCATAAAAAATGCGTTATTTTATAGGTATTTTGCATCTTAGTTTTCATACAAATGTACATTATTTTATTAATATTCTGTGTATATATTTTGATACGATTTTATATTATACTATTTGTGTTTGGTATATATTTTTTTATACATATTTTCATTATTTAATGTGTATTTTTTATATATATTTTATACAAATTAACGTTATTTTAATTGTATTTGTTTATATAATTTCATTCAAATTTACATTATTTTAAGTGTATTTTGTATATGTATTTAAATACAAATTTAAATTATTTGTGTGTTTTTTTGTATAAACATATAGAGTAAATTTCTATGATAATATATATTCAAAATACATATAAAATTATGTAAATAAGTATAAAAATATATATATCAAATACACCTAAAAAAATAAAATTCGTATCAAAATAAATAAAATAAATTCCGAGAAAAGAACGTATATTTGTTGGAAAATAAATATACAAAATACACATAAAATTACGAAAATTTGAATAAAAATATATACAAAAAAACAAAAAAATAAATTTCAATTTGTATGAAAATAGATATACAAAATACACATATAATTAGTTAAATTTGTATTTAAATACATGTACAAAGTACATATAAAATAATGTAAATTTGTTTGAAATTAAAACAAATTCACATAAAATAACGTTCATTTGTATAAAATAGATATACAAAATATACATAGAGTAATGTAAAATCATATCAAAATAAATACACAGAATATCAATAAAATAATGTAATTTTGTATGAAAATAAAGATGCAAAATACCCATAAAATAAAGCATATTTTTTTAAAAATACATATACAAAAAAACACATAGAATAATTAAATGTGTATTAAAATTAATATACAAAATGCACGTACAATAAGGTAAATTTGTATTGAAAAATTATACAAAATGCACATAAAAGTGTAAATTTGTTTCAAAATATATATACGAATACACATAAAATAACGTAGATTTCTATAGAAATATATATACAAAATACACATGAAATGATGTAAATACGTATAAAAATATATATATACAAAATACACATTAAATCATTTAAATTCTCGTCAAAATAAATAAACAAAATATCAATAAAAGAATGTGTATTTGTATGAAAATAGATATACAAAATACTCACAAAATAACCTAAGTTTGTATAAAACTATATACAAAAATACACAAAAATAATTTAAATTTGTATGAAAATAAATATACAAAATACACATAAAATTAGGAAAATTTGTATTGAAATACATATACAAAATACACATAAAATAATGGAAATTTAAATGAAAATATATAAACATGTACACTTAAAATAACTTAAATTTGTTTCAAATATATATACAAAATACACATTAAATAATGTAAATATGTATAAAAAAATATATACAAAACACAAATAGAATAATGTAAAATCGTATCAACAATAAATACACAGAATATTAATAAACTAATGTAAATTTGTATGAAAATAAAGATGCAAAATAGCCATAAAATAACGCATTTTTTATAAAAATACATATACCAAAATACACATAAAATATTAAAATTTGTATTAAAATAAATATAAAAAATGCACATACTATAAGGTAAATTTGTATTGAAATAGATATGCAAAATACATATAAAACAATGTAAATTTGTTTCAAAATATATATACGAATACACATAAAATAACGTAGATTTCTATAAAAATATATACACATAAAATGAAGTAAATACGTATAAAAAAATGAATACAAAAAATACATAAAAATCGTATCAAAATTAATAAACAAAATACCAGTAAAGGAATGTGTATTTGTATAAATATAAATATACAAAATACACATAAAATATCGTAAATTTGTATAAAACTATATACAAAAATACACAGAAGTAATTAAATTTGTATGAAAATATATATACAAAATACAGCTAAAATGAGCTAAATTTGATTTGAAATGTACATACAAAATACATAAAATAATGTAAATCTGTATCAAAATATTTATACAAATACATATAATAACGTAGATTTGTTTAAAAATATATAAACAAAATACACATTCAGTAATGTAAATACGTATAAAAAATATGTACAAAATACACATATAATCATGTAATTCGTATCAAAATAAATAAACAAAATAGCAATAAAATAATGTAAATTTGTATGAGAAAACATATACAAATAACGCAAATTTCTATAAAAATACATGTACAAAAATGCACATAAAATAAAGTAAATTTGCAAAAAAATATATATACAAAACACACACTAAATAATGTAAATGCGTACATAAAATAACCTAAATTTGTATAAAACTATATACAAAAATACACAAAAATAATTTAAATTTGTTTGAAAAGAAATATACAAAATACACATAAAATTAGGTAAATTTGTATTGAAATACATATACAAAATACACATCAAATAATGTAAATTTGAATGAAAATATATAAACAAATACACTTAAAATAACGTAAATTTGTATAAAATATATATGCAAGATGCACATTAAATAATGTAAATGTGTATAAAAAATATATATACAAAAAACAAATAGAATAATGAAAAATCGTATCAAAATAAATACACAGAATATCAATGAAATAATGTGAATTTGTATGAAAATAAAGATGCAAAATTCCCAAAAATTATCGCATTTTTTATAAAAATATATTTACCAAAATACACATAAAATATCTAAATTTGTATTGAAATAAATATACAAAATGCATATACAGTAAGGTAAATTTGTATTGAAAGAGATATTCAAAAATACATATAAAACAATGTAAATTTGTTTCAAAATATATATACGAATACACATAAAATAAAGTAGATTTCTATAGAAATATATATACAAAATACATGTGAAATTATGTAAATACGTATAAAAATATATATACAAAATACATATCAAATAATGTAAATTCGTGTCAAAATAAATAAACAAAATATCATGAAAAGAAAGTGTATTTGTATGAAAATAGATAATAGATAATAAATTTGTATAAAATATATATTCAAGATACACATTAAATAATGTAAATATGTATAAAAAAGTATATACAAAAAACAAATAGAATAATGTAACATCGTATCAAAATAAATACACCGAATATTAATAAAATAATGTAAATTTGTATGAAAATAAAGATGCAAAATTCCCATAAAATAGCGCATTTCTTATAAAAATATATATACCAAAATACACATAAAATATTTAAATTTGCATTGAAATAAATATACAAAATGCACATACAATAAGGTAAATTTGTATTGAAAGAGATATGCAAAAATACATATAAAACAATGTAAATTTGTTTCAAAATATATATACGAATACAAATAAAAAAACGTAGATTTCTATAAAAATATATATACAAAATACACATAAAATTAAGTAAATACGTATAAAAAAATGTATACAAAATACTCATAAAATAATGTAATTTCGAATTAAAATAAATGTAAATTTGAATGAAAATATAAAAACAAATACACTTAAAATAACGTAAATTTGTATAAAATATATATGCAAGATACACATTAAATAATGTAAATGTGTATAAAAAAATATATACAAAAAACAAATAGAATAATGTAAAATCGTATCAAAATAAATACACAGAATATCAATAAAATAATGTAAATTTGTATGAAAATAAAGATGCAAAACAAATATAATCATGTAATTCGTATCAAAATAAATAAACAAAATACCAATAAAATAATATAAATTTGTATGAGTAAACGTGTATGTTGCATATTTTTTCAATACAAATTTACCTTATTATATACGCATTTTGTATAATAATTTTAATACAAATTTAATTATTCGATGTGTATTTTTGTATCTGTATTTTTATAAACATATGCTTTATTTTTTGGGTATTTTGCATCTTTATTTTCATACAAATTTACATTATTTTATTGATATTCTGCTCATTCATTTTGATACGAATTGACATTATTTTATGTGTATTTTGTATATATTTTTCATACAAATTTACGTTATTTTATGTTTAAAAATATGTACAAAATACACATATAATCATGTAATTCGTATCAAAATAAATAAACAAAATACCAATAAAATAATATAAATTTGTATGAGTAAACGTGTATGTTGCATATTTTTTCAATACAAATTTACCTTATTATATACGCATTTTGTGTATTAATTTTAATACAAATTTAATTATTCGATGTGTATTTTTGTATCTGTATTTTTATAAACATATGCTTTATTTTTTGGGTATTTTGCATCTTTATTTTCATACAAATTTACATTATTTTATTGATATTCTGCTCATTCATTTTGATACGAATTGACATTATTCTATGTATATTTTGTATATATTTTTCATACAAATTTACGTTATTTTATGTGTATTTATTTATATATTTTGACACAAATTTACAATATTTTATGGGTATTTTGTATATTCATTTCAAAAGAAATTTACCTAGTTTTATGTGTATTTTGTATATCTATTTTCATACAAACTCAAATTATTTCTATGTATTTTTGTTTATATTTAAATACAAATTTTAGTTATGTTATGTGTATTTTGTAAATTTATTTTCATTCAAATATATATTATTTTATTGGTGTTTTGTTGATTTATATTGATACGAATTTACATTATTTTATATGTACTTTGTATATATATTTTTATACGCTTTTACATTATTTAATATTTATTTTGAATATATATTTTTATACAAATTCATGGTATTTTATGTGTATTTGTATATATATTTTTATATAAATTTACATTATTTTATGTGTATTTTGTACATATATTTTTTTACAAATCTACCTTATTTTATGTTTATTTTGTATGTGTATTTTGTATATTTATATTTATCCAAATACACATTCTTTTATTGGTATTTTGTTTATTTATTTTAATTCGAATTTACATTCTTTTATGTGTATTTTGTATATATTTTTTTATACGTATTCACTTAATTTTAAGTGTATTTTGTATATATATTTTTATAGAAATCTACGTTTTTTTATTTGTATTCGTATATATATTTTGAAACAAATTTACATTGTTTTATATGTATTTTTGCATATCTCTTTTACCTTATTTTAAGCGCATTTTGTATATTTATTTCAATGCAAATTTAAATATTTTATGTGTATTTTGGTATATATATTTTTATAAGATTACGAAAATTTGAATAAAAATATATACAAAAAAACAAAAAAATAAATTTCAATTTGTATGAAAATAGATATACAAAATACACATATAATTAGTTAAATTTGTATTTAAATACACATAAAATAATGTAAATTTGTATGAAGTGAAAACAAATTCACATAAAATTCGCGTCAAAATAAATAAACAAAAAATCAAAAAAAGAATGTGTATTTGTATGAAAATTGATATACAAAATACACATAAAATAACCTAAATTTGTATCAAACTATATACAAAAATACACAAAAATATTTTATATTTGTATGAAATTAAATATACAAAATACACATAAAATTAGGTAAATTTGTATTGAAATACATACACAAAATACACATAAAATAATGTAAATTTGAATGAAAATACATAAACAAATACACTTAAAATAACGTAAATTTGTATAAAAAAATATGTACAAAACACAAATAGAATAATGTAAAATCGTATCAAAATAAATACACAGAATATTAATAAAATAATGTAAATTTGTATGAAAGTAAATAAGCAAAATACCCATAAAATAACGCATTTTTTTTATTTATAAAAATATATATACCAAAATACACATCAAAAAATTAAATTTGTATTAAAATAAATATACAAAAAACACATACAATAAGGTAAATTTGTATTGAAATAGATATGCAAAATACATATAAAACAATGTAAATTTGTTTCAAAATATATATACGAATACACATAAAATAACGTAGATTTCTATAAAAATATACTTACAAAATACACATAAAATGAAGTAAATACGTATAAAAAAATGTATACAAAAAACACATAAAATAATGTAAATTCGTATCAAAATAAATAAACAAAATACCAATAAAAGAATGTGTATTTGTATAAATATAAATATACAAAATACACATGAAATAACGTAAATTTATATAAAACTATATACAAAAATACACAGAAGTAATTAAATTTGTATGAAAATATATACAAAGTAAACACAAAATAAGCTAAATTTGAATTGAAATATATATACAAAATACATGAAATAAAGTAAATTTGTATCAAAATATTTATACAAATACACATATAATAACGTAAATTTGTATGAAAATATATATAAACAAAATACACATTAAATAATGTAAATACGTATAAAAAATATGTACAAAATACACATATAATCATGTAATTCGTATCAAAATAAATGAACAAAATACCAATAAAATAATATAAATTTGTATGAGCAAACGTGTATGTTGCATATTTTTTCAATACAAATTTACCTTATTATACACGCATTTTATATATTAATTTTAATACAAATTTAATTATTCGATGTGTATTTTTGTATCTGTATTTGTATATATATTTTTATACGCTTTTACATTATTTAATATTTATTTTGAATATATATTTTATACAAATTCATGGTATTTTATGTGTATTTGTATATATATTTTTATATAAATTTACATTATTTTATGTGTATTTTGTACATATATTTTTTTACAAATCTACCTTATTTTATGTTTATTTTGTATGTGTATTTTGTATATTTATATTTATCCAAATACACATTCTTTTATTGGTATTTTGTTTATTTATTTTAATTCGAATTTACATTATTTTATGTGTATTTTGTATACATTTTTTTATACGTATTTACTTCATTTTATGTGTATTTTGTATATATATTTTTATAGAAATCTACGTTTTTTTATTTGTATTCGTATATATATATTGAAACAAATTTACATTCTTTTATGTGTATTTTTGCATATCTCTTTCAATACAAATTTACCTTATTGTATGTGCATTTTGTATATTTATTTCAATGCAAATTTAAATATTTTATGTGTATTTTGGTATATATATTTTTATAAGATTACAAAAATTTGAATAAAAATATATACAAAAAAACAAAAAAATAAATTTCAATTTGTATGAAAATAGATATACAAAATACACATATAATTAGTTAAATTTGTATTTAAATACATGTACAAAATACACATAAAATAATGTAAATTTGTATGAAATGAAAACAAATTCACATAAAATTCGCGTCAAAATAAATAAACAAAATATTAATAAAAGAATGTGTATTTGTATGAAAATAGATATACAAAATACACATAAAATAACCTAAATTTGTATCAAACTATATACAAAAATACACAAAAATACTTTAAATTTGTATGAAAATAAATATACAAAATACACATAAAATTAGGTAAATTTGTATTGAAATACATACACAAAATACACATAAAATAATGTAAATTTGAATGAAAATACATAAACAAATACACTTAAAATAACGTAAATTTGTATAAAAAAAAATGTACAAAACACAAATAGAATAAAGTAAAATCGTATCAAAATAAATACACAGAATATTAATGAAATAATGTTAATTTGTATGAAAATAAAGAAGCAAAATACCCATAAAATAACGCATTTTTTTTTATTTATAAAAATATATATACCAAAATACACATCAAAAAATTAAATTTGTATTAAAATAAATATACAAAAAACACATACAATAATGTAAATTTGTATTGAAATAGATATGCAAAATACATATAAAACAATGTAAATTTGTTTCAAAATATATATACGAATACACATATAATAACGTAGATTTCTATTAAAATATATATACAAAATACACATAAAATGAAGTAAATACGTATAAAAAAATGTATACAAAATACACATAAAATAATGTAAATTCGTATCAAAATAAATAAACAAAATAGCAATAAAAGAATGTGTATTTGTATAAATATAAATATACAAAATACACATAAAATAACGTAAATTTATATAAAACTATATACAAAAATACACAGAAGTAATTAAATTTGTATGAAAATATATACAAAATACACACAAAATAAGCTAAATTTGAATTGAAATATATATACAAAATACATGAAATAAAGTAAATATGTATCAAAATATTTATACAAATACACATATAATAACGTAAATTTGTATGAAAATGTATAAACAAAATACACATTAAATAATGTAAATACGTATAATAAAATATGTACAAAATACACATAAAATACACATAAAATACACATAAAATACGTATAAAAAAATGTATACAAAATACACATAAAATAATGTAAATTCGTATCAAAATAAATAAACAAAATAGCAATAAAAGAATGTGTATTTGTATAAATATAAATATACAAAATACACATAAAATAACGTAAATTTATATAAAACTATATACAAAAATACACAGAAGTAATTAAATTTGTATGAAAATATATACAAAATACACACAAAATAAGCTAAATTTGAATTGAAATATATATACAAAATACATGAAATAAAGTAAATATGTATCAAAATATTTATACAAATACACATATAATAACGTAAATTTGTATGAAAATGTATAAACAAAATACACATTAAATAATGTAAATACGTATAATAAAATATGTACAAAATACACATATAATCATGTAATTCGTATCAAAATAAATAAACAAAATACCAATAAAATAATATAAATTTGTATGAGTAAACGTGTATGCTGCATATTTTTTCAATACAAATTTACCTTATTATATACGCATTTTGTATATTAATTTCAATATATGTGTATTTGAATATATATTTTGATACAAATTTACATTATTTTATGTATTTTCTATATTTATTTCAATTCAAATTTAGCTTATTTTATGTGTCTTTTGTATATCTATTTTCATACAAATTTATTTATTTTTTTTATTTTTGTATATAGTTTTATACAATTTTACGTTATTTTATGTGTATTTTGTATATTTATATTTATACAAGTAAACATTCTTTTATTGGCATTTAGTTTATTTATTTTGATACGAGTTTACATTATTTTATGTGTATTTTGTATACATTTTCTTATACGTATTTACTTCATTTTATGTGTATTTTGTATATATATTTTTATAGAAATCTACGTTATTTTATGTGTATTCGTATATATTTTGAAACAAATTTACATTGTTTTATGTGTATTTTGCATATCTATTTCAATACAAATTTACCTTATTGTATGTGCATTTTGTATATTTATTGTAATACAAATTTAAATATTTTATGTGTATTTTGGTATATATATTTTTAAAAAAATGCGTTGTTTTATGGGTATTTTGCGTCTTTATTTTCATACAAATTTACATTATTTTATTAATATACTGTGTATTTATTTTGATACTATTTTACATTATTCTATTTGTGTTTTGTATATACTTTTTTATACATATTTACATTATTTAATGTGTATTTTCTATATATATTTCATACAAATTTACGTTATTTTAAGTGAATTTGTTTATATATTTTCATTCAAATTTACATTATTTTATGTGTATTTTGTATATGTATTTCAATAGAAATTTAACTAGTTTTATGTGTATTTTGTATATATATTTTTATACAAATTTAAATTATTTTTGTGTATTTTTTTAATAGAGTTTTATACAAATTTACAATATTTTATGTGTATTTTGTATATCTATTTTCATACAAATACACATTCTTTTATTGATATTTTGTTTATTTATTTTGATGCGAATTTATATTATTTAATGTGTATTGTGTATATAAATTTTTGTACGTATTTACGTCATTTCATGTGTATTTTTATATATATTTCTATAGAAATATACGTTATTTTATGTGTATTCGTATATATATTTTGAAACAAATATACATTGTTTTATGTGCATTTTGTATATTTTTCAATACAAATTTCCCTTATTGTACGTGCATTTTGTATATTAATTTTAATACAAATTTAATTATTCTATGTGTATTCTTGTATATGTATTTTTAAAAAAATATGCTTTATTTTATGGGTATTTTGCATCTTTATTTTCATACAAAATTACATTATTTTATTGATATTCTGTGTATTTATTTTGATACGATTTTACATTATTCTATGTATATTTTGTATATCTATTTTATACAAATGTACGTTATTTTATGTGAATTTGTTTTCATTTCATACAAATTTACATTATTTTATGTGTATTTTGTACATGTATTTAAATACAAATTTAACTAATTATATGTGTATTTTGTATATCTATTTTCATATAAATTGAAATTTATTTTTTTGTTTTTTGTATATATTTTTATTCAAATTTTCGTAATTTTATATGTATTTTGTATATTTATTTTTCTACAAATATACGTTCTTTTATCGGAATTTTGTTTATTTATTTTGATACGAATTTTCATTTTTTTAGGTGTATTTGATATATATATTTTTATACTTATTTACATAATTTTATATGTATTTTGAATATATATTTTCATAGAAATTTACTCTAAATGTATATACAAAAAAACACAAAAATAATTTAAATTTGTATGAAAATAAATATACAAAATACACATAAAATTAGGTAAATTTGTATTGAAATACATATACAAAATACACTTAAAATAATGTAAATTTGAATGAAATTATATAAACAAATACACTTAAAATGACGTTAATTTGTATAAAATATATATAAAAATACACATTAAATAATGAAAATATGTATAAAAAATTATATACAAAACACAAATAGTATAATATAAAATCGTATCAAAATATATACACAGAATATTAATAAAATAATGTACATTTGTATGAAAACTAAGATGCAAAATACCTATAAAATAACGCATTTTTTTTAAAAATTATATATACCAAAATACACATAAAATATTTGAATTTGTATTAAAATACATATACAAAATGCACATACAATAAGGTAAATTTGTATTGAAATAGATATGCAAAAAACATATAAAACAATGTAAATTTGTTTCAAAATATATATACGAATACACATAAAATAACGTAGATTTCTATAAATATATATATACAAAATACAAATAAAATTAAGTAAATACGAATCAAAAATGTATACAAAATACACATAAAATAATGTAAATTCGTATAAATATAAATAAACAAAATACCAATAAGAGAATGAGTATTTGTATAAATATAAATATACAAAATGCACATAAAATAACGTAAATTTGTATAAAACTATATACAAAAATACACAGAAGTAATTAAATTTGCATGAAAATAGATATACAAAATACACACAAAATAAGCTAAATTTGAATTGAAATATATATACAAAATACATAAAATAAAGTAAATTCGTTTCAAAATATTTTTAACAAATACACATATAATAACGTAAATTTGTAAAAAAATTATATAAACAAAATACACATTAAGTAATGTAAATACGTATAAAAAAATTTTACAAAATACACCAATATTCAAGTCATTCGTATTAAAATAAATAAACAAAAAACTAATTAAATAATGTAAATTTGTATGAGAAAACATATACAAAATATACATAAAATAACGTTTTAAGTTTCTATAAAAATATATGTACAAAAATGCACATAAAATTAGTTTGCATAAAAAATTATATACAAAACACACATTAGATAATGTAAATGAGTATAAAAATATGTATACAAAATACCTATGAAATAATCTAGATTCGTATCGAGTTAAATTAAGAAAATAACAATAAAATAATGTAATTTTGGATGAAAATATATATAGAAAACACACATAAAATAACCTAAATACAAATACAAATATACACATTAAATAATTTAAAATTGAATGAAATAAATATAGAAAATAAACATAAAATAAGGTAAATTTGTAATAAAATATATGTAAGAATACACAAAATAATATAAATTTGTATGAAAATATATATACAAATACAAATAAAATAACATGAATTTGTATAAAATGTTTCAAAATATATACGAATACACACAATAAAATAACGTAAATTTTTATGAAAATGTATATATAAAATACACATAAAATAGTTTAAATACGTAGAAAAATATATATACAAAATACACATAAAATAATGTAAATTCGTAAAAAATTAAATACACAAAATTCCAATAAAAGAATGTATATTTGTAGGAAAATATATATACAAAAAACAAATAAAATAACTAGAATTTGTATAAAAATATATACAAAATACAAAAATAATTTAAATTTGTTTGAAAATAGATATGCAAAATACACATAAAGTTAGGCAAATTTGTATTGAAATACATATACAAAACTCACATAAAATAATGTAAATTTGCATGAAAATATATAAACAAATACATATAAAATCACGTAAATTTGGATAAAATATATATATACCAAATATACATTAAATATTTTAAATATGTATAAAAATATATTATATTATATATATTTTTATTGATATTTGCGTTATTTATGTGTATTTTGTATATGTTTTCTCATAGAAATTTACATTATTTTATTGGTATTTTGTCTATTTATTTTGATACGAACTACATGATTATTTGTGTATTTTTTACATTTTTTTTATACGTATTTACATTATTTAATGTGTATTTTGTTTATATATTTTTATACAAATTTACGTTATTATATGTGCATTTGTATAGGTATTTTGATACAAATTTACATTATTTTATGTATTTTGTATATATATTTCAATTCAAATTTAGCTTATTTTATGTGTATTTTGTATATCTATTTATTTTAATACAAAATCAAATATTTTATGTTTTTTCGTATATATATTTTTATAAAAAATGCGTTATTTTATGGGTATTTTGCATCTTAATTTTCATACAAATTTACATTATTTTATTAATATTTTCTGTATTTATTTTGATACGATTTTACATTATTTTATTTGTGTTTTGTATATATTTTTTTTATACATATTTACATTATTTAATGTGTTTTTTGTATATATATTTGATACAAATTTACGTTATTTTAAGTCTATATGTTTATATATTTTCATTCAAATTTACCTTATTTTATGTGTATTTTGTATATGTATTTCAATACAAATTTACCTAATTTTATATGTTTTTTGTATATTTATTTTCATACAAGTTTAAATTATTTTTGTGTATTTTCTTTAGTTTTATACAAATTTAGGTTATTTTATGTGTATTTTGTATATCTATTTTCATACAAATACACATTCTTTTCATGATATTTTGTTTATTTATTTTGACACGAATTAACATTATTTAATGTGTATTTTGTATATATATTTTTATACGTATTTACATTATTTCAAGTGTATTTTGTATATAAATTTCTATAGAAATCTGCGTTATTTTATGTGTATTCGTATATATATTTTGAAACAAATTTACATTGTTTTATGTGTATTTTGCATATTTTTTCGATACAAATTTACCTTATTGTATGTGTATTTTGTATATTAATTTTAATACAAATTTGATTAATCTATGTGTATTTTTGTATATGTATTTTTATAAAAATATATAATTAGTTAAATTTGTATTTAAATACATGTACAAAATACACATAAAATAATGTAAATTTGTATGAAATGAAAACAAATTCACATAAAATAACGTACATTTGTATAAAATAGATATACAAAATAATTTTATGTGTATTTTGTATATTTATTTTCATACAAATTTAAATTATTTTTGTGTATTTTGCATATAGTTTTATACAAACTTAGGTTATTTTATGAGTATTTTGTATATCTATTTTCATACAAATACACATTCTTTTATTGATATTTTGTTTATTTATTTTGACGAGAATTTAAATTATTTAATGTGTATTTTGTATATATATTTTTATACGTATTTACATCATTTCATGTGTATTTTGTATATATCTTTCTATAGAAATCTACGTTATATTATGTGTATTCGTATATCGATTTTAAACAAATTTACACTTTTATGTGTATTTTGCATATTTTTTCAATACAAATTTACCTTATTGTATATGCATTTTGTATATTAATTTTAATACAAATTTAATTATTCTATGTGTATTTTTGTATATGTATTTTTATAAAAATATGCTTTATTTTATGGGTATTTTGCATCTTTATTTTCATACAAATTTACGTTATTTTATTGATATTCTGCTCATTCATTTTGATACGATTTGACATTATTCTATGTGTATTTTGTATATATTTTTCAAACAAATTTATGTTATTTTATGTGTATTTGTTTATATATTCTGACACAAATTTACAATATTTTATGGGTATTTTGTATATATATTTCAAAAGAAATTTACCTATTTTTATGTGCATTTTGAATATCGATTTTCATACAAACTCAAATTATTTTTATGTATTTTTGTATATATCATAAAATAAGGTAGATTTGTAATAAAATATATGTACAAAATACACATAAAATAATGTAAATTTATATGAAAATATATATACAAATACACATAAAATACCATGAATCTGTATAAAAATATATATTCAAAATAAATATTAAATAATGTAAAAGCGTATAAAAATATATATACAAAGTACATATAAAATGAAAATTAAGATGCAAAATACCTATAAAATAACGCATTTTTTATAAAATTATTGATACCAAAATACACATAAAATATTTGAACTTGTATTAAAATAAATATACAAAATGCACATACAATAAGGTAAATTTGTATTGAAATAGATATGCAAAATACATATAAAATAATGTAAATTTGTTTCAAAATATATATACGAATACACATAAAATAACGTAGATTTCTACATATACAAAATACACATAAAATTAAGTAAATACGTATAAAAAATGTATACAAAATACACATAAAATAATGTAAATTCGTATAAATGTAAATAAACAATATACCAATAAAAGAATGTGTATTTGTATAAATATAAATATACAAAATGCACATAAAATAACGTAAATTTATATAAAACTATACACATAAAATAACGCAAATTTCTATAAAAATATATGTACAAAAATGAACATTAAATAAATTTGCATAAAAATATATATACAAAACACACATTAGATAATGTAAATGAGTATAAAAATATGTATACAAAATACCTATGAAATAATCTAAATTCGTATCGAATTAAATTAAGAAATACCAATAAAATAATGTAATTTTGGATGAAAATATATATACAAAATACACATAAAATAACCTAAATACAAATACAAATATACACATGTAATAATTTAAAATTGAATGAAATAAATATAGAAAATAAACATAAAATAAGGTAAATTTGTAATGAAATATATGAAAAAATACACATAAAATAATATAAATTTGTATGAAAATATATATACAAAATACACATTAAATAACATGAATTTGTATAAAATTTGTATCAAAATATATACTTATACACACAATAAAATAACGTAATTTTTTTATGAAAATGTATATTCAAAATACACATAAAATAATTTAAATACGTAGAAAAATATATATACAAAAAACACATAAAATAATGTAAATATGTATGAAAATATATAAACAAATACACATAAAATAATGTAAATTTGGATAAAATATATATCATAAAATAATGTAAATTAGTATCAAAATAAATAAACAAAATACCAATAAAAGAATGTGTATTTGTATGAATATAAATATACAAAATACACATAAAATAACGTAAATTTATATAAAACTATATACAAAAATACACAGAAGTAATTAAATTTGTATGAAAATATATACAAAATACACACGAAATAAGCTAAATTTGAATTGAAATATATATACAAAATACATGAAATAAAGTAAATTTGTATCAAAATATTTATACAAATACACATATAATAACGTAAATTTGTATGAAAATATATAAACAAAATACACATTAAATAATGTAAATACGTATAAAAAAATATGTACAAAATACACATATAATCATCTAATTCGTATCAAAATAAATAAACAAAATACCAATAAAATAATATAAATTTGTATGAGTAAACGTGTATGTTGCATATTTTTTCAATACAAATTTATCTTATTATATACGCATTTTGTATATTAATTTTAATACAAATTTAATTATTCGATGTGTATTTTTGTATCTGTATTTTTATAAACATATTCTTTATTTTTTGGGTATTTTGTCTCTTTATTTTCATACAAATTTACATTATTTTATTGATATTCTGCTCATTCATTTTGATAGGAATTGACATTATTCTATTTTGTATATATTTTTCATACAAATTTACGTTATTTTATGTGTATTTGTTTATATATTTTGACACAAATTTACAATATTTTATGGGTATTTTGTATAAACATTTCAAAAGAAATTTACCTATTTTATGTGTATTTTGTATATCTATTTTCATACAAACTCAAATTATTTCTATGTATTTTTGTATATATTTTAATACAAATTTTAGTTATGTTATGTGTATTTTGTAAATTTATTTTCATTCAAATATATATTATTTTATTGGTGTTTTGTTGATTTATATTGATACGAATTTTCATTATTTTATATGTACTTTATATATATATTTTTATACGCTTTTCCATTATTTAATATTTATTTTGAATATATATTTTTATACAAATTCATGGTATTTTATGTGTATTTGTATATATATTTTCATATAAATTTACATTATTTTATGTGTATTTTGTACATATATTTTATTACAAATCTACCTTATTTTATGTTTATTTTGTATGTGTATTTAGTATATTTATATTTATCCAAATACACATTCTTTTATTGATATTTTGTTTATTTATTTTGATACGAATTTTCATTTTTTTTAGGTATATTTGATATATATATTTTTATACTTATTTACATAGTTTTATATGTATTTTGAATATATATTTTCATAGAAATTTACTCTATATGTATATGTATAGAAAATACACATGAAATAATCTAAATTCGTATCGAAATAAATGAACAAAATACCGATAAAATAATGTAATTTTGAATGAAAATATATATAGAAAATACACATAAAATAACGTAAATACTAATAAATATATACACATAAAATGATTTGAATTTGAATGAAAATAGATATAAAAATAAACTTAAAATAAGGCAAATTTATAATGAAATATATATACATAATACACATAAAATAATGTAGATTTGTTTCAAAATATATATACGAATACACATAAAATAACGTAGATTTCTATAGAAATATATATACAAAATACACATGAAATGTTGTAAATACGTATAAAAATATATATACAAAATACACATTAAATAATGTAAATTCGTGTCAAAATAAATAATTAAAATATCAATAAAAGAATGAGTATTTGTATGAAAATACATATACAAAATACACATAAAATAACGTAAATTTGTATAAAACTATATATAAAAATACTCAATAATAAGTTAAATTTATATGAAAATAAATATACAAAATACACATAAAATTAGGTAAATTTGTAAAGAAATACATATACAAAATACACATAAAATAATGTAAATTTGAATGAAAATATATAAACCAATACACTTAAATTAATATAAATTTGTATAAAATATATATAAAAAATACTCATTAAATAATGTAAATATGTATAAAAAATATATATACAAAACACAAATAGAATAATGTAAAATCGTATTAAAATAAATACACAGAATGTAAATAAAATAATGTAAATTTGTATGAAAATAAAGATGCAAAATACCCATAAAATAACCCATTTTTATAAATATACAAAATACACATGAAAGGATGTAAATACGTATACAAATATATATACAAAATACACATTAAATAATGTAAATTCGCGTCAAAATAAATAAACAAAATGTCAATAAAAGAATGTGTATTTGTATGAAAATAAATATACAAAATACACATAAGACAACATAAATTTGTATAAAACTATATACAAAAATACACAAAAATAATTTAAATTTGTATGAAAATAAATATACAAAATACACATAAAATTTGGTAAATTTGTATTGAAATACATATACAAAATACACATAAAATACTGTAAATTTGAATGAAAATACATTAACAAATACACTTAAAATAACGTAAATTTGTATAAAAAAATATATACAAAACACAAATAGAATAATGTAAAATCGTATCAAATTAAATACACAGAATATTAATAAAATAATGTAAATTTGTATGAAAATAAAGAAGCAAAATACCCATAAAATAACACTTTTTTTAAAAATATATATACAAAAATACACATAAAAAAATTTATTTGTATTAAAATAAATATACAAAATACACATACAATAAGGTAAATCTGTATTGAAATAGATATGCAAAATACATATAAAACAATGTAAATTTGTTTCAAAATATATATACGAATACAAATAAAATAACGTAGATTTGTATAAAAATATATATACAAAATACACGTAAAATGAAGTAAATACGTATAAAAAAATGTATACAAAATACACATAAAATAATGTAAATTCGTATCAAAATAAATAAACAAAATACCAATAAAAGAATGTGTATTTGTATAAATATAAATATACAAAATACACGTAAAATAACGTAAATTTGTATAAAACTATATACAAAAATACACAAAAATAATTTAAATTTGTTTGAAAAGAAATATACAAAATACACATAAAATTAGGTAAATTTGTATGGAAATACATATACAAAATACACATCAAATAATGTAAATTTGAATGAAAATATATAAACAAATACACTTAAAATAACGTAAATTTGTATAAAATATATATGCAAGATACACATTAAATAATGTAAATGAGTATAAAAAAATATATACAAAACACAAATAGAATAATGTTAAAGCGTATCAAAATAAATACACAGAATATCAATAAAATAATGTAAATTTGTATGAAAATAAAGATGCAAAATTCCCAAAAATTATCACATTTTGTATAAAAATATATATACCAAAATACACATAAAATATTTAAATTTGTATTGAAATAAATATACAAAATGCATATAGAGTAAGGTAAATTTGTATTGAAAGAGATATTCAAAAATACATATAAAACAATGTAAATTTGTTTCAAAATATATATACGAATACACATAAAATAAAGTAGATTTCTATAGAAATATATATACAAAATACATATGAAATTATGTAAATACGTATAATAATATATATACAAAATACATATCAAATAATGTAAATTCGTGTCAAAATAAATAAACAAAATATCATGAAAAGAATGTGTATTTGTATGAAAATAGATAATAGATAATAAATTTGTATAAAATATATATGCAAGACACACATTAAATAATGTAAATATGTATAAAAAAGTATATACAAAAAACAAATAGAATAATGTAAAATCGTATCAAAATAAATACACCGAATATTAATAAAATAATGTAAATTTGTATGAAAATAAAGATGCAAAATTACCATAAAATAGCGCATTTCTTATAAAAAATATATACCAAAATACACATAAAATATTTAAATTTGTATTGAAATAAATATTCAAAATGCACATACAATAAGGTAAATTTGTATTGAAAGAGATATGCAAAAATACATATAAAACAATGTAAATTTGTTTCAAAATATATATACGAATACAAATAAAAAAAAGTAGATTTCTATAAAAATATATATACAAAATACACATAAAATTAAGTAAATACGTATAAAAAAATGTATACAAAATACACATAAAATAATGTAAATTCGAATTAAAATAAATAAACAAAATACCAATAAAAGAATGTGTATTTGGATAAATATAAATATACTAAATACACATACAAAATAAACATAAAATCAGGTAGATTTGTAAAAAAATATATGTACAAAATACACATAAAATAATGTAAATTTATATAAAAATATATATACAAATACACATAAAATTCCATGAATTTGTATAAAAATATATATTCAAAATAAATATTAAATAATGTAAAAGCGTATAAAAATATATATACAAAGTACATATAAAATAATGTAAATTCGTATCAATATAAATCAACAAAACACTAATAAAATAATATATATTTGAATGAAAATAAATTTACAAAATACACATAACATAACTAAAATTTGTATTAAAATATATACAAAAATACATAGAAATAATTTGAGTTTGTATGAAAATAGATATACAAAATACACATAAAACTAGGTAAATTTCTTTTGAAATGTACATACAAAATACCCATAAAATATTGTAAATTTGTGTCAAAATATATAAGCAAATACACATAAAATAACGTAAATTTGTATGAAAAATATATACAAAATACACATAGAATAATGTCAATTCTTAGCAAAATGAATGAGCAGAATATCAATAAAATAACGTAAATTTGTATGAAAATAAAGATGCAAAATACCCAAAAAATAAAGCATATGTTTATAAAAATACAGATACAAAAATACACATCGAATAATTAAATTTGTATTAAAATTAATATACAAAATGCGTATATAATAAGGTAAATTTGTATTGAAAAAATATGCAGCATACACGTTTACTCATACAAATTTATATTATTTTATTGGTATTTTGTTTATTTATTTTGATACGAATTACATGATTATATGTGTATTTTGTACATATTTTTTATACGTATTTACATTATTTAATGTGTATTTTGTTTATATATTTTCATACAAATTTACGTTATTATATTTGTATTTGTTTAAATATTTTGATAGAAATTTACTTTATTTCATGTATTTTGTATATATATTTCAATTCAAATTTAGCTGATTTTGTGTGTATTTTGTATATATTTTCATACAAATTTAATTACTTCTGTGTATTTTTGTATATAGTTTTATATAAATTTACGTTATTTTATGTGTATTTTGTATATTTATATTTATACAAATACACATTCTTTTATTGGTATTTTGTTTATTTATTTTGATACGAATTTACATTATTTTATGTGTATTTTGTATACATTTTTTTATACGTATTTACTTCATTTTATGTGTATTTTGTATTTATGTTTTATAGAAATCTACGTTATTTTATGTGTATTCGTATATATATTTTAAAACAAATTTACATTGCTTTATATGTATTTTGCATATCTATTTCAATACAAATTTACCTTATTGTACATATAAAACAATGTAAATTTGTTTCAAAATATATGTACGAATTCACATAAAATAACGTAGATTTCTATAAAAATATATATACAAAATACACATAAAATTAAGTAAATACGTATAAAAAAATGTAAACAAAAAACACATAAAATAATGTAAATTCGAAACAAAATAAATAAACAAAATACCAATAAAAGAATGTGTATTTGTATAAATATAAATGTACAAAATACACATACAAAATAAACATAAAATAAGGTAAATTTGTAATGAAATATATGTACAAAATACACATAAAATAATGTAAATTTATATGAAAATATATATACAAATACACATAAAATACCATGAATTTGTATAAAATTATATACTCAAAGTAAATATTAAATAATGTAAATGCGTATAAAAATATATATACAAAGTACATATAAAATAATGTAGATTCGTATCAATATAAATCAACAAAATACCAATAAAATAATATATGTTTGAATGAAAATAGATTTACAAAATACACATAACCTAACTAAAATTTGTATTGAAATATATACAAAAATACATACAAATAATTTAAGTTTGAATGAAAATAGATATTCAAAATACACATAAAACTAGGTAAATTTCTTTTGAAATATATATACAAAATACCCATAAAGTATTGTCATAATTTCATATGTATTTTGTATATATATTTCTATAGAAATCTACTTTATTTTATGTGTATTCGTATGAATATTTATTTTGATACAAATTCAAATATTTTATGTGTATTTTGGTATCAATAATTTTATAAAAAATGCGTTATTTTATAGGTATTTTGCATCTTAATTTACATACAAATTTACATTATTTTATTAATATTCTGTGTATATATTTTGATACGATTTTACATTATTCTATTTGTGTTTTGTATATATTTTTTTTATACATATTTACATTATTTAATGTGTATTTTGTATATATTTACAAATTTACGTTATTATATGTGTATTTGTTTATATATTTTCTTTCAAATTTACATTATTTTATGTGTATTTTGTATATGTATTTCAATAGAAATTAACCTAATTTAATGTGTATTTTGTATATTTCTTTTCATACAAATTTAGATTATTTTTGTGTATTTTTGTATATAGTTTTATACAAATTTAGGTTATTTTATGTACGCATTTACATTATTTAATGTGTGTTTTGTATATATATTTTTATCCAAAGTTACTTTATTTTCCGTTCATTTTTGTACATATATTTTTATAGAAATTAGCGTTATTTTATATGTATTTGTATATGTTTACTCATACAAATTTACATTATTATATTGCTATTTTGTTGATTTAGTTTGATACGAATTACATGATTATATGTGTTTTTTGTACATATCTTTTATACGTATTTACATTACTTAATGTGTATTTTGTTTATATATTTTTAAACAAATTTACGTTATTATATGTATTTTTATAAATATTTTGATACAAATTTACATTATTTTATGTATTTTGTATATACATTTCAATTCAAATTTAGCTTATTTTATCTGTATTTTGTATATCTATTTTCATACGAATTTAATTACTTCTGTGTATTTTTGAATATAGTTTTATACAAATTCACGTTATTTTATGTGTATTTTGTATATTTATATTTATTGAAACACACATTCTTTTATTGGTATTTTGTTTATTTATTTTGATACGAATTTACATTATTTTATGTGTATTTTGTATATATTTTTTTATACGTATTTACTTCATTTTACGTGTATTTTGTATATATATTTTTATACAAATCTACGTTATTTTATGTGTATTCGTATATATATTTTCAAACAAATTTACATTGTTTTATATGTATTTTGCATATCTATTTCAATACAGATTTACCTTATTGTATGTGTATTTTGTATATTTATTTTAATACAAAAATTTTTTTTTATGTGTATTTTTGTATATATATTTAAAAAAAAAAGCGTTATTTTATGGGTATTTTGCTTCTTTATTTTCATACAAATTTACATTATTTTATTAATATTCTGTGTATTTATTTTGATACGATTTTACATTATTCTATTTGTGTTTTGTATATATTTTTTTATACAAATTTACGTTATTTTAAGTGTATTTGTTTATGTATTTTCATTCAAATTTACATTATTTTATGTGTATTTTGTATATGTATTTCAATACAAATTTACCTATTTTTATGTTTTTTTATATTTATTTTCATACAAGTTTAAATTATTTTTGTGTATTTTTGTATATAGTTTTATACAAATTTAGGTTATTTTATGTGTATTTTGTATATCTATTTTCATACAAATACACATTCTTTTCATGATATTTTGTTTATTTACTTTGACACGAATTAACATTATGTAATGTGTATTTTGTATATATATTTTTATACGTATTTACATTATTTCAAGTGTATTTTGTATATATATTTCTATAGAAATCTGCGTTATTTTATGTGTATTCGTATATATATTTTGAAACAAATTTACATTGTTTTATGTGTATTTTGCATATTTTTTCAATACAAATTTACCTTATTGTATGTGCATTTTGTATATTAATTTTAATACAAATTTGATTAATCTATGTGTATTTTTGTATATGTATTTTTATAAAAATATGCTTTATTTTATGGGTATTTTGCATCTTTATTTTTATACAAATTTACATTATTTTATTGATATTCTGTGTATTTATTTTGATATGTTTTTACATTATTCTATGTGTATTTTGTATATATATTTTATATAAAATGTATTTGTTTTCATTTCATACAAATCTACATTATTTTGTGTTTTTTGTACATGTATTTAAAATCAAATTTAACTAGTTATATGTGTATTTTGTATATCTATTTTGTATGTATATTTTCATAGAAATTTACTCTATTTTATGAGTATTCGTATATATATTTTGATACAAATTTACATTATTAATGTGTATTTTGCATATCTATTTCAATACAAATTTACTTTATTGTACGTGCATTTTGTATATTTATTTTAATACAAATTTAATTATTTTATATGTATTTTTGTATATATATTTTTATGCAAATATGCGTTATTATATGGATACTTTCATCTTTATTTTCATACAAATTTACATTATTTTATTGATATTCTCTTTATTTATTTTGATACGATTTAACATTATTCTTTTTGTTTTTTTTTATATATTTTTTTATACATATTTACATTATTTAATGTTCATTTTGTATATATATTTTATCCAAATTTACATTATTTTATGTGTATTTGTTTATATATTTTCATACAAATTTACATTATTTTATGTGTTTTTTTGTATATATATTTTTCTACGTATTTAAATTATTTTATGTGTATTTTGTATATACATTTTCATAAAAAAATTACGTTATTTTATTGTGTATAAGTATATATTTTGATACAAATTTTATACAAATTCATGTTATTTAATGTGTATTTGTTTATATATTTTCATACAAATTTATATTATTTTATGTGTATTTTTTCATATATTTCATTACAAATTTACCTTATTTTATGTTTATTTTGTATATTTATTTCATTCAATTTTAAATTATTTTATGTGTATATTTGTATTTGTATTTAGGTTATTTTATGTGTATTTTGTATATATATTTTCATCCAAAATTACATTATTTTATTCATATTTTCTTAATTTAATTCGGTACGAATTTAGATTATTTCATAGGTATTTTGCATACATATTTTTATACTCATTTACATTATCTAAAGTGTGTTTTGAATATATATATTTATGCAAATTTATTTTATGTTCATTTTTGTACATATATTTTTATAGAAATTTGCGTTATTTTATGTATATAGTTTTATATAAATTTACGTTATTTTATGTGCATTTTGTATATTTATATTTATACAAATACACATTCTTTTATTGGTATATTGTTTATTTACATTTATACGAATTTACATTATTTTATGTGTATTTTGTATACATTTTTTATACGCATTTACTTAATTATATGTGTATTTTGTATATGTATTTTTATAGAAATCTACGTTATTTTATGTGTATTCGTATATATATTTTGAAACAAATTTACATTATTTTATATGTATTTTGCATATCTATTTCAATACAAATTTACCTTATTTTATGTGTTTTTTGTATATTTATTTTACTACAAATTTAATTTTTTTTATGTTTATTTTGGTATATATATTTTTATAAATAAAAAAATGCGTTATTTTATAGGTATTTTGCATCTTAATTTTCATACAAATTTACATTATTTTTTTAATATTCTGTGTATATATTTTGATACGATTTTATATTATTCTATTTGTGTTTTGTATATATTTTTTATACATATTTACATTTTTTATAAAATTATTGATACAAAAATAAACATAAAATATTTCAATTTGTATTAAAATAAATATACAAAATGCACATACAATAAGGTAAATTTGTATTGAAATAGATATGCAAAATACATATAAAATAATGTAAATTTGTTTCAAAATATATATACGAATACACATAAAATAACGTAGATTTTTATTAAAATACATATACAAAATACATATAAAATAAAGTAAATACGTATAAAAAAATGTATACAAAATACACATAAAATAATTTAAATTCGTATAAAGGTAAATAAACAATATACCAATAAAAGAATGTGTATTTGTATAAATATAAATATACAAAATGCACATAAAATAACGTAAATTTATATAAAACTATATACATAAAATAACGCAAATTTCTATAAAAATGAACATAAAATAAATTTGCATAAAAATATATATACAAAAAACACATTAGATAATGTAAATGAGTATAAAAATATGAATAGAAAATACCTATGAAATAATCTAAATTCGTATCGAATTAAATTAAGAAAATACCAATAAAATAATGAAATTTTGGATGAAAATATATATACAAAATACACATAAAATAACCTAAATACAAATACAAATATACACATAAAATATTGTATTTTGTATATACATTTCAATTCAAATTTAGCTTATTTTATCTGTATTTTGTATATCTATTTTCATACGAATTTAATTAGTTCTGTGTATTTTTGTATAGTTTTATACAAATTTACGTTTTTGTATTTTGTATATTTATATTTATACAAATACACATTCTTTTATTGGTATTTTGTTTATTTATTTTGATACGAATTTACATTATTTTATGTGTATTTTGTATAAATTTTCTTATACGTATTTACTTCATTTTATGTGTATTTTGTATATATATTTTTATACAAATCTACGTTATCTTATGTGTATTCGTATATATATTTTGAAACAAATTTACATTGTTTTATATGTATTTTGCATATCTATTTCAATACAGATTTACCTTATTGTATGTGTATTTTGTATATTTATTTTAATATAAATTAATTTTTTCATGTGTATTTTGGTATATATATTTTTATAAAAAAAATGCTTTATTTAATGGGTATTTTGCATCTTTATTTTCATACAAATTTACATTGTTTTATTAATATTCTGTGTATTTATTTTAATACGATTTTACATTATTCTATTTGTGTTTTGTATATATTTTTTTATACATATTTACATTATTTAATGTGTATTTTGTATATTTTAAAACAAATCTACGTTATTTTATGCGCATCTGTTAAAATATTTTGATACAAATTTACATTATTTTATGTATTTTGTATATATATTTCAATACAAATTTAGTTTATTTTATGTATATTTTGTATATCTATTTTCATTCGTATCAAAATAAATAAACAAAATAGCAATCAAATAATGTAAATTTGTATGAGAAAACATATACAAATACACATAAATTAACGCAAATTTCTAAAAAAATATATGTACAAAAATGCACATAAAATAAAGTAAATTTGAATAAAAATATATATACAAAACACACATTAAATAAAGTAAATGCGTACATAAAATAACCTAAATTTGTATAAAACTATATACAAAAATACACAAAAATATTAAAAATTTGTATGAAAAGAAATATACAAAATACACATAAAATTAGGTAAATTTGTATTGAAATACATATACAAAATACATATAGAATAATGTAAATTTGAATGAAAATATATAAACAAATACACTTAAAATAACGTAAATTTGTATAAAATATATATCCAAGATACACATTAAATAATGTAAATGTGTATAAAAAAAATATTTACAAAAAAGAAATAGAATAATGTAAAATCCTATCAATATAAATACACAGAATATCAATAAAATAATGTAAATTTGTATGAAAAGAAAGATGCAAAATTCCCATAAAATAGCGTATTTTTTATAAAAATATATATACCAAAATACACATAAAATATTTAAATTTGTATTGAAATAAATATACAAAATGCATATACAGTAAGGTAAATATGTATTGAAAGAGATATTCAAAAATACATATAAAACAAAAGTAAATTTGTTTCAAAATATATATACGAATACATATAAAATAACGTAGATTTCTATAAATATATATACAAAATACACATGAAATTATGTAAATACGTATAAAAATATATATACAAAATACATATCTAATTAAATTCGTGTCAAAATAAATAAACAAAATAACATGAAAAGAATGTGTATTTGTATGAAAATAAATAATAGATAATAAATTTGTATGAAATATATATGCAAGATACACATTAAATAATGTAAATATGTATAAAAAATATATATACAAAAAACAAATAGAATAATGTGAAATCGAATCAAAATAAATACACCGAATATTAATAAAATAATGTAAATTTGTATGAAAATAAAGATGCAAAATTCCCATCAAATAGCGCATTTCTTATAAAAATATATATACCAAAATACACATAAAATATTTAAATTTGTATTGAAGTAAATATACAAAATGCACATACAATAAGGTAAACTTGTCTTGAAAGAGATATGCAAAAATACATATAAAACAATGTAAATTTGTTTCAAAATATATACGAATACACATAAAATAACGTAGATTTCTATAAAAATATATATACAAAATACACATAAATTAAGTAAATACGTATAAAAATAGATATACAAAATACACATAGAATAATGTAAAAATGTTTCAAAAAAAAAACAGAATATAAATAAAATAATGTAAATTTGTATGAAAATAAAAATGCAAAATACCCATAAAATAAAGCATATTTTTATAAAAATACATATACAAAAATACACATAGCATAATTAAATTTGTATTAAAATTAATATACAAAATGCATATACAATAAGGTAAATTTGTATTGAAAAAATATGCAAAATACACATAAAACAGTGTAAATTTATTTCAAAATCTATATACGAATTCTCATAAATCAACGTAGATTTCTATAGAAATATATATACAAAACACACATCAAATGATGTAAACACGTATAAAAATATATATATAAAATACACATTAAATAATGTAAATTCGCGTCAAAATAAATAAACAAAATATCAATAAAAGAATGTGTATTTGTATGAAAATAGATATACAATATACACATAAAATCACCTAAATTTGTATAAAACTATATACAAAAATACACAAAAATAATTTTAATTTGTATGAAAATAAATATACAAAATACACATAAAATTAGGTAAATTTGTATTGAATTACATTTACAAAATACACATAAAATAATGTAAATTTGAATGAAAATATATAAACAAATACACTTAAAATAACGTAAATTTGTATAAAATATATATAAAAAATACACATTAAATAATGTAAATATGTATGAAAAAATATATACAAAACACAAATAGAATAATATAAAATCGTATCAAAATAAATACACAGAATATTAATAAAATAATGTAAATTTGTATGAAAATTAAGATGCAAAATACCCATAAAATAACGCATTTTTTATAAAAATATTTATACCAAGACACATAAAATATTTGAATTTGTATTAAAATAATTATACAAAATGCACATAAAATAAGGTAAATTTGTATTGAAATAGATATGCAAAATACATATAAAACCATGTAAATTTTTTTCAAAATATATATACGAATATACATAAAATAACGTAGATTTCTATGAAAAAAAAAATACAAAATACACATAAAATGAAGTAAATACGTATAAAAAAAGGTATACAAAATACACATAAAATAATGTAAACTCGTATCAAAATAAATAAACAAAATACTAATAAAAGAATGTGTATTGTATAAATATAAATATACAAAATACAAACAAAATAACGTAAATTTATATAAAACTATATGCAAAAATACACACAAGTAATTAAATTTGTGTGAAAATAGATATACAAAATACATGTGTATTTTGTATATTTATTTTCATACAAATTAGTATTTTTGTTTATTTTTTATATATTTTCAAACAAATTTTCGTTATTTATGTGTATTTTGTATATTATTCTTCAAATATACTTTCTTTAATCTGAATTTTGTTTATTGAATTTGAAACAATTTACCTTATTTTGTATATCTATTTCCATACAAATTAAAATTCTTCTGTGTATTTTGTATATAGTTTTATATAAATTTACGTTATTTTATGTGTATATTTATATTTATACAAATACATTCTTTTATTGGTATTTTGTATATTTATTTTGATACAATTTACATTATTTTGTATACATTTTTTTATACGTATTTACTTCATTTTATGTGTATTTTGTATATATATATTTTATAGAAATCTAAGTTATTTTATGTGTATTCGTATATATATTTTGAAACAAATTTACATTGTTTTATATGTATTTTGCATATCTATTTCAATACAAATTTACCTTATTGTATGTGTTTTTTGTATATTTATTTTAATACATATTTAATTTTTTGATGTGTATTTTGGTATATATATTTTTATAAATAAAAAAATGCATTATTTTATGGGTATTTTGCTTCTTTATTTTCATACAAATTTACATTATTTTATTAATATTCTGTGTATTTATTTTGATACGATTTTACATTATTCTATTTGTGTTTTGTACATATTTTTTTATACAAATTTACGTTATTTTAAGTGTATTTGTTTATGTATTTTCATTCAAATTTACATTATTTTATGTGTATTTTGTGTATGTATTTCAATACAAATTTATAAATATATAAACAAATACACTTTAAATAACGTAAATTTGTATAAAAAAAATATACAAAACACAAATAGAATAATGTAAAATCGTATCAAAATAAATACACAGAATATTAATAAAATAATGTAAATTTGTATGAAAATAAAGAAGCAAAATACCCATAAAATAACGCATTTTTTTATTTATAAAAATATATATACCAAAATACACATCAAAAAATTAAATTTGTATTAAAATAAATATACAAAAAACACATACAATAAGGTAAATTTGTATTGAAATAGATATGCAAAATACATATAAAACAATGTAAATTTGTTTCAAAATATATATACGAATACACATAAAATAACGTAGATTTCTATAAAAATATATATACAAAATACACATAAAATAAAGTAAATACGTATAAAAAAATGTATACAAAATACACATAAAATAATGTAAATTCGTATCAAAATAAATAAACAAAATACCAATAAAAGAATGTGTATTTCTATAAATATAAATATACAAAATACACATAAAATAACGTAAATTTATATAAAACTATATACAAAAATACACAGTAGTTAAATTTGTATGAAAATATATACAAAATACACACAAAATAAGCTAAATTTGAATTGAAATATATATACAAAATACATGAAATAAAGTAAATTTGTATCAAAATATTTATACAAATACACATATAATAACGTAAATTTGTATGAAAATATATAAACAAAATACACATTAAATAATGTAAATACGTATAAAAAAAATGTACAAAATACACATATAATCATGTAATTCGTATCAAAATAAATAAACAAAATACCAATAAAATAATATAAATTTGTATGAGTAAACGTGTATGTTGCATATTTTTTCAATACAAATTTACCTTATTATATACGCATTTTGTATATTAATTTTAATACAAATTTAATTATTCGATGTGTATTTTTGTATCTGTATTTGTATATATATTTTTATACGCTTTTACATTATTTAATATTTATTTGAATATATTTATACAAATTCATAGTATTTATGTGTATTTGTATATATATTTTTATATAAATTTACATTATTTTATGTGTATTTTGTACATATATTTTTTTACAAATCTACCTTATTTTATGTTTATTTTGTATGTGTATTTTGTATATTTATATTTATCCAAATACTCATTCTTTTATTGGTATTTTGTTTATTTATTTTAATTCGAATTTACATTATTTTATGTGTATTTTGTATACATTTTTTTATACGTATTTAATTAATTTTATGTGTAATTTGTATATATATTTTTATAGAAATCTACGTTTTTTTATTTATATTCGTATATATATTTTGAAACAAATTTACATTCTTTTATATGTATTTTTGCATATCTCTTTCAATACAAATTTACCTTATTGTATGTGCATTTTGTATATTTATTTCAATGCAAATTTAAATATTTTGTGTATTTGATATATATATTTTTTTAAGATTACGAAAATTTGAATAAAAATATATACAAAAAAACAAAAAAATAAATTTCAATTTGTATGAAAATAGATATACAAAATACACATATAATTAGTTAAATTTGTATTTAAATACATGTACAAAATACACATAAAATAATGTAAATTTGTATGAAATGAAAAGAAATTCACATAAAATTCGCGTCAAAATAAATAAACAAAATATCAATAAAAGAATGTGTATTTGTATGAAAATAGATATACAAAATACACATAAAATAACCTAAATTTGTATCAAACTATATACAAAAATACACAAAAATATTTTAAATTTGTATGAAAATAAATATACAAAATACACATAAAATTAGGTAAATTTGTATTGAAATACATACACAAAATACACATAAAATAATGTAAATTTGAATGAAAATACATAAACAAATACACTTAAAATAACGTAAATTTATTTTAAAAAATATGTACAAAACACAAATAGAATAATGTAAAATCGTATCGAAATAAATACACAAAATATTAATAAAATAATGTAAATTTGTATGAAAATAAAGAAGCAAAATACCCATAAAATAACGCATTTTTTTTATAAAAATATATATACCAAAATACACATCAAAAAATTAAATTTGTATTAAAATAAATATACAAAAAACACATACAATAAGGTAAATTTGTATTGAAATAGATATTCAAAATACATATAAAACAATGTAAATTTATTTCAAAATATATATACAAATACACATATAATAACGTAGATTTCTATAAAAATATATATACAAAATACACATAAAATGAAGTAAATACGTATAAAAAAATGTATACAAAATACACATAAAATAATGTAAACTCGTATCAAAATAAATAAACAAAATAGCAATAAAAGAATGTGTATTTGTATAAATATAAATATACAAAATACACATAAAATAACGTAAATTTATATAAAACTATATACAAAAATACACAGAAGTAATTAAATTTGTATGAAAATATATACAAAATACACACAAAATAAGCTAAATTTGAATTGAAATATATATACAAAATACATGAAATAAAGTAAATTTGTATCAAAATATTTATACAAATACACATATAATAACGTAAATTTGTATGAAAATATATAAACAAAATACACATTAAATAATGTAAATACGTATAAAAATATGTACAAAATACACATATAATCATGTAATTCGTATCAAAATAAATAAACAAAATACCAATAAAATAATATAAATTTGTATGAGTAAACGTGTATGTTGCATATTTTTTCAATACAAATTTACCTTATTATATACGCATTTTGTATATTAATTTTAATACAAATTTAATTATTCGATGTGTATTTTGTATTATACGCTTTTACATTATTTAATATTTATTTTGAATATATATTTTATACAAATTCATGGTATTTTATGTATTTGTATATATATTTTATATAAATTTATTATTTTATGTGTATTTTGTACATATATTTTACAAATCGAACTTATTTTATGTTTATTTTGTATTTGTATTTTGTATATTTATATTTATCCAAATACACATTCTTTTATTGGTATTTTGTTTATTTATTTTAATTCGAATTTACATTATTTTATGTGTATTTTGTATACATTTTTTTATACGTATTTAATTAATGTTATGTGTAATTTGTATATATATTTTTATAGAAATCTACGTTTTTTTATTTATATTCGTATATATATTTTGAAACAAATTTACATTCTTTTATATGTATTTTTGCATATCTCTTTCAATACAAATTTACCTTATTGTATGTGCATTTTGTATATTTATTTCAATGCAAATTTAAATATTTTATGTATTTTGGTATATATATTTTTTTAAGATTACGAAAATTTGAATAAAAATATATACAAAAAAACAAAAAAATAAATTTCAATTTGTATGAAAATAGATATACAAAATACACATATAATTAGTTAAATTTGTATTTAAATACATGTACAAAATACACATAAAATAATGTAAATTTGTAAGAAATGAAAACAAATTCACATAAAATTCGCGTCAAAATAAATAAACAAAATATCAATAAAACAACGCATTTTTTATGAAAATATATATACCAAAATGCCCATAAAATATTTAAATTTGTATTACAATAAATATACAAAATGCACATACAATAAGGTAAATTTGTATTGAAATAGATATGCAAAATACATATAAAACAATGTAAATTTGTTTCAAAATATACATACGAATACACATAAAATAACGTAGATTTCTATAAAATATATATACAAAATACACATAAAATGAAGTAAATACGTATAAGAAAATGTATACAAAATACACATAAAATAATGTAAATTCGTATCAAAATAAATAAACTAAATGTCAATAAAAGAATGTTTACTTGTATAAATATACAAAATACACATAAAATAACGTAAAATTGTATAAAACTATATACAAAAATAAACAAAAATAATTAAATTTGTATGAAAATAGATATACAAAAGACACATAAAATAAGCTAAATTTGAATTGAAATAAATATAGAAAAAACATAAAATAATTTAAATTTGTATCAAAATATATATTCAAATACACATAATAATAACGTAAATTTATATAAAAATATATAAACAAAATACACATTAAATAATGTGAATACGTATAAAAGATATGTACGTAATGTAAAAATTTATAAAATTAAAGATGCAAAATACCCATAAAATATCTCATATTTAAAAAAAAAGATATAAAAAAATACACATAAAATAATTAAATTTGTATTAAAATAAATATACAAAATACACATACAATAAAGTAGATTTTTATTGAAATAGATATGCAAAAAACACATAAAATAATGAAAATTTTTATCAAAATATACGAATACACACAATAAAATTACGTAAATTTTTATGAAAATATATATACAAAATACACATAAAAATTAATAATGTAAATACATAGAAAAATATATATACAAAATACACATAAAATAATGTAAATTCGTATCAAAATAAATAAACAAAATTTCCTCTACAAGAATGTATATGTGTAGGAAAATATATATACAAAATACAAATAAAATAAAAAAAATTTGTATAAAAATAATACAAAAATACACAAAAATAATTTAAATTTGTTAGAAAATAGATATGCAAAATATAAATGATATTAGGCAAATTTTTATTGTAATACATATACAAAATACACATAAAATAATGTAAATTTGTATGAAAATATATAAACAAATACACATAAGATAACGTAAATTTTAATAAAATATATGTACAAAATATACATTAAATAATGTAAATATGTCTAAAAATATATATACAAAATACACAGAATAACGTAAAATCGTATCAAAATAAATAAACAGACAATCAATAAAATAATGTAAATTTGTATGAAAATAAAGATGCAAAATACCCATATAATAACGCATATTTGTTTAAAAATATATATACAAAAATACACATAAAATAATTAAATTTGCATCAAAATAAATATACAAAAGGCACATACAATAAAGAAAATTTGTATTGAAATAGATATGCGAAATACACATAAATAATGTAAATTCGTATCAAAATATATATACGAATACACATAAAATAGAGTAAATTTCTATGAAAATATATATTCAAAATACATATAAAATTATGTAAATAAGTATAAAAATATATATATCAAATACACCTAAAATAATGAAAACTCGTATCAAAATAAATAAACAAAATTCTGATAAAAGAACGTATATTTGTAGGAAAATAAATATACAAAATTCACATAAAATAACGAAAATTTGAATAAAAATATATACTAAAATACACAAAATTAATTTCAATTTGTATGAAAATAGATATACATAATACACATATAATTAGTTAAATTTGTATTTAAATACATGTATAAAATACACATAAAATAATGTAAATTTGTATGAAATGAAAACAAATTCACATAAAATAACGTTCATTTGTATGAAATATATATACAAAATATACATAGAATAATGTAAAATCGTATCAAAATAAATACACAGAATATCAATAAAATAATGTAAATTTGTATGAAAATAAAGATGCAAAATACCCATAAAATAAAACATTTTTTTATGAAAATACATATACAAAAATACACATAGAATAATTAAATTTGTATTAAAATCAATATACAAAATGCACGTACAATAAGTTAAATTTATATTGAAAAAATATGCAAAATGCACATAAAACAATGTATATTTGTTTCAAAATATATATACGAATACACATAAAATAACATATATTTCTATAGAAATATATATACAAAATACACATGAAATGACGTAAATACGTATAAAAATATAATAGAATAATGTAAAATCGTATCAAAATATATACACAGAATATTAATAAAATAATGTAAATTTGTATGAAAATTAAGATGCAAAATACCTATAAAATAACGCATTTTTTATAAAATTATTGATACCAAAATACACATAAAATATTTGAATTTGTATCAAAATAAATATACAAAATGCATATACAATAAGGTAAATTTGTATTGAAAGAGACATGCAAAATACATATAAAATAATGTAAATTTGTTTCAAAATATATATGCGAATACACATAAAATAACGTAGATTTCTATAAAAATATATATACAAAATAAACATAAAATTAAGTAAATACGTATAAAAAAATGTATACAAAATACACATAAAATAATGTAAATTCGTATAAATATAAATAAACAATATAGCAATAAAAGAATGTGTATTTGTATAAATATAAATATACAAAATGCACATAAAATAACGTAAATTTGTATAAAACTATATACATAAAATAACGCAAATTTCTATGAAAATATATGTACAAAAATGAACATAAAATAAATTTGCGTAAAAATATATATACAAAACACACATTAGATAATGTAAATGAGTATAAAAATATGTATACAAAATACCTATGAAATAATCTAAATTCGTATCGAATTAAATTAAAAAAATACCAATATAATAATGTAATTTTGGATGAAAATATATATACAAAATACATATAAAATAACCTAAATACAAATACAAATTTACACATAAAATAATTTAAAATTGAATGAAATAAATATACAAAATAAACATAAAATAAGGTAAATTTGTAATGAAATATATGAAAAAATACACATAAAATAATATAAATTTGTATGAAAATATATATACAAATACACATTAAATAACATAATTTTGTATAAAATTTGTATCAAAATATATACTTATACACACAATAAAATAACGTAGTTTTTTTTATGAAAATGTATATACAAAATACACATAACATAATTTAAATACGTAGAAAAATATATATACAAAAAAAACATAAAATAATGTAAATATGTATGAAAATATATAAACAAATACACATAAAATAATGTAAATTTGGATAAAATATATATACAAAATGAACATTAAATAATGTAAATATGTATAAAAAAATATATATACAAAAAACACATAGAATAATGTTAAATCGTATCAAAATAAATAAAGAGAATATCAATAAAATAATGTAAATTTGTATGAAAATAAAGATGCAAAATATCCATATAATAACGCATATTTGCATAAAAATACAAAAACAAAATAAATATACAAAATGCACGTACAATAAAGTAAATTTGTATTGAAATAGATATGCAAAATACACATCAATAATGTAAATTTGTATCAAAATATAGATACGAATACTCATAAAATAGAGTAAATTTCTATGAAAATATACATACAAAATAGATATACAAAATACACATATAACTAGTTAAATTTGTATTTAAATACATGTACAAAAAACACATAAAATAATGTAGATTTGTATGAAATGAAAACAAATACATTTTATATAAAATATATATACAAAATACACATAGAATAATGTAAAAACATATCAAAATAAATACACAGAATATCAATAAAATAATGTAAATTTGTATGAAAATAAAGATGCAAAATACCCATAAAATAAAGCATATTTTTATAAAAATACATATACAAAAATACACATAGATTTATCAAATTTGTATTAAAATTAATATACAAAATGCACATACAATAAGGTAAATTTGTATTGAAAAAATATGCAAAATACACATAAAACAATGTAAATTTGTTTCAAAATATATATACGAATACAAATAAAATAACGCAGATTTCTATAGAAATATATACAAAATACACTTGAAATAATGTAAATACGTATAAAAATATATATACAAAATACACATTAAATAATGTTAATTCGTGTCAAAATAAATAAACAAAATATCATGAAAAGAATGTGTATTTGTATGAAAATAGATATACAAAATACACATAAAATAACCTAAATTTGTATAAAACTATATACAAAAATACACAAAAATAATTCAAACTTTTATGAAAATAAATATACAAAAAACATATAAAAATAGGTAAATTTGTATTGAAATACATATACAAAATACACATAAAATAATGTAAATTTGAATGAAAATATATAAACATATAGACTTAAAATAACGTAAATTTGTATCAAATATATATACAAAAAAAACATTAAATAATGTAAATATGTATAAAAAAATATATACAAAACACAAATAAAATAATGTATAATCGTATCAAAATAAATACAGAAAATTTTAATAAAATAATGTAAATTTGCATGAAAATTAAGATGCAAAATACCCATAAAATAACGCATTTTTTATAAAAATATATATACGAAAAAACATAAAATATTTGATTTTGTATTAAAATAAATAGATATACAAAATACACGTAAAATAAGCTAAATTTGAATTGAAATGTATATACAAAATACATAAAATAATATAAATTTGTATCAAATTACTTATACAAATACACATATAATAACGTAAATTTGTTTAAAAATATATAAACAAAATACACATTAAATAATGTAAATACGTATAAAAAAATGTACAAAATACACAAATAATCATGTAATTCGTATCAAAATAAATAGACAAAATACCAATAAAATAATGTAAATTTCTATGAGAAAACATATACAAAATACACATAAATAACGCAAATATCAATAAAAATATATATAATATAATATATTTTTATACATATTTAAAATATTTAATGTATATTTTGTATATATATTTTATCCAAATTTACGTTATTTTATATGTATTTGTTTATATATTTTAATACAAATTTACATTATTTTATGTGAGTTTTGTATATGTATTTCAATACAAATTTGCCTAACTTTATATGTATTTTGCATATCTGTTTTCAAACAAATTTAAATTATTTTTGTGTATTTTTGTATATATTTTTATACAAATTATAGTTATTTTATTTGTTTTTTGTATATATATTTTCCTACAATTATACATTCTTTTATTGGAATTTTGTGTATTTAATTTTTTACGAATTTACATTATTTTATGTGTATTTTGTATATATATTTTTCTACGTATTTAAATTATTTTATGTGTATTTTATATATACATTTTCATAAAAATTTACGATATTTTATTGTGCGTATTCGTATATATTTTGAAACAAATTTTATACAAATTCATGTTATTTTATGTGTATTTGTATATATATTTTCATACAAATTTATATTATTTTATGTGTATTCTTACATATATTTTATTACAAATTTACCTTATTTTATGTTTATTTTGTATATTTATTTCATTAATATAATCAAATTTAAATTTATTGTATATGCATTTTGTATATTAATTTTAATACAAATTTAATTATTCTATGTGTATATTTCTATATGTATTTTTATAAATATTTTATTTTTTTTTTGTTTATTTTTCATCTTTATTTTAATACAAATTTAAGTTATTTTATTTATATTCTGCTCATTAATTTTGATACGATTTGACATTATTCTATGTGTATTTTTATTTATATTTTCATACAAATTTACGTTATTTTATGTGTATTTGTTTATATATTTTGATACAAATTTACAATATTTTATGGGTATTTTGTATATATATTTCAAAAGAAATTTACCTAGTTTTATGTGTATTTTGAATCTCTATTTTCATACAAACTCAAATTATTTTTATGTATTTTTGTATATATTTCAATACAAATTTTAGTTAGGTTATGTGTATTTTGTAAATCTATTTTCATTCAAATATATATTATTTTATTGGTATTTTGTTCATTTATATTGATACGAATTTACATTATTTTATATGTACTTTGTATATATATTTTTATACGCATTTACGTTATTTAATATTTATTTTGAATATATAATTTTATACAAATTCATGGTATTTTATGTTTATTTGTATATATATTTTCATATAAATTTACATTATTTTATGTGTATTTTGTTCATATATTTCATTACAAATTTACCTTATTTTATGTTTATTTTGTATGTGTATTTTGTACATTTATATTTATTAATTAAATTCGTGTCAAAATAAATAAACAAAATAACATGAAAAGAATGTGTATTTGTATGAAAATAAATAATAGATAATAAATTTGTATGACATATATATGCAAGATACACATTAAATAATGTAAATATGTATAAAAAATATATATACAAAAAACAAATAGAATAATGTGAAATCGAATCAAAATAAATACACCGAATATTAATAAAATAATGTAAATTTGTATGAAAATAAAGATGCAAAATTCCCATCAAATAGCGCATTTCTTATAAAAATATATATACCAAAATACACATAAAATATTTAAATTTGTATTGAAGTAAATATACAAAATGCACATACAATAAGGTAAACTTGTCTTGAAAGAGATATGCAAAAATACATATAAAACAATGTAAATTTGTTTCAAAATATATACGAATACACATAAAATAACGTAGATTTCTACAAAAATATATATACAAAATACATATAAATTAAGTAAATACGTATAAAAAAATGTATACAAAATACACATAAAATAATGTAAAATAATATCAAAATAAATAAACAAAATACTAATAAAAGAATGTATTTGTATAAATAAAAAATAAAAATAAAATAAAGCATATTTTTATATATATATATATACAAAATACACATTAAATAATATAAATTTGTTTAAAACTATACAAAATACACATCAAATGATGTAAACACGTATAAAAATATATATATAAAATACACATTAAATAATGTAAATTCGCGTCAAAATAAATAAACAAAATATCAATAAAAGAATGTGTATTTGTATGAAAATAGATATACAATATACACATAAAATAACCTAAATTTGTATAAAACTATATACAAAAATACACAAAAATATTTTTAATTTGTTTGAAAATAAATATACAAAATACACATAAAATTAGGGAATTTTTTATTGAATTACATTTACAAAATACACATAAAATAATGTAAATTTGAATGAAAATATATAAACAAATACACTTAAAATAACGTAAATTTGTATAAAATATATACAAAACACAAATAGAATAATGTAAAATCGTATCAAAATAAATACACAGAATATTAATAAAATAATGTAAATTTGTATGAAAATAAAGATGCAAAATACCCATAAAATAACGCATTTTTTATAAAAATATATATACCAAAATACACATAAAATATTTAAATTTCTATTACAATAAATATACAAAATGCACATACAATAAGGTAAATTTGTATTGAAATAGATATGCAAAATACATATAAAACAATGTAAATTTTTCTCAAAATACATATACGAATATACATAAAATAACGTAGATTTCTATAAAATATATATACAAAATACACAAAATTAAGTAAATACGTATAAGAAAATGTATACAAAATACACATAAAATAATGTAAAATCGTATCAAAATATATAAACAAAATACCAATAAAAGAATGTGTATTTGTATATATATAAATATACAAAAATACACATAAAATAACGTAAATTTTTATAAAACTATATACAAAAATACACAGAAGTAATTAAATTCGTATGAAAATAGATATACAAAATACAGATAAAATAAGCAAAATTTGAATTGAAATGTATATACAAAATACATAAAATAATGTAAATTTGTATGAAAATATTTATTCAAATACATATAATAACGTAAATTTGTTAAAAAATATATAAACAATATACACATTAAGTAATGTAAATACGTATAAAAAATATGTACAAAATACACATATAATCACGTTATTCGTATCAAACTAAATAAACAAAATAGCAATAAAATAATGTAAATTTGAATGAGAACATATACAAATACATATAAAATAACGTTAATTTCTATAAAATATATGTCCAAAATGAGCGTAAAATAAAGTAACTATGGATAAAATATATATACAAAACACACATTAAATAATGTAAATGCGTACATAAAATAACCTAAATTTGTATAAACTATATACAAAATACACAAAATAATTTAAATTTGTATGAAAGAAATATAGAAAATACACATAAAATTAGGTTAATTTGTATTGAAATACATATACAAAATACACAAAATAATGTAAATTTGAAAGAAAATATATAAACAAATACACATATAATAACGTAAATTTGTATGAAATACAAAATACACATTAAATAATGTAAATATGTATAAAAGAAATATATACAAAACACAAATAGAATAATGTAAAATCGTATCAAATATTTCGGAATTATAAGAAAATTTATAAATATTTTGATACAAATCTACATTATTTTATGTATTTTGTATATACATTTCAATTCAAATTTAGCTTATTTTATCTGTATTTTGTATATCTATTTTCATACGAATTTAATTACTTCTGTGTATTTTTGTATATAGTTTTATATAAATTTACGTTATTTTATGTGTATTTTGTATATTTATATTTATACAAATACACATTCTTTTATTGGTATTTTGTTTATTTATTTTGATACGAACTTACATTATTTTATGTGTATTTTGTATACATTTTTATACGTATTTACTTCATTTTATGTGTATTTTGTATATATATTTTTATAGAAATCTACGTTATTTTATGTGTATTCGTATATATATTTTGAAACAAATTTACATTGTTTTATATGTATTTTGCATATCTATTTCAATACAAATTTACCTTATTGTATGTGTTTTTTGTATATTTATTTTAACACAAATTTAATTTTTTGATGTGTATTTTGGTATATATATTAAAAAAAAAATGCGTTATTTTATGGGTATTTTGCTTCTTTATTTTCATACAAATTTACATTATTTTATTAATATTCTGTGTATTTATTTTGATACGATTTTACATTATTCTATTTGTGTTTTGTACATATTTTTTTTTATACAAATTTACGTTATTTTAAGTGTATTTGTTTATGTATTTTCATTCAAATTTACATTATTTTATGTGTATTTTGTGTATGTATTTCAATACAAATTTACCTAATTTTATGTGTATTTTGTATATTTATTTCCATACAAATTTAAAATATTTTTGTGTATTTTTGTATATAGTTTGATACAAATTTAGGTTATTTTATGTGTATTTTGTATATCTATTTTCATACAAATACACATTCTTTTATTTATATTTTGTTTATTTATTTTGACGCGAATTTACATTATTTAATGTGTATTTTGTATATATATTTCTATACGAATTTACATCATTTCATGTGTATTTTGTATAGTTTTAAACAAATTTATATTATTATATATATATATATATATATATATATATATATATATATATATATATATATATATATATATATATATATATATATATATATCTATATATATATATATATATATATATATATATATATATATATATATATATATTTATACAAATACACAGTCTTTTATTGGTATTTTGTTTATTTATTTTGATACTATTTTAGATTATTTTTTGTGTATTTTGTATACATTTTTTATACGTATTTACTTAATTTTATGTGTATTTTGTATATATATTTTATAGAAATCTACCTTATTTCATGTGTATTCGTATATATATTTTGAAACAAATTTACATTGTTTATATGTATTTTGCATATCTATTTTTGTGTATTCTGTATTTATTTTTGTTATACATAGAATAATGTAAAATCGTATCAAAATAAGTACACAGAATATCAATAAAATAATTTAAATTTGTATGAAAATAAAGATGCAAAATACCTATAAAATAAAGCATTTTTTTTAAATACATATACAAAAATACACATAGAATAATTAAATATGTGTTAAAATTAATATACAAAATGCACATACAATAAGGTAAGTTTGTATTGAAAAAAAAAAGCAAAATACACATAAAACAGTGTAAATTTGTTTCAAAATATATATACGAATACACATAAAATAACGTTGATTTCTATAGGAATATATATACAAAATACACATGAAATGATGTAAATACGTATAAAAATATATACAAAATACACATTAAATACTGTAATAAATAAAAATAAATAAACAAAATATCAATAAAAGAATGTGTTTTTGTATGAAAATAGATATACAAAATACACATAAAATAACCTAAATTTGTATCAAACTATATTCTAAAATACACAAAAATATTTTAAATTTGTATGAAAATAAATATACAAAATACACATAAAATTAGGTAGATTTGTATTGAAATACATATACAAAATACACATAAAATAATGTAAATTTGAATGAAAAGACATAGACAAATACACTTAAAATAACGTAAATTTGTATAAAAAATATATACAAAACACAAATAGAATAATGTAAAATCGTATCAAAATAAATACACAGAATATTAATAAAATAATGTATATTTGTATGAAAATAAAGAGGCAAAATACCCATAAAATAACGCATTTTTTTTTATTTATAAAAATATATATATACCAAAATACACATAAAAATTTTTTTTGAATTAAAATTAATATATAAGAAACACATACAATAAGGTAAATTTGTATTGAAATAGATATGCAAAATACATATAAAACAATGTAAATTTGTTTCAAAATATATATACGAATACACATAAAATAACTTAGATTTCTATAAAAATATATATACAAAATACACATAAAATGAAGTAAATACGTATAAAAAAAATGTATACAAAATACACATAAAATAATGTAAATTCGTATCAAAATAAATATACAAAATACCAATAAAAGAATGTGTATTTGTATAAATATAAATATACAAAATACATAAAATAACGTAAATTTATATAAAACTATATACAAAAATACACAGAAGTATTTTAATTTGTATGAAAATAGATATACAAAATAAGGTAAATTCGTTTCAAATTCAATAAACAAAATTCAGATAAAAGAAAGTATATTTGTAGAATAAATAAATATATAAAATACACATAAAATAACGAAAATTTGTTTGAAAATATATAAAAAAATAAACAAAAATAATTTCAATTTGTATGAAAATAAATATACAAAATACACATGTATTTTGTATATCTATTTTCACACAAATTTAATTACTTTTGTGTATTTTTGCATATAGTTTTATATAAATTTACGTTATTTTATTTGTATTTTGTATATTTATATTTATACAATACACATTCTTTTATTAGTATTTTGTTTATTTATTTTGATACGAGTTTACATTATTTTATGTGTATTTTGTATACCTTTTTTATACGTATTTACTTCATTTTATGTGTATTTTGTATATTTATTTTCATAGAAATCTACGTTATTTTATGTGTATTCGTATATATATTTTGAGAAAAATTTACATGGTTTTATATGTATTTTGCATATCTATTTCAATACAAATTTACCTTATTGTATGTGCATTTTGTATATTTATTTTAATACAAATTCAAATATTTTATGTGTGTCTTGGTATAAATATTTTTATAAAAAATGCGTTATTTTATGGGTATTTTGCATCTTAATTTTCATACAAATTTACATTATTTTATTAATATTCTGTGTATTTATTTTGATACGATTTTATATTATTCTATTTGTGTTTTGTATATATTTTTTTATACATATTTACATTATTTAATGTGTATTTTTATATATATTTTATACAAATTTACGTTATTTTAAGTGTATTTGTTTATATATTTTCATTCAAATTTACATTATTTTATGTATTTTGTAAATGTATTTCAATACAAATTTACCTAATTTTATGTGTATTTTGTATATTTATTTTCATACAAATTAAAATTATTTTTGTGTATTTTGTATATAGTTTTATACAAATTTAGGTGATTTTATGTGTATATTGTATATCTATTTTCATACAAATACACATTCTTTTATTGATATTTTGTTTATTTATTTTGACGCGAATTTACATTATTTAATGTGTATTTTATATATATATATTTTTATACGTGTTTACATAATTTGATGTGTATTTGTATATATAGTTATAGAAATCTACGTTGATTTATGAGTATTCGTATATAGATTTTGAAATAAATTTACACTGTTTTATGTGTATTTTGCATATTTTTTCAATACAAATTTACCTTATTGTATATGCATTTTGTATATTAATTTTAATACAAATTTAATTATGCTATGTGTATTTTGTATATGTATTTTTATAAAAATATGCTTTATTTTATGGGTATTTTGCATTTTATTTTCATACAAATTTACATTATTTTATTTATATTCTGTTTATTTTTTTGAAACATTTTTACATTATTCTATGTGTATTTTGTATATCTATTTTATACGTATTTACTTAATTTATGTGTATTTTGTATATATATTTTTATAGAAATCTACGTTATTTTATGTGTATTCGTATATATTTTGAAACAAATTTACATTGTTTTATATGTATTTTTGCATATCTCTTTCAATACAAGTTTACCTTATTGTATGTGCATTTTGTATATTTACTTCAATACAAATTTAAATATTTTATGTGTATTTTGGTATATATATTTTTATAAGAAATGCGCTATTTGATGGGAATTTTGCATCTTTATTTTCATACAAATTTACATTATTTTATTAATATTCGGTGTATTTATTTTGATACGATTTCACATTATTCTATTTGTTTTTTGTATATATATTTTTATACATATTTACATTATTTAATGTGTATCTTGCATATATATTTCATACAAATTTATTATCTATTATTTATTTTCATACAAATACACATTCTTTTCATGATATTTTGTTTATTTATTTTGACACGAATTTAATTAGATATGTATTTTGTATATATATTTTATACGTATTTACATAATTTCATGTGTATTTTGTATATATATTTCTATAGAAATCTACGTTATTTTATGTGTATTCGTATATATATTTTGAAACAAATTTACTTTGTTTTATATGTATTTTTGAATATCTCTTTCAATACATATTTACCTTACTGTATATGCATTTTGTATATTTATTTCAATACAAATTTAAATATTTTATGTGTATTTTGGTATATATATATATTTATAAAAAATGCGCTATTTTATGGGAATTTTGCATCTTTCTTTTCATACAAATTTACATTATTTTATTGATATTCTGTGTATTTATATTGATAGTATTTTACATTATTCTATTTCTTTTTTGTAAATATTTTTTATACACATTTACATTATTTAATGTGTATCTTGCATATATATTTTATACAAATTTACGTTATTTTAAGTGTATTTGTTTATATATTTTCATTCAAATTTACATTATTCTATGTGTATTTTGTATATGTATTTCAATACAAATTTACCTAATTTTATGTGTATTTTGTATATTTCTTTTCATACAAATTTTAAATATTTTGTGTATTTTGTATATAGTTTTATACAAATTTAGGTTATTTTATGTACGCATTTATTTTATTTAATGTGTGTTTTGTATATATATTTTATGCAAATTTACTTTATTTTATGTGCATTTTGTACATATATTTTTTAGAAATTTATGTTAATTTATGTGTATTTGTATATGTTTTCATACAAATTTACATTATTTGATTGCTATTTTGTTTATTTATTTTGATACGAATGAAAATAGATATACAAAATATACATAAAATAAACTAAATTTGTATTGAAATATATATACAAAATACATAAAATAATGTAAATTTGTATCAAAATATTTTAACAGATGCGCATAAAATAACGTAAATTTGTTTTAAAATATACAAAATACATTAAATAATGTAAATATGTATAAAAAATATATACAAAACACAAATAGAATAATGTAAAATCGTATTAAAATAAATACACAGAATATTAATAAAACAATGTAAATTTGTATGAAAATAAAGATGCAAAATACCCATTAAATAACGCATTTTTTATAAAAATATATATACCAAAATAAACATGAAAAAATTTGTATTAAAATATACAAAATACACATACAATAAGGTAAATCTGTATTGAAATAGATATGCAAAATACATATAAAACAATGTAAATTTGTTTCAAAATATATATACGAATACACATAAAATAACGTAGATTTGTATAAAAATATATATACAAAATACACATAAAATGAAGTAAATACGTATAAGAAAATGTATACAAAATAGACATAAAATAATGTAAATTCGTATCAAAATAAATAAACAAAATACCAATAAAAGAATGTGTATTTGTATATATATAAATATACAAAATACACATAAAATAACGTAAATTTGTATAAAACTATACAAAAATACACAGAAGTAATTAAATTCGTATGAAAATAGATATACAAAATACAGATAAAATAAGCTAAATTTGAATTGAAATGTATATACAAAATACAATATTTTATGTGTATATCTGTATTTGTATTTAGGTTATTTTATGTATTTTGTATATATATTTTCATCCAAAATTACGTTATTTTATTGGTATTTTCTTAATTTAATTTGATACGAATTTAGATTATTTCATAGGTATTTTCTATACATATTTTTATACTCATTTACATTATCTAATGTGTGTTTTGTATATATATTTTTATGCAAATTTATTTTATGTTCATTTTTGTACATATATTTTATAGAAATTTGCGTTATTTTATGTATATAGTTTTATATAAATTTACGTTATTTTATGTGCATTTTGTATATTTATATTTATACAAATACACATTCTTTTATTGGTATATTGTTTATTTACATTTATACGAATTTACATTATTTTATGTGTATTTTGTATACATTTTTTATACGTATTTACTTTATTTTATATGTATTTTGTATATGTATTTTTATAGAAATCTACGTTATTTTATGTGTATTCGTATATATATTTTGAAACAAATTTACATTATTTTATATGTATTTTGCATATCTATTTCAATACAAATTTACCTTATTGTATGTGCATTTTGTATATTTATTTTAATACAAATTGAAATATTTTATGTGTATTTTGGTATCAATAATTTTATAAAAAAACGTAAATTTGTATAAAAAAAATATGTACAAAACACAAATAGAATAATGTAAAATCGTATCAAAATAAATACACAGAATATTAATAAAATAATGTAAATTTGTATGAAAATAAAGAAGCAAAATACCCATAAAATAACGCATTTTTTTATTTATAAAAATATATATACCAAAATACACATCAAAAAATTAAATTTGTATTAAAATAAATATACAAAAAACACATACAATAAGGTAAATCTGTATTGAAATAGATATGCAAAATACATATAAAACAATGTAAATTTGTTTCAAAATATATATACGAATACACATAAAATAACGTAGATTTCTATAAAAATATATATACAAAATACACATAAAATGAAGTAAATACGTATAAAAAAATGTATACAAAATACATAAAATAATGTAAATTGTATCAAAATAAATAAACAAAATACCAATAAAAGAATGTGTATTTGTATAAATATAAATATACAAAATACACATAAAATAACGTAAATTTATATAAAACTATATACAAAAATACACAGAAGTAATTAAATTTGTATGAAAATATATACAAAATACACACAAAATAAGCTAAATTTGAATTGAAATATATATACAAAATACACATATTTTGCATATCTATTTTCAAACAAATTTAAATTATTTTTGTGTAATTTTGTATATATTTATTTTTGTTATACATAGAATAATGTAAAATCGTATCAAAATAAGTACACAGAATATCAATAAAATAATTTAAATTTGTATGAAAATAAAGATGCAAAATACCCATAAGATAAAGCATATTTTTTTTAAATACATATACAAAAATACACATAGAATAATTAAATTTGTATTAAAATTAATATACATAATGCACACATACAAAAAGGTAAATTTGTATTGAAAAAAAACGCAAAATACAAATAAAACAGTGTAAATTTGTTTCAAAATATATATACGAATACACATAAAATAACGTGTATATTGTATATCTATTTTCATACAAATACACATTCTTTTATTGATATTTTGTTTATTTATTTTGACGCGAATTTACATTATTTAATGTGTATTATATATATATATATATATATATATATATATATATATATATATATATATATATATATATATATATATATATATATATATATATATATATATATATATATATATATATATATATATATATATATATTTTTATACGTGTTTACATCATTTGATGTGTATTTTGTATATATATTTCTATAGAAATCTACGTTGATTTATGAGTATTCGTATATAGATTTTGAAATAAATTTACACTGTTTTATGTGTATTTTGCATATTTTTTCAATACAAATTTACCTTATTGTATATGCATTTTGTATATTAATTTTAATACAAATTTAATTATGCTATGTGTATTTTTGTATATGTATTTTTATAAAAATATGCTTTATTTTATGGGTATTTTGCATTTTTATTTTCATACAAATTTACATTATTTTATTTATATTCTGTTTATTTTTTTGAAACAATTTTACATTATTCTATGTGTATTTTGTATATCTATATTTATACGTATTTACTTAATTTTATGTGTATTTTGTATATATATTTTTATAGAAATCTACGTTATTTTATGTGTATTCGTATATATATTTTGAAACAAATTTACATTGTTTTATATGTATTTTGCATATCTCTTTCAATACAAGTTTACCTTATTGTATGTGCATTTTGTATATTTATTTCAATACAAATTTAAATATTTTATGTGTATTTTGGTATATATATTTTTATAAGAAATGCGCTATTTGATGGGAATTTTGCATCTTTATTTTCATACAAATTTACATTATTTTATTAATATTCGGTGTATTTATTTTGTTACGATTTCACATTATTCTATTTGTTTTTGTATATATTTTTTTACATATTTACATTATTTAAAGTGTATCTTGCATATATATTTCATACAAATTTATTATCTATTATTTATTTTCATGCAAATACACATTCTTTTCATGATATTTTGTTTATTTATTTTGACACGAATTTACCTAGATATGTATTTTGTATATATATTTTTATACGTATTTACATAATTTCATGTGTATTTTGTATATATATTTCTATAGAAATCTACGTTATTTTATGTGTATTCGTATATATATTTTGAAACAAATTAACTTTGTTTTATATGTATTTTTGAATATCTCTTTCAATACATATTTACCTTACTGTATATGCATTTTGTATATTTATTTCAATACAAATTTAAATATTTTATGTGTATTTTGGTATATATATATTTTTTTTAAAAATGCGCTATTTTATGGGAATTTTGCATCTTTCTTTTCATACAAATTTACATTATTTTATTGATATTCTGTGTATTTATATTGATAGGATTTTACATTATTCTATTTCTTTTTTGTATATATTTTTTATACACATTTACATTATTTAATGTGTATCTTGCATATATATTTTATACAAATTTACGTTATTTTAAGTGTATTTGTTTATATATTTTCATTCAAATTTACATTATTTTATGTGTATTTTGTATATGTATTTCAATACAAATTTACCTAATTTTATGTGTATTTTGTATATTTCTTTTCATACAAATTTATAAAAAATTGTGTATTTTTGTATATAGTTTTATACAAATTTAGTTTATTTTATGTACGCATTTACATTATTTAATTTGTGTTTTGTATATATATTTTTATGCAAATTTACTTTATTTTATGTGCATTTTTGTACATATATTTTTTTAGAAATTTGCGTTATTTTATGTGTATTTGTATATGTTATCTCATACAAATTTACATTATTTTATTGCTATTTTGTTTATTTATTTTGATACGAATGAAAATAGATATACAAAATATACATAAAATAAACTAAATTTGTATTAAAATATATATACAAAATACATAAAATAATGTAAATTTGTATCAAAATATTTTAACAGATACGCATAAAATAACGTAAATTTGTTTTAAAATATACAAAATACACATTAAATAATGTAAATATGTATAAAAAAATATACAAAACACAAATAGAATAATGTAAAATCGTATCAAAATAAAAACACTGAATATTAATAAAACAATGTAAATTTGTATTAATATAAATATACAAAATACACTTACAATAAGGTAAATCGGTATTGAAATAGATATGCAAAATACATATAAAACAATGTAAATTTGTTTCAAAATATATATATACGAATACACATAAAATAACGTAGATTTGTAATAAAATATATATACAAAATACACATAAAATGAAGTAAATACGTATAAGAAAATGTATATAAAATACACATAAAATAATGTAAATTCGTATCAAAATAAATAAACAAAATACCAATAAAAGAATGTGTATTTGTATAAATATAAATATACAAAATACACATAAAATAACGTAAATTTTTATAAAACTATATACAAAAATACACAGAAGTTATTAAATTTGTATGAAAATAGATATACAAAATACAGATAAAATAAGCTAAATTTGAATTGAAATGTATATAGAAAATACATAAAATAATGTAAATTTGTATCAAAATATTTATAAAAATACATATAATAACGTAAATTTGTTTAAAAATATAAACAAAATACACATTAAGTAATGTAAATACGTATAAAAAATATGTACAAAATACACATATAATCATGTAATTCGTATCAAACTAAATAAACAAAATATCAATAAAATAATGTAAATTTGTATGAGAAAACATATACAAATACATATAAAATAACGCTAATTTCCATAAAAATATATGTCCAAAAATGAACGTAAAATAAAGTAACTTTGGATAAAAATATATATACAAAACACACATTAAATAATGTAAATCCGTACATAAAATAACCTAAATTTGTATAAAACTATATACAAAAATACACAAAAATAATTTAAATTTGTATGAAAAGAAATATACAAAATACACATAAAATTAGGTTAATTTGTATTGAAATACATATACAAAATACATATAAAATAATGTAAATTTGAAAGAAAATATATAAACAAATACACATATAATAACGTAAATTTGTATGAAATATATAATCAAAATACACATTAAATAATGTAAATATGTATAAAAAATATATACAAAACACAAATAGAATAATGTAAAATCGTATCAAAATATATACACAGAATATTAATAAAATAATGTAAATTTGTATGAAAATTAAGATGCAAAATACCTATAAAATAACGCATTTTTTATAAAAATATTGATACCAAAATACACATAAAATATTTGAATTTGTATTAAAATAAATATACAAAATGCACATACAATAAGGTAAATTTGTATTGAAATAGATATGCAAAATACATATAAAATAATGTAAATTTGTTTCAAAATATATATACGAATACACATAAAATAACGTAGATTTCTATAAAAATACATATACAAAATACACATAATATTAAGTAAATACGTATAAAAAATGTATACAAAATACACATAAAATAATGTAAATTCGTATAAATGTAAATAAACAATATACCAATAAAAGAATGTGTATTTGTATAAATATAAATATACAAAATGCACATAAAATAACGTAAATTTATATAAAACTATATACATAAAATAACGCAAATTTCTATAAAAATATATGTACAAAAATGAACATAAAATAAATTTGCATAAAAATATATATTCAAAACACACTTTAGATAATGTAAATGAGTATAAAAATATGTATACAAAATACCTATGAAATAATCTAAATTCGTATCGAATTAAATTAAGAAAATATCAATAAAATAATGTAATTTTGGATGAAAATATATATACAAAATACACATAAAATAACCTAAATACAAATACAAATATACACATAAAATAATTTAAAATTGAATGAAATAAATATACAAAATAAACATAAAATAAGGTAAATTTGTAATGAAATATATGAAAAAATACACATAAAATAATATAAATTTGTATGAAAATATATAAACAAATACACATTAAATAACATGAATTTGTATAAAATTTGTATCAAAATATATACTTATACACACAATAAAATAACGTAATTTTTTTATGAAAATGTATATACAAAATACACATAAAATAATTTAAATACGTAGAAAAATATATATACAAAAAACACATAAAATAATGTAAATTTGTATGAAAATATATAAACAAATACACATAAAATAATGTAAATTTGGATAAAATATATATACAAAATGAACATTAAATAATGTAAATATGTATAAAAAAAATATACAAAATACACATAGAATAATGTTAAATCGTATCAAAATAAATAAAGAGAATATCAATAAAATAATGTAAATTTGTATGAAAATAAAGATGCAAAATATCCATATAATAACGCATATTTGCATAAAATATATATAAAAAATACATATAAAATAGTTAAATTTGTATTAAAATAAATATACAAAATGCACGTAAAATAAAGTAAATTTGTATTGAAATAGATATGCAAAATACACATCAATAATGTAAATTTGTATCAAAATATATATACGAATACTCATAAAATAGAGTAAATTTCTATGAAAATATACATACAAAATAGATATACAAAATACACATATAACTAGTTAAATTTGTATTTAAATACATGTACAAAAACACATAAAATAATGTAGATTTGTATGAAATGAAAACAAATACATTTTATATAAAATATATATACAAAATACACATAGAATAATGTAAAATCATATCAAAATAAATACACAGAATATCAATAAAATAATGTAAATTTGTATGAAAATAAAGATGCAAAATACCCATAAAATAAAGCATATTTTATAAAAATACATATACAAAACTACACCTCGATTAATCAAATTTGTATTAAAATTAATATAAAAAATGCACATACAATAAGGTAAATTTGTATTGAAAAAATATGCAAAATACACATAAAATAATGTAAATTTGTTTCAAAATATATATACGAATAAACATAAAATAACGCAGATTTCTATAGAAATATATATACAAAATACACTTGAAATAATGTAAATACGTATAAAAATATATATACAAAATACACATTAAATAATGTTAATTCGTGTCAAAATAAATAAACAAAATATCATGAAAAGAATGTGTATTTGTATGAAAAAAGATATACAAAATACACAGTAAGTGTATTTTTTTTATTTATTTTAACACAAATTTAACTATTTTATGTGTACTTTGTATACATTTTCTTATACGTATTTACTTCATTTAATGCGTATTTTATATATATATATATTTTTAAAGTAATCTACGTTATTTTATGTGTATTGGTATATATATTTTGAAGCAAATTTACATTGTTTTATATGTATTTAGCATATCTATTTCAATATAAATCTACCTTATTGTATGTGCATTTTGTATATTTATTGTAATACAAATTTAAATATTTTATTATTTTGGTATATATATTTTAATAAAAAGAGTTTTATATAAATTTAAAATATTTTATGTGTATTTTGTATATCTATTTTCATACAAATATTTATTTTGACGCGATTTCACATTATTTAATGTGTATTGTGTATATATATTTTTATACGTATTTACGTCATTTCATGTGTATTTTGTATATATATTTTGTATATATAGAAATATATGTTATTTTATGTGTATTCGTATATATATTTTGAAACAAATATACATTGTTTTATGTGCATTTTGCATATTTTTTCAATATAAATTTACCTTATTGTACGTGCATTTTGTATATTAATTTTAATACAAATTTAATTATTCTATGTGTATTTTTGTATATGTATTTTCATAAAAAAATGCTTTATTTTATGGGTATTTTGCATCTTTATTTTCATACAAATTTACCTTATTTTATTGATATTCTGTGTATTTATTTTGATACGATTTTACATTATTCTATGTATATTTTGTATATATATTTCATACAAATGAACGTAATTTTATGTGAATTTGTTTTCATTTCATACAAATTTACATTATTTTATGTGTATTTTGTACATGTATTTAAATACAAATTTAACTAATTATATGTGTATTATGTATATCTATTTTCATACAAATTGAAATTAATTTTGTGTATTTTAGTATATATTTTTATTCAAATTTTCGTAATTTTATGTGAATTTTGTATATTTATTTTCCTACAAATATACGTTCTTTTATCGGAATTTTGTTTATTTATTTTGATACGAATTTTCATTATTTTAGGTGTATTTGATATATATATATATTTTTATACTTATTTACATAATTTTATATGTATTTTGAATATATATTTTCATAGAAATTTACTCTATTTTATGTGTATTCGTATATATATTATGATACAAATTTACATTATTTATGTGTATTTCGCATATCTATTTCAATACAATTTTTTTTATTGTATGTGCCTTTTGTATATTTATTTTGATGCAAATTTAATTATTTTATGTGTATTTTTGTATATATATTTTTAAACAAATATGCGTTATTATATGGGTATTTTGCATCTTTATTTTCATACAAATTTACATTATTTTATTGATTGTCTGTTTATTTATTTTGATACGATTTTACGTTATTCTGTGTATTTTGTATATATATTTTTAGACATATTTACATTATTTAATGTATATTTTGTACATATATTTTATGGAAATTTACGTTATCTTATGTGTATTTGTTTATATATTTTCATACAAATTTACATTATTTTATGTGTATTTTGTATATGTATTTCAATAAAATTTGCCTAATTTCATTTGTATTTTGCATATCTATTTTCAAACAAATTTAAATTATTGTTTGGTTATTTTGTATTATTTTTATACAAATTTTTTTTTATTTGTATTTTGTATATATATTTTCCTACACAGATACATTCTTTTAGAGGAAATTTTGTTTATTTATTTTGATACGAATTTACATTATTTTATGTGCATTTTTTATATATATTTTTCTATGTATTTACATTATTTTATGTGTATTTTGTATATATATTTTCATAAAAATTTACGTAATTTTATTGTGTGTATTCGTATATATTTTGATAAAAAAATTTCATTATTTTATGTGTTTTTTGCATATCTATTTCAATAAAAATCTACCTTATTGTATGTGTATTTTGTATATTTATTTTAATACAAATTTAATTATTTTATGTGTATTTTTGTATATATTTTTTTATATATGAGATATTTTATGGGTATTTTGCATCTTTAATTTTATAAATTTTTACATTACGTACATATCTTTTATACGTATTTACATTATTTAATGTGTATTTTGTTTATATATTTTTATACAAATTTACGTTATTATATGTGTATTTGAATATATATTTTGATACAAATTTACACTATTTTATGTATTTTCTATATTTATTTCAATTCAAATTTAGCTTATTTTATGTGTCTTTTGTATATCTATTTTCATACAAATTTAATTATTTTTGTATTAAGTTTTATACAATTTTACGTTAATTTATGTGTATTTTGTATATTTATATTTATACAAGTAAACATTCTTTTATTGGCATTTAGTTTATTTATTTTGATACGAATTTACATTATTTTATGTGTATTTTGTATACATTTTCTTATACGTATTTACATCATTTTATGTGTATTTTGTATATATATTTTATAGAAATCTACGTTATTTTATGTGTATTCGTATGTATATTTTGAAACAAATTTACATTGTTTTATATGTATTTTGCATATCTATTTCAATACAAATTTACCTTATTGTATGTGCATTTTGTATATTTATTGTAATACAAATTTAAATATTTTATGTGCATTTTGGTATATATATTTACATAAAAAATGCGTTGTTTTATGGGTATTTTGCATCTTTATTTTCATACAAATTTACATTATTTTATTAATATTCTGTGTATTTATTTTGATACTATTTTACATTATTCTATTTGAGTTTTGTATATATTTTTTTATACATTTTTTCATTATTTAATGTGTATTTTCTATATATTTCATACAAATTTTCGTTATTTTAAGTGTATTTGTTTATATATTTTTATTCAAATTTATATTATTTTATGTGTATTTTGTATATGTATTTCAATAGAAATTTACCTAATTTCATGTGTATTTTGTATATATATTTTATACAAATTTAAACTATTTTTTGTGTATTTAGGTATAGAGTTTTATTCAAATTTACAATATTTTATGTGTATTTTGTATATCTATTTTCATACAAATACACATTCTTTTATTGATATTTTGTTTATTTATTTTGATGCGAATTTACATAATTTAATGTGTATTGTGTATATATTTTTCTACGTATTTACGTCATTTCATGTGTATTTTGTATATATATTTCTATAGAAATATACGTTATTTTATATGTATTCGTATATATATTTTGAAACAAATATACATTGTTTTATGTGCATTTTGCATATTTTTTCAATACAAATTTACCTTATTGTACGTGCATTTTGTATATTAATTTTAATACAAATTTAGCTATTCTATGTGTATTTTTGTATATGAATTTTTATAAAAATATGCTTTATTATATGGGTATTTTTTATCTTTATTTTCATACAAAATTACATTATTTTATTGATATTCTGTGTATTTATTTTGATACGATTTTACATTACTCTATGTATATTTTGTATATCTATTTTATACCAATGTACGTTATTTTATGTGAATTTGTTTTCATTTCATACAAATTTACATTATTTCATGTGAATTTTGTACATGTATTTAAATACAAATTTAACTAATTATATGTGTATTTTGTATATCTATTTTCATACAAATTGAAATTAATTTTGTGTATTTTTGTATATATTTTTTTCAAATATTCGTAATTTTATGTGTATTTTGTATATTTATTTTCCGACAAATATACGTTCTTTTATCGGAATTTTATTTATTTATTTTGATACGAATTTTCATTTTTTTAGGTGTATTTGATATATATATTTTTATACTTATTTACATAATTTTATATGTATTTTGAATATATATTTTCATAGAAATTTACTCTATATGTATGTATAGAAAATACACATGAAATAATCTAAATTCGTATCGAAATAAATGAACAAAATACCGATAAAATAATGTAATTTTGAATGAAAATATATATAGAAAATACACATAAAATAACGTAAATACAAATAAATATATACACATAAAATGATTTGAATTTGAATGAAAATAGATATAAAAATAAACTTAAAATAAGGCAAATTTATAATGAAATATATATACAAAATACACATAAAATAATGTAGATTTGTTTCAAAATATATATACGAATACACATAAAATAACATAGATTTCTATAGAAATATATATACAAAATACACATGAAATGTTGTAAATACGTATAAAAATATATATACAAAATACACATTAAATAATGTAAATTCGTGTCAAAATAAATAATTAAAATATCAATAAAAGAATGTGTATTTGTATGAAAATACATATATAAAATACACATAAAATAACGTAAATTTGTATAAAACTATATATAAAAATACACAAACATAAGTTAAATTTGTATGAAAATAAATATACAAAATACACATAAAATTAGGTAAATTTGTAAAGAAATACATATACAAAATACACATAAAATAATGTAAATTTGAATGAAAATATATAAACAAATACACTTAAATTAACATAAATTTGTATAAAATATATAAAAAAATACTCATTAAATAATGTAAATATGTATAAAAAATATATATACAAAACACAAATAGAATAATGTAAAATCGTATTAAAATAAATACACAGAATGTAAATAAAATAATGTAAATTTGTATGAAAATAAAGATGCAAAATACCCATAAAATAACGCATTTTTTATAAATATACAAAATACACATGAAAGGATGTAAATATGTATAAAAATATATATACAAAATACACATTAAATAATGTAAATTCACGTCAAAATAAATAAACAAAATGTCAATAAAAGAATGTGTATTTGTATGAAAATAAATATACAAAATACACATAAGATAACATAAATTTGTATAAAACTATATACAAAAATACTACAAAAATAATTTAAATTTGTATGAAAATAAATATACAAAATACACATAAAATTAGGTAAATTTTTATTGAAATACATATACAAAATACACATAAAATACTGTAAATTTGAATGAAAATACATAAACAAATACACTTAAAATAACGTAAATTTGTATAAAAAATATATACAAAACACAAATAGAATAATGTAAAATCGTATCAAAATAAATACACAGAATATTAATAAAATAACGTAAATATCGAAAATAAAGAAGCAAAATACCCATAAAATAACGCATTTTTTTTAAATATATATACAAAAATACACATAAATTTTTTTTTTGTATTAAAATAAATATACAAAATACACATACAATAAGGTAAATCTGCATTGAAATAGATATGCAAAATACATATAAAACAATGTAAATTTGTTTCAAAATATATATACGAATACACATAAAATAACGTAGATTTGTATAAAAATATATATACAAAATACACGTAAAATGAAGTAAATACGTATAAAAAAATGTATACAAAATACACATAAAATAATGGAAATTCGTATCAAAATAAATAAACAAAATACCAATAAAAGAATGTGTATTTGTATAAATATAAATATACAAAATACACATAAAATAACGTAAATTTGTATAAAACTATATACAAAAATACACAGAAGTAATTAAATTCGTTTGAAAATAGATATACAAAATACAGATAAAATAAGCTAAATTTGAATTGAAATGTATATACAAAATACATAAAATAATGTAAATTTGTATCAAAATATTTAAAAAAAATACATATAATAACGTAAATTTGTTTAAAAATATATAAATAAAATACACATTAAGTAATGTAAATACGTATAAAAAATATGTACAAAATACACATATAATTATATAATTCGTATCAAACTAAATAAACAAAATAGCAAGAAAATAATGTAAATTTGGATGAGAAAACATATACAAATACATATAAAATAACGCTAATTTCTATAAAAATATATGTCCAAAAATGAACGTAAAATAAATTAACTTTGGATAAAAATATATATACAAAACAAACATTAAATAATGTAAATGCGTACATAAAATAACCTAAATTTGTATAAAACTATATACAAAAATACAGAAAAATTATTTAAATTTGTATGAAAAGAAATATACAAAATACACATAAAATTAGGTTAATTTCTATTGAAATACATATACAAAATACACATAAAATAATGTAAATTTGAAAGAAAATATATAAACAAATACACATATAATAACGTAAATTTGTATGAAATATATATACAAAATACACATTAAATAATGTAAATATGTATAAAAAAAATATATACAAAACACAAATAGAATAATGTAAAATCGTATCAAAATATATACACAGAATATTAATAAAATAATGTAAATTTGTATGAAAATTTAGATGCAAAATACCTATAAAATAACGCATTTTTTATAACATTATTGATACCAAAATACACATAAAATATTTGAATTTGTATCAAAATAAATATAAAAAATGTACATACAATAAGGTAAATTTGTATTGAAATAGATATGCAAAATACATATAAAATAATGTAAATTTGTTTCAAAATATATATGCGAATACTCATAAAATAACGTAGATTTCTATAAAAATACATATACAAAATACACATAAAATTAAGTAAATACGTATAAAAAAATGTATACAAAATACACATAAAATAATGTAAATTCGTATAAATATAAATAAACAATATAGCAATAAAAGAATGTGTATTTGTATAAATATAAATATACAAAATGCACATAAAATAACGTAAATTTATATAAAACTATATACATAAAATAATGCAAATTTCTATAAAAATATATGTACAAAAATGAACATAAAATAAATTAGCATAAAAATATATATACAAAACACACATTAGATAATGTAAATGAGTATAAAAATATGTATACAAAATACCTATGAAATAATCTAGATTCGTATCGAATTAAATTAAGAAAATACCAATATAATGTAATTTGGATGAAAATATATATACAAAATACACATAAAATAACCTAAATACAAATACAAATATACACATAAAATAATTTAAAATTGAATGAAATAAATATACAAAATAAACATAAAATAAGGTAAATTTGTAATGAAATATATGAAAAAATACACATAAAATAATATAAATTTGAGTGAAAATATATATACAAATACACATTAAATAACATGAATTTGTATAAAAATTTGTATCAAAATATATACTTATACACACAATAAAATAACGTAATTTTTTTATGAAAATGTATATACAAAATACACATAAAATAATTTAAATACGTAGAAAAATATATATACAAAAAACACATAAAATAATGTAAATATGTATGAAAATATATAAACAAATACACATAAAATAATGTAGATTTGGATAAAATATATATACAAAATGAACATTAAATAATGTAAATATGTATAAAAAAATATAAAAAAAACACAGAATAATGTTAAATCGTATCAAAATAAATAAAGAGAATATCAATAAAATAATGTAAATTTGTATGAAAATAAAGATGCAAAATATCCATATAATAACGCATATTTGCATAAAAATATATATACAAAAATACATATAAAATAATTAAATTTGTATTGAAATAAATATACAAAATGCACGTACAATAAAGTAAATTTGTATAGAAATAGATATGCAAAATACACATTAATAATATAAATTTGTATCAAAATATATATACGAATACTCATAAAATAGAGTAAATTTCTATGAAAATATACATACAAAATAGATATACAAAATACACATATAACTAGTTAAATTTGTATTTAAATACATGTACAAAAATCAAATAAAATAATGTAGATTTGTATGAAATGAAAACAAATACATTTTATATAAAATATATATTCAAAATACACATAGAATAATGTAAAAACATATCAAAATAAATACACAGAATATCAATAAAATAATGTAAATTTGTATGAAAATAAAGATGGAAAATACCCATAAAATAAAGCATATTTTTTTAAAAATACATATACAAAAATACACAAAGATTAATCAAATTTGTATTAAAATTAATATACAAAATGCACATACAATAAGGTAAATTTGTATTGAAAAAATATGCAAAATACACATAAAACAATGTAAATTTGTTTCAAAATATATATACGAATACACATAAAATAACGCAGATTTCTATAGAAATATGTATACAAAATACACTTGAAATAATGTAAATACGTATAAAAATATGTATACAAAATACACATTAAATAATGTTAATTCGTGTCAAAGTAAATAAACAAAATATCATGAAAAGAATGTGTATTTGTATGGAAATATATATACAAAATACACATAAAATAACCTAAATTTGTATAAAACTATATACAAAAATACACAAAAATAATTTAAACTTGTATGAAAATAAATATACAAAAAACATATAAAAATAGGTAAATTTGTATTGAAATACATATACAAAATACACATAAAATAATGTAAATTTGAATGAAAATACATAAACAAATACACTTAAAATAAAGTAAATTTGTATAAAAAATATATACAAAACACAAATAGAATAATGTAAAATCGTATCAAAATAAATACACAGAATATTAATAAAATAATGTAAATTTGTATGAAAATAAAGAAGCAAAATACCCATAAAATAACGCATTTTTTTTAAATATATATACAAAAATACACATAAAAAAATTTATTTGTATTGAAATAAATATACAAAATACACATTCAACAAGGTAAATCTGTCTTGAAATAGATATGCAAAATACATATAAAACAATGTAAATTTGTTTCAAAATATATATACGAATACACATAAAATAACGTAGATTTGTATAAAAATATATATACAAAATACACGTAAAATGAAGTAAATACGTTTAAAAAATGTATACAAAATACACATAAAATAATGTAAATTCGTATCAAAATAAATAAACAAAATACCAATAAAAGAATGTGTATTTGTATAAATATAAATATACAAAATACACATAAAATAACGTAAATTTGTATAAAACTATATACAAAAATACACAGAAGTAATTAAATTCGTTTGAAAATAGATATTCAAAATACAGATAAAATAAGCTAAATTTGAATTGAAATGTATATACAAAATACATAAAATAATGTAAATTTGTATCAAAATATTTATAAAAATACATATAATAACGTAAATTTGTTTAAAATATATAAACAAAATACACATTAAGTAATGTAAATACGTATAAAAAATATGTACAAAATACACATATAATCATGTAATTCGTATCAAACTAAATAAACAAAATAGCAATATAATAATGTAAATTTGTATGAGTAAACATATACAAATACATATAAAATAACGCTAATTTTATAAAAATATATGTCCAAAAATGAACGTAAAATAAATTAACTTTGGATAAAAATATATACAAAACACACATTAAATAATGTAAATGCGTACATAAAATAACCTAAATTTGTATAAAACTATATACAAAAATACACAAAAATAATTTAAATTTGTATGAAAAGAAATATACAAAATACACATAAAATTATGTTAATTTCTATTGAAATACATATACAAAATACACATAAAATAATGTAAATTTGAAAGAAAATATATAAACAAATACACATATAATAACGTAAATTTGTATGAAATATATATACAAAATACACATTAAATAATGTAAATATGTATAAAAAAAATATATACAAAACACAAATAGAATAATGTAAAATCGTATCAAAATATATATAATAAAATAATGTAAATTTGTATGAAAATTAAGATGCAAAATACCTATAAAATAACGCATTTTTTATAAAATTATTGAAACCAAAATACACATAAAATATTTGAATTTGTATCAAAATAAATATTCATACGAATACACATAAAATAAAGTAGATTTCTATAGAAATATATATACAAAATACATATGAAATTATGACAATATTTTATGGGTATTTTGTATATATATTTCAAAAGAAATTTACCTAGTTTTATATGTATTTTGAATATCTATTTTCATTCAAACTCAAATTATTTGTATGAATTTTTGACTATATTTCAATACAAATTTTAGTTAGGTTATGTGTATTTTGTAAATCTATTTTCATTCAAATATATATTATTTTATTGGTATTTTGTTGATTTATATTGATTCGAATTTACATTATTTTATATGTACTTTGTATATATATATTTTTATACGCATTTACATTATTTAATGTTTATTTTGAGTATATAATTTTATACAAATTCATGGTATTTTATGTGTATTTGTATATATATTTTCATATAAATTTACATTATTTTATGTGTATTTTGTACATATATTTCATTACAAATTTACCTTATTTTATGTTTATTTTGTATATGTATTTTGTACATTTATATTTATACAAATACATATTCTTTTATTGGTATTTTGTTTATTTATTTTGTTTCGAACTTACATTATTTTATATGTTTTTTGTTTACATTTTTTTATATGTATTTACTTAATTTTATGTGTATTTTGTATATATATTTTTATAGAAATCTACGTTATTTTATATGTATTCGTACATATATTTTGAAACAAATTTACATTGTTTTATATGTACAATAAGGTAAATTTGTATTGAAATAGATATGCAAAATACATATAAAGCAATGTAAATTTGTTTCAAAATATGTATACGAATACACATAAAATAACTTATATTTATATAAATATATATATAAAAAATAAAAATAAAATGAAGTAAATACGTATAAAAAAATGTATACAAAATACACATAAAATAATGTAAATTCGTATCAAAATAAATAAACAAAATACCAATAAAAGAATGTGTATTTGTATAAATATAAATACAAAATACACACAAATAACGTAAATTTATATAAAACTATATTTGTATGAAAATATATACAAAATACACACAAAATAAGCTATATTTGAATTGAAATATATATACAAAATACATGAAATAAAGTAAATTTGTATCAAAATATTTAAACAAATACACATATAATAACGTAAATTTGTATGAAATTATGTAAACAAAATACACATTAAATAATGTAAATACGTATAAAAAATATGTACAAAATACACATATAATCATGTAATTCGTATCAAAATAAATAAACAAAATACCAATAAAATAATATAAATTTTTATGAGTAAACGTGTATGTTGCATATTTTTTCAATACAAATTTACCTTATAATATACGCATTTTGTATATTAATTTTAATATATGTGTATTTGAATATATATTTTGATACAAATTTACATTATTTTATGTATTTTCTATATTTATTTCAATTCAAATTTAGCTTATTTTATGTGTCTTTTGTATATCTATTTTCATACAAATTTAATTATTTTTGTTTATTTTTGTATATAGTTTTATACAATTATACGTTATTTTATGTGTATTTTGTATATTTAAATTTATACAAGTAAACATTCTTTTATTGGCATTTAGTTTATTTATTTTAATACGAATTTACATTATTTTATGTGTATTTTGTATACATTTTCTTATACGTATTTACTTCATTTTATGTGTATTTTGTATATATTTTTTATATAGAAATGTACGTTATTTTATGTGTATTCGTATATATATTTTTAAACAAATTTACATTGTTTTATGTGTATTTTGCATATCTATTTCAATACAAATTTACTTTATTGTATGTGCATTTTGTATATTTATTGTAATACAAATTTAAATATTTTGTGTATTTTGGTATATATATTTTCATAAAAAATGTGTTGTTTTATGGGTATTTTGCATCTTTATTTTCATACAAATATACATTATTTTATTAATATTCTGTGTATTTATTTTGATACAATTTTACATTATTCTATTTGTGTTTTGTATATATTTTTTTATACACATTTACATTATTTAATGTATTTTCTATATATTTCATCCAAATTTACGTTATTTTAAGTGTATTTGTTTATATATTTTCATTCAAATTTACATTATTTTATGTGTATTTTGTACATGTATTTCAATAGAAATTTAACTAGTTTTATGTGTATTTTGTATATTTTTTACAAATTTAAATTATTTTTGTGTATTTTTTTAATAGAGTTTTATACAAATTTACAATATTTTATGTGTATTTTGTATATCTATTTTCATACAAATACACATTCTTTTATTGATATTTTGTTTATTTATTTTGATGCGAATTTACATTATTTAATGTGTATTGTGTATATATATTTTTATACGTATTTACGTCATTTCATGTGTATTTTGTATATATATTTCTATAGAAATATACGTTATTTTATGTGTATTCGTATATATATTTTGAAACAAATATACATTGTTTTATGTGCATTTTGTATATTTTGTATATGCAAAATACACATAAAGTTAGGCAAATTTGTATTGAAATACATATACAAAACTCAGATAAAATAATGTAAATTTGTATGAAAATATATAAACAAATACATATAAAATCACGTAAATTTGGATAAAATATATATATACAAAATATACATTAAACATTTTAAATATGTATAAAAATATATTATATTATATATATTTTTATTGATATTTGCGTTATTTATGTGTATTTTGTATATGTTTTCTCATAGAAATTTACATTATTTTATTATTATTTTGTCTATTTATTTTGATACGAATTACATGATTATTTGTGTATTTTTTACATCTTTTGTATACGTATTTACATTATTTAATGTGTATTTTGTTTATATATTTTCATACAAATTTACGTTATTATATGTGTGTTTGTATAGGTATTTTGATACAAATTTACATTATTTTATGTATTTTGTATATATATTTCAATTCAAATTTAGCTTATTTTATGTGTATTTTGTATTTCTATTTATTTTAATACAAAATCAAATATTTTATGTTTTTTCGTATATATATTTTTATAAAAAATGCGTTATTTTATGGGCATTTTGCATCTTAATTTTCATACAAATTTACATTATTTTATTAATAATTTCTGTATCTATTTTGATACGATTTTACATTATTTTATTTGTGTTTTGTATATATTTTTTTTATACATATTTACATTATTTAATGTTTTTTTTTGTATATATATTTGATACAAATTTACGTTATTTTAAGTCTATATGTTTATATATTTTCATTCAAATTTACATTATTTTATGTGTATTTTGTATATGTATTTCAATACAAATTTACCTATTTTTATATGCTTTTTGTATATTTATTTTCATACAAGTTTAAATTATTTTTGTGTATTTTTGTATATAGTTTTATACAAATTTAGGTTATTTTATGTGTATTTTGTATATCTATTTTCATACAAATACACATTCTTTTCATGATATTTTGTTTATTTATTCTGACACGAATTAACATTATTTAATGTGTATGTATTATATATATTTTATACGTATTTACATTATTTCAAGTGTATTTTGTATATATATTTCTATAGAAATATGCGTTATTTTATGTGTGTTCGTTTATATATTTTGAAACAAATTTACATTGTCTTATGTGTATTTTGCATATTTTTTCAATACAAATTTACCTTATTGTATGTGCATTTTGTATATTAATTTTAATACAAATTTGATTAATCTATGTGTATTTTTGTATATGTATTTTTTTTAAAAATATGCTTTATTTTATGGGTATTTTGCATCTTTATATTCATACAAATTTATATTATTTTATTGATATTCTGTGTATTTATTTTGATATGTTTTTACATTATTCTATGTCTATTTTGTATATATATTTTATATAAAATGAATTTGTTTTCATTTCATACAAATCTACATTATTTTATGTATTTTTTGTACATGTATACACTTAAAATATTTAAATTTGTATTGAAATAAATATACAAAATGCACATTCAATAAGGTAAACTTGTATTGAAAGAGATATGCAAAAATACATATAAAACAATGTAAATTTGTTTCAAAATATATATACGAATACACATAAAATAACGTAGATTTCTATAAAAATATATATTCAAAATACACATAAAATTAAGTAAATACGTATAAAAAATGTAAACAAAATACACATAAAATAATGTAAACTCGAAACAAAATAAATAAACAAAATACCAATAAAAGAATGTGTATTTGTATAAATATAAATGTACAAAATACACATACAAAATAAACATAAATTAAGGTAAATTTGTAATGAAATATATGTGCAAAATACACATAAAATGATGTAAATTTATATGAAAATATATATACAAATACACATAAAATACCATGAATTTGTATAAACTTATTTATTCAAAATAAATATTAAATAATGTAAATGTGTATAAAAATACATATACAAAGTACATATATAATAATGTAAATTCGTATCAATATAAATCAACAAAATACCAATAAAATAATATATATTTGAATGAAAATAGATTTACAAAATACACATAACATAACTAAAATTTGTATTGAAATATATACAAAAATACATAAAAATAATTTGAGTTTGTATGAAAATAGATATTCAAAATACATATAAAACTAGGTAAATTTCTTTTGAAATATATATACAAAATACCCATAAAATATTGTAAATTTGTGTCAAAATATATAAACAAATACACATAAAATAACTTAAAATAACGTAAATATGTATCAAATATATATACAAAAAACACATTAAATAATGTAAATATGTATAAAAAAAATATATACAAAACATAAATAAAATAATGTAAAATCGTATCAAAATAAATACAGAAAATATTAATAAAATAATGTAAATTTGTATGAAAATTAAGATGCAAAATACCCATAAAATAACACATTTTTTATAAAAATATATATACGAAAAAACACAAAATATTAGATTTTGTATTAAAATAAATAGATATACATTCTTTTATTGGTATTTTGTTTATTTATTTTGTTTCGAATTTACATTATTTTATGTGTATTTTGTTTACATTTTTTTATACGTATTTACTTAATTTTATGTGTATTTTGTATATATTTTTATAGAAATCTACGTTATTTTATGTGTATTCGTATATATATTTTGAAACAAATTTACATTGTTTTATATGTATTTTTGCATATCTCTTTCAATAGAAGTTTATCTTATTGTATGTGTATTTTGTATATTTATTTCAATACAAATTTAAATATTTTATGTGTATTTTGGTATATATATTTTTATAAGAAATGCGCTATTTGATGGGAATTTTGCATCTTTATTTTCATACAAATTTGCATTATTTTATTAATATTCGGTGTATTTATTTTGATACGATTTTACATTATTCTATTTGTTTTTTGTATATATATTTTTTATACATATTTACATTATTTAAATGTATCTTGCATATATATTACATACAAATTTATTATCTATTATTTATTTTCATACAAATACACATTCTTTTCATGATATTTAGTTTATTTATTTTGTCACGAATTTACATTACTTAATATGTATTTTATATATATATTTTTATACGTATTTACATAATTTCATGTGTATTTTGTATATATATTTCTATAGAAATCTACGTTATTTTATGTGTATTCGTATATATATTTTGAAACAAATTTACACTGTTTTATTTGTATTTTGCGTTTTTTTCAATACAAATTTACCTTATTGTATGTGTGCATTTTGTATATTAATTTTAATACAAATTTAATTATTCTATGTGTATTTTTGTATATATATTTAAAAAAAAATGCTTTATCTTATGGGTATTTTGCATCTTTATTTTCATACAAATTTAAATTATTTTATTGATATTCTGTTTACTTATTTTGATACGATTTTACATTATTCTATGTATAACAAAAATAAATACAGAATACACAAAAAATAGATATGCAAAATACATATAAACAATGTAAATTTGTTTCAAAATATATATCCGAATACACATGAAATAAGGTAGATTTCTATAAAAATATATACAAATACACATAAAATTAAGTAAATACGTATAAAAAATGTATACAAAATACACATAAAATAATGTAAATTAGTATCAAAATAAATAAACAAAATACCAATAAAAGAATGTGTATTTGTATAAATATATATATACAAAATACACATTAAATAATATAAATTTGTTTAAACCCATACAAAATACACATGAAATGATGTAAATACGTATAAAAATATATATACAAAATACACATTAAATAATGTAAATTCGCGTCAAAATAAATAAACAAAATGTCAGTAAAAGAATGTGTATTTGTATGAAAATAGATATACAAAATACACATAAAATAACCTAAATTTGTATCAAACTATATATTTTAAATTTGTATGAAAGTAAATATACAAAATACACATAAAATTAGGTAAATTTGTATTGAAATACATACAGAAAATAAACATAAAATAATGTTAATTTGAAAGAAAATACATTAACAAATACACTTAAAATAATGTAAATTTGTATTAAAAAATATGTACAAAACACAAATAGAATAATGTAAAATCGTATCAAAATAAATACACAGAATATTAATAAAATAATGTAAATTTGTATGAAAATAAAGAAGCAAAATACCCATAAAATAACGCATTTTTTTTATTTATAAAAATATATATACCAAAATACACATCAAAAAATTAAATTTGTATTAAAATAAATATACAAAAAACACATACAATAAGGTAAATTTGTATTGAAATACATATGCAAAATACATATAAAAGAATGTAAATTTGTTTCAAAATATATATACGAATACACATAAAATAACGTAGATTTCTATAAAAATATATATAGAAAATACACATAAAATGAAGTAAATACGTATAAAAAAATGTATTCAAAATACACATAAAATAATGTAAATTCGTATCAAAATAAATAAACAAAATACCAATAAAAGAATGTGTATTTGTATGAATATAAATATACAAAATACACATAAAATAACGTAAATTTATATAAAACTATATACAAAAATACACAGAAGTAATTAAATTTGTATGAAAATATATACAAAATACACACGAAATAAGCTAAATTTGAATTGAAATATATATACAAAATACATGAAATGAAGTAAATTTGTATCAAAATATTTATAGAAATACACACAATAACGTAAATTTGTATGAAAATATATAAACAAAATACACATTAAATAATGTAAATACGTATAAAAAATATGTACAAAATACACATATAATCATGTAATTCGTATCAAAATAAATAAACAAAATACCAATAAAATAATATAAATTTGTATGAGTAAACGTGTATGTTGCATATTTTTTCAATACAAATTTCCCTTATTATATACGCATTTTGTATATTAATTTTAATACAAATTTAATTATTCGATGTATATTTTTTGTATCTGTATTTTTATAAGCATATGCTTTATTTTTTGGGTATTTTGCATCTTTATTTTCATACAAATTTACATTGTTTTATTGATATTCTGCTCATTCATTTTGATACGAATTGACATTATTCTATGTGTATTTTGTATATATTTTTCATACAAATTTACGTTATTTTATGTTTAAAAATATGTACAAAATACACATATAATCATGTAATTCGTATCAAAATAAATAAACAAAATACCAATAAAATAATATAAATTTGTATGAGTAAACGTGTATGTTGCATATTTTTTCAATACAAATTTACCTTATTATATACGCATTTTGTATATTAATTTTAATACAAATTTAATTATTCGATGTGTATTTTTGTATCTGTATTTTTATAAACATATGCTTTATTTTTTGGGTATTTTGCATCTTTATTTTCATACAAATTTACATTATTTTATTGATGTTCTGCTCATTCATTTTGATACGAATTGACATTATTCTATGTGTATTTTGTATATATTTTTCATACAAATTTACGTTATTTTATGTGTATTTGTTTATATATTTTGACACAAATTTACAATATTTTATGGGTATTTTGTATATACATTTCAAAAGAAATTTACCTTGTTTTATGTGTATTTTGTATATCTATTTTCATACAAACTAAAATTATTTCTATGTATTTTTGTATATATTTTAATACAAATTTTAGTTATGTTATGTGTATTTTGGAAAATTTATTTTCATTCAAATATATATTATTTTATTGGTGTTTTGTTGATTTATATTGATACGAATTTACATTATTTTATATGTACTTTGTATATATATTTTTATACGCTTTTACATTATTTAATATTTATTTTGAATATATATTTTTATACAAATTCATGGTATTTTATGTGTATTTATATATATATTTTTATATAAATTTACATTATTTTATGTGTATTTTGTACATATATTTTTTTACAAATCTACCTTATTTTATGTTTATTTTGTATGTGTATTTTGTATATTTATATTTATCCAAATACACATTTTTTTATTGGTATTTTGTTTATTTATTTTAATTCGAATTTACATTATTTTATGTGTATTTTGTATACATTTTTTTATACGTATTTACTTAATTTTAAGTGTATTTTGTATATATATTTTTATAGAAATCTACGTTTTTTTATTTGTATTCGTATATATATTTTGAAACAAATTTACATTGTTTTATATGTATTTTTGCATATCTCTTTCAATACAAATTTACCTTATTGTATGTGCATTTTGTATATTTATTTCAATGCAAATTTAAATATTTTATGTGTATTTTGGTATATATATTTTTATAAGATTACGAAAATTTGAATAAAAATATATACAAAAAAAAATCAATTTCAATTTGTATGAAAATAGATATACAAAATACATATATAATTAGTTAAATTTGTATTTAAATACATGTACAAAATACACATAAAATAATGTAAATTTGTATGAAATGAAAACAAATTCATATAAAACTCGCGTCAAAATAAATAAACAAAATATCAATAAAAGAATGTGTATTTGTATGAAAATAGATTCACAAAATACACATAAAATAACCTAAATTTGTATCAAACTATATACAAAAATACACAAAAATATTTTAAATTTGTATGAAAATAAATATACAAAATACACATAAAATTAGGTAAATTTGTATTGAAATACATACACAAAATTCACATAAAATAATGTAAATTTGAAGGAAAATACATAAACAAATACACTTAAAATAACGTAAATTTGTATAAAAAAATATGTACAAAACACAAATAGAATAATGTAAAATCGTATCAAAATAAATACACAGAATATTAATAAAATAATGTAAATTTGTATGAAAATAAAAAAGCAAAATACCCATAAAATAACGCATTTTTTTATTTATAAAAATATATATACCAAAATACACATAAACAAATTAAATTTGTATTAAAATAAATATACAAAAAACACATACAATAAGGTAAATTTGTATTGAAATAGATATGCAAAATACATATAAAACAATGTAAGTTTGTTTCAAAATATATATACGAATACACATAAAATAACGTAGATTTGTATAAAAATATATATACAAAATACACATAAAATGAAGTAAATACGTATAAAAAAAATGTATACAAAATACACATAAAATAATGTAAATTCGTATCAAAATAAATAAACAAAATAGCAATAAAAGAATGTGTATTTGTATAAATATAAATATACAAAATACACATTAAATAACGTAAATTTATATAAAACTATATACAAAAATACACAGAAGTAGTTAAATTTGTATGAAAATATATTCAAAATACACACAAAATAAGCTAAATTTGAATAGAAATATATATACAAAATACATGAAATAAAGTAAATTTGTATCAAAATATTTATACAAATATACATATAATAACGTAAATTTGAATAAAAATATATAAACAAAATACATATTAAATAATGTAAATACGTATAAAAAATATACAAAATACATATATATTCATGTAATTCGTATCAAAATAAATAAACAAAATACCAATAAAATAATATAAATTTGTATGAGTAAACGTGTATGTTGCATATTTTTTCAATACAAATTTACCTTATTATATACGCATTTTGTATATTAATTTTAATATATGTGTATTTGAATATATATTTTGATACAAATTTACATTATTTTATGTATTTTCTATATTTATTTCAATTCAAATTTAGCTTATTTTATGTGTCTTTTGTATATCTATTTTCATACAAATTTAATTATTTTTGTTTATTTTTGTATATAGTTTTATACAATTTTACGTTATTTTATGTGTATTTTGTATATATATATTTATACAAGTAAACATTCTTTTATTGGCATTTAGTTTAGTTATTTTGATACGAATTTACATTATTTTATGTGTATTTTGTATACATTTTCTTATACGTATTTACTTCATTTTATGTGTATTTTGTTTATATATTTTTATAGAAATCTACGTTATTTTATGTGTATTCGTATATATATTTTGAAACAAATTTACATTGTTTTATGTGTATTTTGCATATCTATTTCAATACAAATTTACCTTATTGTATGTGCATTTTGTATATTTATTGTAATACAAATTTAAATATTTTATGTGTATTTTGGTATATATATTTTCATAAAAATTGCGTTGTTTTATGGGTATTTTGCATCTTTATTTTCATACAAATTTACATTATTTTATTAATATTCTGTGTGTTTATTTTGATACTATTTTACATTATTCTATTTGCGTTTGGATATATTTTTTTATACATATTTACATTATTTAATGTGTATTTTCTATATATATTTCATACAAATTTACGTTATTTTAAGTGTATTTGTTTATATATTTTCATTCAAATTTACATTATTTTATGTGTATTTTGTATATGTATTTCAATAGAAATTTAACTAGTTTTATGTGTATTTTGTATTTATATTTTTATACAAATTTACAATATTTTATGTGTATTTTGTATATCTATTTTCATACAAATACACATTCTTTTATTGATATTTTGTTTATTTATTTTGATGCGAACTTACATTATTTAATGTGTATTGTGTATATATATTTTTATACGTATTAACGTCATTTCAAGTGTATTTTGTATATATATTTCTATAGAAATGTACGTTATTTTATGTGTATTCGTATATATATTTTAAAACAAATATACATTGTTTTATGTGCATTTTGTATATTTTTTCAATACAAATTTCCCTTATTGTACGTGCATTTTGTATATTAATTTTAATACAAATTTAATTATTCTATGTGTATTCTTGTATATGTATTTAAAAAAAAATATGCTTTATTTTATGGGTATTTTGCATCTTTATTTTCATACAAAATTACATTATTTTATTGATATTCTGTGTATTTATTTTGATACGATTTTACATTATTCTATGTATATTTTGTATATCTATTTTATACAAATGTACGTTATTTTATGTGAATTTGTTTTCATTTCATACAAATTTACATTATTTTATGTGTATTTTCTACATGTATTTAAATACAAATTTAACTAATTATATGTGTATTTTGTATATCTATTTTCATACAAATTGAAATTTATTTTTTTGTTTTTTGTATATACTTTTATTCAAATTTTCGTAATTTTATGTGTATTTTGTATATTTATTTTCCTACAAATATACGTTCTTTTATCGGAATTTTGTTTATTTATTTTGATACGAATTTTCATTTTTTTAGGTGTATTTGATATATATATTTTTATACTTATTTACATAATTTTATATGTATTTTGAATATATATTTTCATAGAAATTTACTCTATATGTATATACAAAAAAACACAAAAATTATTTAAATTTGTATGAAAATAAATATACAAAATACATTTAAAATTAGGTAAATTTGTATTGAAATATATATACAAAATACACTTAAAATAATGTAAATTTGAATGAAATTATATAAACAAATACACTTAAAATGACGTTAATTAGTATAAAATATATATAAAAAATACACATTAAATAATGAGAATATGTATAAAAAAATATATAGAAAACACAAATAGTATAATATAAAATCGTATCAAAATATATACACAGAATATTAATAAAATAATGTACATTTCTATGAAAACTAAGATGCAAAATACTTATAAAATAACGCATTTTTTATAAAATTATATATACCAAAATACACATAAAATATTTGAATTTGTATTAAAATAAATATACAAAATGCACATACAATAAGGTAAATTTGTATTGAAATAGATATGCAAAAAACATATAAAACAATGTAAATTTGTTTCAAAATATATATACGAATACACATAAAATAACGTAGATTTCTATAAATATATATATACAAAATACAAATAAAATTAAGTAAATACGAATCAAAAATGTATACAAAATACACATAAAATAATGTAAATTCGTATAAATATAAATAAACAAAATACCAATAAGAGAATGTGTATTTGTATAAATATAAATATACAAAATGCACATAAAATAACGTAAATATGTATAAAACTATATACAAAAATACACAGAAGTAATTAAATTTGTATGAAAATAGATATACAAAATACACTCAAAATAAGCTAAATTTGAATTGAAATATATATACAAAATACATAAAATAAAGTAAATTCGTTTCAAAATATTTTTAACAAATACACATATAATAACGTAAATTTGTAAAAAAAATATATAAACAAAATACACATTAAGTAATGTAAATACGTATAAAAATATATTTACAAAATACACCAAATAATCAAGTCATTCGTATCAAAATAAATAAACAAAAAACTAATTAAATAATGTAAATTTGTATGAGAAAACATATACAAAATACACATAAAATAACGTTTTAAGTTTCTATAAAATATATGTACAAAATGCACATAAAATTAGTTTGCATACAAAATATATACAAAACACACATTAGATAATGTAAATGAGTATAAAAATATGTATACAAAATACCTATGAAATATTCTAAATTCGTATCGAGTTAAATTAAGAAAATATCAATAAAATAATGTAATTTTGGATGAAAATATATATAAAAAACACACATAAAATAACCTAAATACAAATACAAATATACACATTAAATAATTTAGAATTGAATGAAATAAATATACAAAATAAACATAAAATAAGGTAAATTTGTAATAAAATATATGTAAGAATACACAAAAAAATATAAATTTGTATTAAAATATATATACAAATACACATAAAATAACATGAATTTGTATAAAATATTTCAAAATATATACGAATACACACAATAAAATAACGTAAATTTTTATGAAAATGTATATATATAATACACATAAAATAGTTTAAATACGTAGAAAAATATATATACAAAATACACATAAAATAATGTAAATTCGTAAAAAATTAAATACACAAAATTCCAATAAAAGAATGTATATTTGTAGGAAAATATATATACAAAAAACAAATATAATAACTAAAATTTGTATAAAAATATATACAAATATACACAAAAATAATTTAAATTTGTTTGAAAATAGATATGCAAAATACACATAAAGTTAGGCAAATTTGTATTGAAATACATATACAAAACTCACATAAAATAATGTAAATTTGTATGAAAATATATAAACAAATACATATAAAATCACGTAAATTTGGATAAGATATATATATACAAAATATACATTAAATATTTTAAATATGTATAAAAATATATTATATTATATATATTTTTATTGATATTTGCGTTATTTATGTGTATTTTGTATATGTTTTCTCATAGAAATTTACATTATTTTATTGGTATTTTGTCTATTTATTTTGATACGAATTACATGATTATTTGTGTATTTTTACATTTTTTTATACGTATTTACATTATTTAATGTGTATTTTGTTTATATATTTTTATACAAATTTACGTTATTATATGTGTATTTGTATAGGTATTTTGATACATATTTACATTATTTTATGTATTTTGTATATATATTTCAATTCAAATTTAGCTTATTTTATGTGTATTTTGTATATCTATTTATTTTAATACGAAATCAAATGTTTTATGTTTTTTCGTATTTATATTTTTATAAAAAATGCGTTATTTTATGGGTATTTTGCATCTTAATTTTCATACATATTTATATTATTTTATTAATATTTTCTGTATATATTTTGATACGATTTTACATTATTTTATTTGTGTTTTGTATATATTTTTTTATACATATTTACATTATTTAATGTGTTTTTAGTATATATATTTGATACAAATTTACGTTATTTTAAGTCTATATGTTTATATATTTTCATTCAAATTTACATTATTTTATATGTATTTTGTATATGTATTTCAATACAAATTTACCTATTTTTATATGTTTTTTGTATATTTATTTTCATACAAGTTTAAATTATTTTTGTGTATTTTTGTATATAGTTTTATACAAATTTAGGTTATTTTATGTGTATTTTGTATATCTATTTTCATACAAATACACATTCTTTTCATGATATTTTGTTTATTTATTTTGACACGAATTAACATATGTGTTTTGTATATATATTTTTATACGTATTTACATTATTTCAAGTGTATTTTGTATGTATATTTCTATAGAAATCTGCGTTATTTTATGTGTATTCGTATATATATTTTGAAACAAATTTACATTATTTTATGTGTATTTTGCATATTTTTTCAATACAAATTTACCTTATTGTATGTGCATTTTGTATATTAATTTTAATACAAATTTGATTGATCTATGTGTATTTTTGTATATGTATTTTTATAAAAATATGCTTTATTTTATGGGTATTTTGCATCTTTATTTTCATAAAAATTTACATTATTTTATTGATATTCTGTGTATTTATTTTGATATGATTTTACATTATTCTATGTGTATTTTGTATATATATTTTATATAAAATGTATTTGTTTTCATTTCATACAAATCTACATGATTTTGTGTTTTTTGTACATGTATTTAAATACAAATTTAACTAGTTATATGTGTATTTTGTATATCTATTTTGTATGTATATTTTCATACAAATTTACTCTATTTTATGAGTATTCGTATATATATTTTGATACAAATTTACAGTATTGATGTGTATTTTGCATATCTATTTCAATACAAATTTACTTTATTGTACGTGCATTTTGTATATTTATTTTAATACAAACTTAACTATTTTATATGTATTTTTGTATATATATTTTTCTGCAAATATGCGTTATTATATGGATATTTTGCATCTTTATTTTCATACAAATTTACATTATTTTATTGATGTTCTCTTTATTTATTTTGATACGATTTAACATTATTCTATGTGTATTTTGTATATTTTTTTTTATACATATTTACATTATTTAATGTTCATTTTGTATATATATTTTATCCAAATTTACATTATTTTATGTGTATTTGTTTATATATTTTCATACAAATTTAGGTTATTTTATGTGTATTTTGTATATCTATTTTCATACAAATACACATTCTTTTATTGATATTTTGTTTATTTATTTTGACGCGAATTTACAGTATTTAATGTGTATTTTGTATATATTTTTATACGTATTTACATCATTTCATGTGTATTTTGTATATATATTCTTATAGAAATCAATGTTATTTTATGTGTATTCGTATATATATTTTGAAACAAATTTACACTGTTTTATGTGTATTTTGCTTTTTTTTTCAATACAAACTTACCTTATTGTATGTCCATTTTGTATATTAATTTTAACACATATTTGATTATTCTATATGTATTTTTGTATATGTATTTAAAAAAAATGCTTTATTTTATAGGTATTTTGCATCTTTATTTTCATACAAATTTATATTATTTTATTGATATTCTGTGTACTTATTTTGATACGATTTTACATTATTCTATGTATAACAAAAATAAATACAGAATACACAAAAATAGATATGCAAAATACATATAAACAATGTAAATTTGTTTCAAAATATATATACGAATACACATGAAATAAGGTAGATTTCTATAAAAATATATATACAAAATACACATAAAATTAAGTAAACGTATAAAAATGTATACAAAATACATAAAATAATGTAAATTAGTATCAAAATAAATAAACAAAATACAATAAGAATGTATTGTATAAATATATATATATATATATATATATATATATATATATATATATATATATATATATATATATATATATATATATATATATATATATATATATATATATATATATATATATATATATATATATATATATATAAAAAATACAAAATAAATAATATAAATGTGTTTAAAACTATACACAATACACATTATATGATGTAAATTCGTATATATATATATACAAAATACACATTAAATAATGTAAATTCGCGTCAAAATAAATAAACAAAATATAAATAAAAGAATGTGTATTTGTATGAAAATAGATATACAAAATACACATAAAATAACCTAAATTTGTATCAAACTATATACAAAAATACACAAAAATATTTTAAATTTGTATGGAAATAAAAATACAAAATACACATAAAATTAGGTAAATTTGTATTGAAAGACATACACAAAATACACATAAAATAATGTAAATTTGAATGAAAATACAGAAACAAATACACTTAAAATAACGTAAATTTGTATAAAAAAAATATGTACAAAACACAAATAGAATAATGTAAAATCGTATCAAAATAAATACACAGAATATTAATTAATAAAATAATGTAAATTTGTATGAAAATAAAGAAGCAAAATACCCATAAAATAACGCATTTTTTTATTTATAAAAATATATATACCAAAATACAGCAAAAATTAAATTTGTATTAAAATAAATATACAAAAAACACATACAATAAGGTAAATTTGTATTGAAATAGATATGCAAAATACATATAAAACAATGTAAATTTGTTTCAAAATATATATACAAATACACATAAAATAACGTAGATTTCTATAAAAATATATATACAAAATACACATAAAGTAAATACGTATAAAAATGTATACAAAATACACATAAAATAATGTAAGTTCGTATCAAAATAAATAAACAAAATACCAATAAAAGAATGTGTATTTGTATAAATATAAATATACAAAATACACATAAAATAACGTAAATTTATATAAAACTATATACAAAAATACAGAGAAGTAATTAAATTCGTATGAAAATAGATATACAAAATACAGATAAAATAAGCTAAATTTGAATTGAAATCTATATACAAAATACATAAAATAATGTAGATTTGTATCAAAATATTTATAAAAATACATATAATAACGAAAATTTTGATACGATTTTACATTATTCTATTTGTGTTTTGTATATATATTTTTTATACATATTTACATTATTTAATGTGTATTTTGTATATATATTTCATACAAATTTACGTTATTATATGTGTATTTGTTTATATATTTTCTTTCAAATTTACATTATTTTATGTGTATTTTGTATATGTATTTCAATACAAATTAACCTAATTTTATGTGTATTTTCTATATTTCTTTTCATACAAATTTAAATTATTTTTGTGTATTTTTGTATATAGTTTTATACAAATTTAGGTTATTTTATGTACGCATTTACATTATTTAATGTGTGTTTTGTATATATATTTTTATCCATAGTTACTTTATTTTACGCTCATTTTTGGACATATATTGTTATAGAAATTAGCGTTATTTTATATGTATTTGTATATGTTTTCTCATACAAATTTACATTATTTTATTGATATTTTGTTTATTTAGTTTGATACGAATTAAATGATTATATGTGTATTTTGTACATATTTTTATACGTATTTACATTACTTAATGTGTATTTTGTTTATATATTTTTAAACAAATTTACGTTATTATATGTATTTTTTTAAATATTTTGATACAAATTTACATTATTTTATGTATTTTGTATATACATTTCAATTCAAATTTAACTTATTTTATCTGTATTTTGTATATCTATTTTCATACGAATTTAATTACTTCTGTGTATTTTTGTATATAGTTTTATATAAATTTACGTTATTTTATGTGTATTTTGTATATTTATATTTATACAAATACACATTCTTTTATTGGTATTTTGTTTATTTATTTTGATACATTATTTTATGTGTATTTTGTATACATTTTTTTATACGTATTTACTTCATTTTATGTGTATTTTGTATATATATTTTTATAGAAATCTACGTTATTTTATGTGTATTCGTATATATATTTTGAAACAAATTTACATTGTTTTATATGTATTTTGCATATCTATTTCAATACAAATTTACCTTATTGTATGTGTTTTTTGTATATTTATTTTAATACAAATTTAATTTTTTGATGATGTTTTTTGGTATATATATTTTTATAAATAAAAAAAATGCGTTATTTTATGGGTATTTTGCTTCTTTATTTTCATACAAATTTACATTATTTTATTAATATTCAGTGTATTTATTTTGATACGATTTTACAATATTCTATTTGTGTTTTGTACATATTTTTTTTATACAAATTTACGTTATTTTAAGTGTATTTGTTTATGTATTTTCATTCAAATTTACATTATTTTATATGTATTTTGTGTATGTATTTCAATACAAATTTACCTAATTTACGTGTATTTTGTATATTTATTTCCATACAAATTTAAAATATTTTTGTGTATTCTTGTATATAGTTTGATACAAATTTAGGTGATTTTATGTGTATTTTGTATATCTATTTTCATACAAATACACATTCTTTTATTTATATTTTGTTTATTTATTTTGACGCGAATCTACATTATTTAATGTGTGTTTTGTATATATATATTTTATACGAATTTACATCATTTCATGTGTATTTTGTATAGTTTTAAACAAATTTATATTATTTAATGTGTATTTTGTATATATATATTTATACAAATACACATTCTTTTATTGGTATTTTGTTTATTTATTATGATACTAGTTTACATTATTTTATGTGTATTTTGTATACATTTTTTATACGTATTTACTTAATTTTATGTGTATTTTGTATATATATTTTTATAGAAATCTACCTTATTTCATGTGTATTCGTATATATATTTTGAAACAAATTTAAATTGTTTATATGTATTTTGCATATCTATTTTTGTGTATTCTGAATTTATTTTTGTTATACATAAAATAATGTAAAATCGTATCAAAATAGGTACACAGAATATCAATAAAATAATTTAAATTTGTATGAAAATAAAGATGCAAAATACCCATAAGATAAAGCATATATTTTTTTTAAATACTTATACAAAAATACACATAGAATAATTAAATTTGTATTAAAATTCATATACAAAATGCACACATACAATAAGGTAAATTTGTATTGAAAAAAAAAAACGCAAAATACAAATAAAACTGTAAATTTGTTTCAAAATATATATACGAATACACATAAAATAACGTAGATTTCTATAGAAATATATATACAAAATACACATGAAATAATGTAAATACGTATAAAAATATATATATAAAATACATATTAAGTAATGTAAATTCGTGACAAAATAAATAAACAAAATATCATGAAAAGAATGTGTATTTGTATGAAAATAAATAATAGATAATAAATTTGTATGTAATATATATGCAAGGTACACATTAAATAATGTAAATATGTATAAAAAAATATATATACAAAAAACAAATAGAATAATGTAAAATCGTATAAAAAATAAATACACCGAATATTAATAAAATAATGTAAATTTGTATGAAAATAAAGATGCAAAATTCCCATCAAATAGCGCATTTCTTATGAAAATATATATACCAAAATACACATAAAATATTTAAATTTGTATTGAAATAAATATACAAAATGCACATACAATAAGGTAAACTTCTGTTGAAAGAGATATGCAAAAATACATATAAAAAATTGTAAATTTGTTTCAAAATATATATACGAATACACATAAAATAACGTAGATTTCTATAAAAATATATATACAAAATACACATAAAATTAGGTAAATACGTATAAAAAAATGTAAACAAAATACACATAAAATAATATAAATTCGAAACAAAATACCAATAAAAGAATGTGTATTTGTTCTGTGTATTTTTGTATATAGTTTTATACAAATTTACGATATTTTATGTGTATTTTGTATATTTATATTTATACAAATACACATTCTTTTACTGGTATTTTGTTTATTTATTTTGATACGATTTTTATGTGTATTTTGTATTCATTTTTTAATACGTATTTACTTCATTTTATGTGTATTTTGTATATATTTTTATAGAAATCAACGTTATTTTATGTGTATTCGTATATATATTTTGAAACAAATTTACATTGTTTTATATGTATTTTGCATATCTATTTCAATACAAATTTACCTTACAGTATGTGCATTTTTTATATTTATTTTAATAGAAATTTTAATATTTTATGTGTATTTTGGTATATATATTTTTATGAAAAATGCGTTATTTTATGGCTATTTTGCATCTTTATTTTCATACAAATTTACATTATTTAATTAATATTCTGTGTATTTATTTTGATACGATTTTACATTATTCTATTTGTGTTTTGTATATAATTTTTTATACATATTTACATTATTTAATTAGTATTTTGTATATATATTTGATACAGATTTACGTTATTTTAAGTGTTTATGTTTATATATTTTCATTCAAATTTCCATTATTTTATGTGTATTTTGTATATGTATTTCAATACAAATTTACCTAATTTTATGTGTATTTTGTATATTTATTTTCATACAAATTTAAATTATTTTTGTGTAATTTTGTATATAGTTTTATACAAACTTAGGTTATTTTATGAGTATTTTGTATATCTATTTTCATACAAATACACATTCTTTTATTGATATTTTGTTTTTCTATTTTGACGAGAATTTAAATTATTTAATGTGTATTTTGTATATATATATTTTTATACGTATTTACATCATTTCATGTGTATTTTGTATATATATTTCTATAGAAATCTACGTTATTTCATGTGTATTCGCATATAGATTTTTAAACAAATTTACGCTTTAATGTGCATTTTGTATATTTTTTCAATACAAATTTACCTTATTGTACGTGCATTTTGTATATTAATTTTAATACAATTTTAATTATTCTATGTGTATTTTTGTATATGTATTTTATGGGTATTTTGCATCTTTATTTTCATACAAAATTACATTATTTTATTGATATTCTGTGTATTTATTTTGATACGATTTTACATTATTCTATGTGTATTTTGTATATATTTTTCATTTAATTTAGCTTATTTTATGTGTATTTTGTATATCTATTTATTTTAATACAAAATCAAATATTTTATGTTTTTTCGTATATATATTTTTATAAAAAATGCGTTATTTTATGGGATTTTGCATCTTAATTTTCATACAAATTTACATTATTTTATTAATATTTTCTGTATTTATTTTGATACGATTTTACATTATTTTATTTGTGTTTAGTATATATTTTTTTATACATACTTACATTATTTAATGTGTTTTTTGTATATATATTTGATACAAATTTACGTTATTTTAAGCCTATGTTTATATATTTTCATTCAAATTTACATTATTTTATGTATATTTTGTATATGTATTTCAATACAAATTTACCTAATTTTATATGTTTTTTGTATATTTATTTTCATACAAGTTTAAATTATTTTTGTGTATTTTTGTTTATAGTTTTATACAAATTTAGGTTATTTTATGTGTATTTTGTATATCTATTTTCATACAAATACACATTCTTTTCATGATATTTTGTTTATTTATTTTGACACGAATTAACATTATTTAATGTGTATTTTGAATATATATTTTTATACGTATTTACATTATTTCAAGTGTATTTTGTATATATTTTTCTATAGAAATCTGCGTTATTTTATGTGTATTCGTATATATATTTTGAAACAAATTTACATTGTTTTATGTGTATTTTTGCATATTTTTTCAATACAAATTTACCTTATTGTATGTGCATTTTGTATATTAATTTTAATACAAATTTGATTAATCTATGTGTATTTTTGTATATGTATTTTTATAAAAATATGCTTTATTTTATGGGTATTTTGCATCTTTATTTTCATACAAATTTACATGATTTTATTGATATTCTGTGTATTTATTTTTATATGATTTTACATTATTCTATGTGTATTTTGTATATATATTTTATATAAAATGTATTTGTTTTCATTTCATACAAATCTACATTATTTTATGTATTTTTTGTACATGAATACACATAAAATATTTAAATTTGTATTGAAATAAATATACAAAATGCACATACAATAAGGTAAACTTCTATTGAAAGAGATATGCAAAAATACATATAAAACAATGTAAATTTGTTTCAAAATATATATACGAATACACATAAAATAAAGTAGATTTCTATAAAAATATATATACAAAATACACATAAAATTAAGTAAATACGTATAAAAAAATGTAAACAAAATACACATAAAATAATGTAAACTCGAAACAAAATAAATAAACAAAATTCCAATAAAAGAATGTGTATTTGTATAAATATAAATGTACAAAATACACATACAAAATAAACATAAAATAAGGTAAATTTGTAATGAAATATATGTACAAAATACACATAAAATAATGTAAATTTATATGAAAATATATATACAAATACACATAAAATACCATGAATTTGTATAAAATTATATATTCAAAATAAATATTGAATAATGTAAATGCGTATAAATTTATATATACAAAGTACATATAAAATAATGTAAACTCGTATCAATATAAATCAACAAAATACCAATAAAATAATATATATTTGAATGAAAATAGATTTACAAAATACACATAACATAACTAAAATTTGTATTGAAATATATACAAAAATACGTAAAAATAATTTGAGTTTGTATGAAAATAGATATTCAAAATTCATATAAAACTAGGTAAATTTCTTTTGAAATATATATACAAAATACCCATAAAATATTGTAAATTTGTGTCAAAATATATAAACAAATACACATAAACTAACTTAAAATAACGTAAATATGTATCAAATATATATACAAAAAACACATTAAATAATGTAAATATGTATAAAAAAAAATATACAAACATAAATAAAATAATGTAAAATCGTATCAAAATAAATACAGAAAATATTAATAAAATAATGTAAATTTGTATGAAAATTAAGATGCAAAATACCCATAAAATAACGCATTTTTTATAAAAATATATATACGAAAAAACATAAAATATTTGATTTTGTATTAAAATAAATAGATATACATTCTTTTATTGGTATTTTGTTTATTTATTTTGTTTCGAATTTACATTATTTTATGTGTATTTTGTATACATTTTTTTATACGTATTTACTTTATTTTATTCGAATTTTGTATATATATTTTTGTAGAAATCTACGTTACTTTATGTGTATTCGAATATATATTTTGAAACAAATTTACATTGTTTTATATGTATTTTTGCATATTTCTTTCAATAGAAGTTTACCTTATTGTATGTGCATTTTGTATATTTATTTCAATACAAATTTAAATATTTTATGTGTATTTTGGTATATATATTTTTATAAGAAATGCGCTATTTGATGGGAATTTTGCATCTTTATTTTCATACAAATTTACATTATTTTATTAATATTCGGTGTATTTATTTTGATACGATTTTACATTATTCTATTTGTTTTTTGTATATATTTTTTTATACATATTTACATTATTTAAATGTATCTTGCATATATATTACATACAAATTTATTATCTATTATTTATTTTCATACAAATACACATTCTTTTCATGATATTTTGTTTATTTTGTCACGAATTTACATTACTTAATATGTATTTTATATATATATTTTTATACGTATTTACATAATTTCATGTGTATTTTGTATATATATTTCTATAGAAATCTACGTTATTTTATGTTTATTCGTATATATATTTTGAAACAAATTTACACTGTTTTATTTGTATTTTGCGTTTTTTTTTCAATACAAATTTACCTTATTGTATGTGTGCATTTTGTATATTAATTTTAATACAAATTTAATTATTCTATGTGTATTTTTGTATATGTATTTTTTAAAAAAATATGCTTTATCTTATGGGTATTTTGCATCTTTATTTTCATACAAATTTAAATTATTTTATTGATATTCTGTGTACTTATTTTGATACGATTTTACATTATTCTATGTATAACAAAAATAAATACATACACAAAAATAGATATGCAAAATACATATAAACAATGTAAATTTGTTTCAAAATATATATACGAATACACATGAAATAAGGTAGATTTCTATAAAAATATATACAAAATACACATAAAATTAAGTAAATACGTATAAAAAATGTATACAAAATACACATAAAATAATGTAAATTAGTATCAAAATAAATAAACAAAATACCAATAAAAGAATGTGTATTTGTATAAATATATATATACAAAATACACATTAAATAATATAAATTTGTTTAAAACTATACAAAATACACATGAAATGATGTAAATACGTATAAAAATATATATACAAAATACACATTAAATAATGTAAATTCGCGTCAGAATAAATAAACAAAATATCAATAAAAGAATGTGTATTTGTATGAAAATAGATATACAAAATACACATAAAATAACCTCAATTTGTATCAAACTATATACATAAATACACAAAAATATTTTAAATTTGTATGAAAATAAATATACAAAATACACATAAAATTAGGTAAATTTGTATTGAAATACATACACAAAATACATATAAAATAATGTAAATTTGAATGAAAATACAAAAACAAATACACTTAAAATAACGTAAATTTGTATAAAAAAAATATGTACAAAACACAAATAGAATAATGTAAAATCGTTTCAAAATAAATACACAGAATATTAATAAAATAATGTAAATTTGTATGAAAATAAAGAAGCAAAATAACCATAAAATAACGCATTTTTTTTATTTATAAAAATATATATACCAAAATACACATCAAAAAATTTAATTTGTATTAAAATAAATATACAAAAAACACATACAATAAGGTAAATTTGTATTGAAATAGATATGCAAAATACATATAAAACAATGTAAATTTGTTTCAAAATATATATACGAATTCACATAAAATAACGTAGATTTCTATAAAAATATATATACAAAATACACATAAAATGAAGTAAATACGTATAAAAAAAATGTATACAAAATACACATAAAATAATGTAAATTCGTATCAAAATAAATAAACAAAATACCAATAAAAGAATGTGTATTTGTATGAATATAAATATACAAAATACACATAAAATAACGTAAATTTATATAAAACTATAAACAAAAATACACAGAAGTAATTAAATTTGTATGAAAATATATACAAAATACACACGAAATAAGCTAAATTTGAATTGAAATATATATACAAAATACATGAAATAAAGTAAATTTGTATCAAAATATTTATACAAATACACATATAATAACATAAATTTGTATGAAAATATATAAACAAAATACACATTAAATAATGTAAATACGTATAAAAAATATGTACAAAATACACATATAATCATGTAATTCGTATCAAAATAAATAAACAAAATACCAATAAAATAATATAAATTTGTATGAGTAAACGTGTATGTTGCATATTTTTTCAATACAAATTTACCTTATTATATACGCATTTTGTATATTAATTTTAATACAAATTTAATTATTCGATGTGTATTTTTGTATCTGTATTTGTATATATATTTTTATACGCTTTTACATTATTTAATATTTATTTTGAATATATATTTTTATACAAATACATGGTATTTTATGTGTATTTGTATATATATTTTTATATAAATTTACATTATTTTATGTGTATTTTGTACATATATTTTTTTACAAATCTACCTTATTTTATGTTTATTTTGTATGTGTATTTTGTATATTTATATTTATCCAAATACACATTCTTTTATTGGTATTTTGTTTATTTATTTTAATTCAAATTTAAATTATTTTATGTGTATTTTGTATACATTTTTTTAAACGTATTTACTTAATTTTATGTGTATTTTGTATATATATTTTTATAGAAATCTACGTTTTTTTATTTGTATTCGTATATATATTTTGAAACAAATTTACATTCTTTTATATGTATTTTTGCATATCTCTTTCAATACAAATTTACCTTATTGTATGTGCATTTTGTATATTTATTTCAATGCAAATTTAAAAATTTTATGTGTATTTTGGTATATATATTTTTATAAGATTACGAAAATTTGAATAAAAATATATACAAAAAAACAAAAAAATAAATTTCAATTTGTATGAAAATAGATATACAAAATACACATATAATTAGTTAAATTTGTATTTAAATACGTGTACAAAATACACATAAAATAATGTAAATTTGTATGAAATGAAAACAAATTCACATAAAATTCGCGTCAAAATAAATAAACAAAATATCAATAAAAGAATGTGTATTTGTATGAAAATAGATATACAAAATACACATAAAATAACCTAAATTTGTATCAAACTATATACAAAAATACACAAAAATATTTTAAATTTATATGAAAATAAATATACAAAATACACATAAAATTAGGTAAATTTGTATTGAAATACATACACAAAATACACATAAAATAATGTAAATTTGAATGAAAATACATAAACAAATACATTTAAAATAACGTAAATTTGTATAAAAAAATATGTACAAAACACAAATAGAATAATGTAAAATTGTATCAAAATAAATACACAGAATATTAATAAAATAATGTAAATTTGTATGAAAATAAAGAAGCAAAATACCCATAAAATAACGCATTTTTTTTATTTATAAAAATATATATACCAAAATACACATCAAAAATTAAATTTGTATTAAAATAAATATACAAAAAACACATACAATAAGGTAAATTTGTATTGAAATAGATATGCAAAATACATATAAAACAATGTAAATTTGTTTCAAAATATATATACGAATACACATATAATAACGTAGATTTCTATAAAAATATATATACAAAATACACATAAAATGAAGTAAATACGTATAAAAAAATGTATACAAAATACACATAAAATAATGTAAATTCGTATCAAAATAAATAAACAAAATAGCAATAAAAGAATGTGTATTTGTATAAATATAAATATACAAAATACACATAAAATAACGTAAATTTATATAAAACTATATACAAAAATACAAAGAAGTAATTAAATTTGTATGAAAATATATACAAAATACACACAAAGTAAGCTAAATTTGAATTGAAATATATATACAAAATACATAAAATAAAGTAAATTTGTATCAAAATATTTATACAAATACACATATAATAACGTAAATTTGTATGAAAATATAAACAAAATACACATTAAATAATGTAAATACGTATAAAAAAAATATGTACAAAATACACATATAATCATGTAATTCGTATCAAAATAAATAAACAAAATACCAATAAAATAATATAAATTTGTATGAGTAAACGTTATGTTGCATATTTTTTCAATACAAATTTACCTTATTATATACGCATTTTGTATATTAATTTTAATATATGTGTATTTGAATATATATTTTGATACAAATTTACATTATTTTATGTATTTTCTATATTTATTTCAATTCAAATTTAGCTTATTTATTTTTTGTATATCTATTTTCATACAAATTTAATTATTTTGTTTTATTTTTGTATATTATACAATTTACGTTTTTTATGAGTTTTGTATATTTATATTTATACAAGTAAACATTCTTTATTGGCATTTAGTTTATTTATTTTGATACGAGTTTATTATTTTATGTGTATTTGTATACATTTTCATAACGTATTTACTTTATTTTATATATATTGCATATATTTTTCAAACAAATTTTTTTTATTGTATATTTTTGCATTTGTATATTTATTGTAATACAAATTTAAATATTTTATGTGCATTTTGTATATATATTTTCATAAAAATGCGTATTTTGTTATTTTTGTATTTTTATTTTCATAAATTACATTATTTTATAAATATTCTGTATTTATTTTGATAGTATTTTACATTATTCTATTTATGTGTATTTTGTATATGTATTTCAATAGAAATTTACCTAATTTCATGTATTTTGTATATATTTTATACAAATTTAAATTATTTTTTGTGTATTTTTGTATAGAGTTTTATTCAAATCTACAATATTTTATGTGTATTTTGTATATCTATTTTCATACAAATACACATTCTTTTATTGATATTTTGTTTATTTATTTTGATGGGAATTTACATTATTTAATGTGTATTGTGTATATATTTTTATACGTGTTTACGTCATTTCATGTGTATTTTGTATATATATTTCTATAGAAATATACGTTATTTTATGTGTATTCGTATATAGATTTTGAAGCAAATATACATTGTTTTATGTGCATTTTGCATATTTTTTCAATACAAATTTACCTTATTGTACGTGCATTTTGTATATTAATTTTAATACAAATTTAGCTATTCTATGTGTATTTTGTATATGTATTTTATAAAAATATGCTTTATTTTATGGGTATTTTGCATCTTTATTTTCATACAAAATTACATTATTTTATTGATATTCTGTGTATTTATTTTGATACGATTTTACATTATTCTATGTATATTTTGTATATCTATTTTATACCAATGTACGTTATTTTATGTGAATTTGTTTTCATTTCATACAAATTTACATTAGTTTATGTGAATTTTGTACATGTATTTAAATACAAATTTAACTAATTATATGTGTATTTTGTATATCTATTTTCATACAAATTGAAATTAATTTTGTGTATTTTTGTATATATATTTATTCAAATTTTCGTAATTTTATGTGTATTTTGTATATTTATTTTCCTACAAATATACCTTCTTTTATCGGAATTTTATTTATTTATTTTGATACGAATTTTCATTTTTTTTAGGTGTATTTGATATATATATTTTTATACTTATTTACATAATTTTATATGTATTTTGAATATATATTTTCATAGAAATCTACTCTATATGTATATGTATAGAAAATACACATGAAATAATCTAAATTCATATCGAAATAAATGAACAAAATATTGATAAAATAATGTAATTTTGAATGAAAATATATATAGAAAATACACATAAAATAACGTAAATACAAATAAATATATACACATAAAATGATTTGAATTTGAATGAAAATAGATATAAAAATAAACTTAAAATAAGGCAAATTTATAATGAAATATATATACAAAATACACATCAAATAATGTAGATTTGTTTCAAAATATATATACGAATACACATAAAATAACGTAGATTTCTATAGAAATATATATACAAAATATACATGAAATGTTGTAAATACGTATAAAAATATATATACTAAATACACATTAAATAATGTAAATTCGTGTCAAAATAAATAATTAAAATATCAGTAAAAGAATGTGTATTTGTATGAAATAACATATACAAAATACACATAAAATAACGTAAATTTGTATAAAACTATATATAAAAATACACAAAAATAAGTTAAATTTGTATGAAAATAAATATACAAAATACACATAAAATTAGGTAAATTTGTAAAGAAATACATATACAAAATACACATAAAATAATGTAAATTTGAATGAAAATATATAAACAAATACACTTAAATTAACATAAATTTGTATAAAATATATATAAAAAATACTCATTAAATAATGTAAATATGTATAAAAAATATATATACAAAACACAAATAGAATAATGTAAAATCGTAATAAAATAAATACACAGATTGTAAATAAAATAATGTAAATTTGTATGAAAATAAAGATGCAAAATACCCATAAAATAACGCATTTTTTATAAATATACAAAATACACATGAAAGGATGTAAATATGTATATAAATATATATACAAAATACACATTAAATAATGTAAATTCACGTCAAAATAAATAAACAAAATGTCAATAAAAGAATGTGTATTTGTATGAAAATAAATATACAAAATACACATAAGATAACATAAATTTGTATAAAACTATATACAAAAATACTACAAAAATAATTTAAATTTGTATGAAAATAAATATACAAAATACACATAAAATTAGGTAAATTTTTATTGAAATACATATACAAAATACACATAAAATACTGTAAATTTGAATGAAAATACATAAACAAATACACTTAAAATAACGTAAATTTGTATAAAAAAATATATACAAAACACAAATAGAATAATGTAAAATCGTATCAAAATAAATACACAGAATATTAATAAAATAACGTAAATTTGTATGAAAATAAAGAAGCAAAATACCCATAAAATAACGCATTTTTTTTAAATATATATACAAAAATACACATAAATTTTTTTTTGTATTAAAATAAATATACAAAATACACATACAATAAGGTAAATCTGCATTGAAATAGATATGCAAAATACATATAAAACAATGTAAATTTGTTTCAAAATATATATACGAATACACATAAAATAACGTAGATTTGTATAAAAATATATATACAAAATACACGTAAAATGAAGTAAATACGTATAAAAAAATGTATACAAAATACACATAAAATAATGGAAATTCGTATCAAAATAAATAAACAAAATACCAATAAAAGAATGTGTATTTGTATAAATATATATATACAAAATACACATAAAATAACGTAAATTTGTATAAAACTATATACAAAAATACACAGAAGTAATTAAATTCGTTTGAAAATAGATATACAAAATACAGAAAAAATAAGCTAAATTTGAATTGAAATGTATATACAAAATACATAAAATAATGTAAATTTGTATCAAAATATTTAAAAAAAAATACATATAATAACGTAAATTTGTTTAAAAATATATAAATAAAATACACATTAAGTAATGTAAATACGTATAAAAAATATGTACAAAATACACATATAATTATATAATTCGTATCAAACTAAATAAACAAAATAGCAAGAAAATAATGTAAATTTGGATGAGAAAACATATACAAATACATATAAAATAACGCTAATTTATATTAAAATAGATGTCCAAAAATGAACGTAAAATAAATTAACTTTGGATAAAAATATATATACAAAACAAACATTAAATAATGTAAATGCGTACATAAAATAACCTAAATTTGTATAAAACTATATACAAAAATACAGAAAAATTATTTAAATTTGTATGAAAAGAAATATACAAAATACACATAAAATTAGGTTAATTTCTATTGAAATACATATACAAAATACACATAAAATAATGTAAATTTGAAAGAAAATATATAAACAAATACACATATAATAACGTAAATTTGTATGAAATATATATACAAAATACACATTAAATAATGTAAATATGTATAAAAAAATATATACAAAACACAAATAGAATAATGTAAAATCGTATCAAAATATATACACAGAATATTAATAAAATAATGTAAATTTGTATGAAAATTTAGATGCAAAATACCTATAAAATAACGCATTTTTTATAACATTATTGATACCAAAATACACATAAAATATTTGAATTTGTATCAAAATAAATATAAAAAATGTACATACAATAAGGTAAATTTGTATTGAAATAGATATGCAAAATACATATAAAATAATGTAAATTTGTTTCAAAATATATATGCGAATACTCATAAAATAACGTAGATTTCTATAAAAATACATATACAAAATACACATAAAATTAAGTAAATACGTATAAAAAAATGTATACAAAATACACATAAAATAATGTAAATTCGTATAAATATAAATAAACAATATAGCAATAAAAGAATGTGTATTTGTATAAATATAAATATACAAAATGCACATAAAATAACGTAAATTTATATAAAACTATATACATAAAATAATGCAAATTTCTATAAAAATATATGTACAAAAATGAACATAAAATAAATTTGCATAAAAATATATATACAAAACACACATTAGATAATGTAAATGAGTATAAAAATATGTATACAAAATACCTATGAAATAATCTAGATTCGTATCGAATTAAATTAAGAAAATACCAATATAATGTAATTTGGATGAAAATATATATACAAAATACACATAAAATAACCTAAATACAAATACAAATATACACATAAAATAATTTAAAATTGAATGAAATAAATATACAAAATAAACATAAAATAAGGTAAATTTGTAATGAAATATATGAAAAAATACACATAAAATAATATAAATTTGAGTGAAAATATATATACAAATACACATTAAATAACATGAATTTGTATAAAATTTGTATCAAAATATACTTATACACACAATAAAATAACGTAATTTTTTATGAAAATGTATATACAAAATACACATAAAATAATTTAAATACGTAGAAAAATATATATACAAAAAACACATAAAATAATGTAAATATGTATGAAAATATATAAACAAATACACATAAAATAATGTAGATTTGGATAAAATATATATACAAAATGAACATTAAATAATGTAAATATGTATAAAAAAAATATAAAAAAAACACATAGAATAATGTTAAATCGTATCAAAATAAATAAAGAGAATATCAATAAAATAATGTAAATTTGTATGAAAATAAAGATGCAAAATATCCATATAATAACGCATATTTGCATAAAAATATATATACAAAAATACATATAAAATAATTAAATTTGTATTGAAATAAATATACAAAATGCACGTACAATAAAGTAAATTTGTATAGAAATAGATATGCAAAATACACATTAATAATATAAATTTGTATCAAAATATATATACGAATACTCATAAAATAGAGTAAATTTCTATGAAAATATACATACAAAATAGATATACAAAATACACATATAACTAGTTAAATTTGTATTTAAATACATGTACAAAAATCAAATAAAATAATGTAGATTTGTATGAAATGAAAACAAATACATTTTATATAAAATATATATTCAAAATACACATAGAATAATGTAAAAACATATCAAAATAAATACACAGAATATCAATAAAATAATGTAAATTTGTATGAAAATAAAGATGGAAAATACCCATAAAATAAAGCATATTTTTTTAAAAATACATATACAAAAATACACAAAGATTAATCAAATTTGTATTAAAATTAATATACAAAATGCACATACAATAAGGTAAATTTGTATTGAAAAAATATGCAAAATACACATAAAACAATGTAAATTTGTTTCAAAATATATATACGAATACACATAAAATAACGCAGATTTCTATAGAAATATGTATACAAAATACACTTGAAATAATGTAAATACGTATAAAAATATATATACAAAATACACATTAAATAATGTTAATTCGTGTCAAAGTAAATAAACAAAATATCATGAAAAGAATGTGTATTTGTATGGAAATATATATACAAAATACACATAAAATAACCTAAATTTGTATAAAACTATATACAAAAATACACAAAAATAATTTAAACTTGTATGAAAATAAATATACAAAAAACATATAAAAATAGGTAAATTTGTATTGAAATACATATACAAAATACACATAAAATAATGTAAATTTGAATGAAAATACATAAACAAATACACTTAAAATAAAGTAAATTTGTATAAAAAAATATATACAAAACACAAATAGAATAATGTAAAATCGTATCAAAATAAATACACAGAATATTAATAAAATAATGTAAATTTGTATGAAAATAAAGAAGCAAAATACCCATAAAATAACGCATTTTTTTTAAATATATATACAAAAATACACATAAAAAAATTTATTTGTATTGAAATAAATATACAAAATACACATTCAACAAGGTAAATCTGTCTTGAAATAGATATGCAAAATACATATAAAACAATGTAAATTTGTTTCAAAATATATATACGAATACACATAAAATAACGTAGATTTGTATAAAAATATATATACAAAATACACGTAAAATGAAGTAAATACGTTTAAAAAATGTATACAAAATACACATAAAATAATGTAAATTCGTATCAAAATAAATAAACAAAATACCAATAAAAGAATGTGTATTTGTATAAATATAAATATACAAAATACACATAAAATAACGTAAATTTGTATAAAACTATATACAAAAATACACAGAAGTAATTAAATTCGTTTGAAAATAGATATTCAAAATACAGATAAAATAAGCTAAATTTGAATTGAAATGTATATACAAAATACATAAAATAATGTAAATTTGTATCAAAATATTTATAAAAATACATATAATAACGTAAATTTGTTTAAAAATATATAAACAAAATACACATTAAGATATGTAAATACGTATAAAAATATTTATAAAATACACATATAATCATGTAATTCGTATCAAACTAAATAAACAAAATAGCAATATAATAATGTAAATTTGTATGAGTAAACATATACAAATACATATAAAATAACGCTAATTTTTATAAAAATATATGTCCAAAAATGAACGTAAAATAAATTAACTTTGGATAAAAATATATATACAAAACACACATTAAATAATGTAAATGCGTACATAAAATAACCTAAATTTGTATAAAACTATATACAAAAATACACAAAAATAATTTAAATTTGTATGAAAAGAAATATACAAAATACACATAAAATTATGTTAATTTCTATTGAAATACATATACAAAATACACATAAAATAATGTAAATTTGAAAGAAAATATATAAACAAATACACATATAATAACGTAAATTTGTATGAAATATATATACAAAATACACATTAAATAATGTAAATATGTATAAAAAAATATATACAAAACACAAATAGAATAATGTAAAATCGTATCAAAATATATACATATATAATAAAATAATGTAAATTTGTATGAAAATTAAGATGCAAAATACCTATAAAATAACGCATTTTTTATAAAATTATTGAAACCAAAATACACATAAAATATTTGAATTTGTATCAAAATAAATATTCATACGAATACACATAAAATAAAGTAGATTTCTATAGAAATATATATACAAAATACATATGAAATTATGACAATATTTTATGGGTATTTTGTATATATATTTCAAAAGAAATTTACCTAGTTTTATATGTATTTTGAATATCTATTTTCATTCAAACTCAAATTATTTGTATGAATTTTTGTATATATTTCAATACAAATTTTAGTTAGGTTATGTGTATTTTGTAAATCTATTTTCATTCAAATATATATTATTTTATTGGTATTTTGTTGATTTATATTGATACGAATTTACATTATTTTATATGTACTTTGTATATATATTTTTATACGCATTTACATTATTTAATATTTATTTTGAGTATATAATTTTATACAAATTCATGGTATTTTATGTGTATTTGTATATATATTTTCATATAAATTTACATTATTTTATGTGTATTTTGTACATATATTTCATTACAAATTTACCTTATTTTATGTTTATTTTGTATATGTATTTTGTACATTTATATTTATACAAATACATATTCTTTTATTGGTATTTTGTTTATTTATTTTGTTTCGAACTTACATTATTTTATATGTTTTTTGTTTACATTTTTTTATATGTATTTACTTAATTTTATGTGTATTTTGTATATATATTTTTATAGAAATCTACGTTATTTTATATGTATTCGTACATATATTTTGAAACAAATTTACATTGTTTTATATGTACAATAAGGTAAATTTGTATTGAAATAGATATGCAAAATACATATAAAGCAATGTAAATTTGTTTCAAAATATGTATACGAATACACATAAAATAACGTAGATTTCTATAAAAATATATATACAAAATACACATAAAATGAAGTAAATACGTATAAAAAAATGTATACAAAATGCACATAAAATAATGTAAATTCGTATCAAAATAAATAAACAAAATACCAATAAAAGAATGTGTATTTGTATAAATATAAATATACAAAATACACACAAAATAACGTAAATTTATATAAAACTATATTTGTATGAAAATATATACAAAATACACACAAAATAAGCTAAATTTGAATTGAAATATATATACAAAATACATGAAATAAAGTAAATTTGTATCAAAATATTTAAACAAATACACATATAATAACGTAAATTTGTATGAAATTATATAAACAAAATACACATTAAATAATGTAAATACGTATGAAAAATATGTACAAAATACACATTTAATCATGTAATTCGTATCAAAATCAATAAACAAAATACCAATAAAATAATATAAATTTTTATGAGTAAACGTGTATGTTGCATATTTTTTTCAATACAAATTTACCTTATTATATACGCATTTTGTATATTAATTTTAATATATGTGTATTTGAATATATATTTTGATACAAATTTACATTATTTTATGTATTTTCTATATTTATTTCAATTCAAATTTAGCTTATTTTATGTGTCTTTTGTATATCTATTTTCATACAAATTTAATTATTTTTGTTTATTTTTGTATATAGTTTTATACAATTATACGTTATTTTATGTGTATTTTGTATATTTAAATTTATACAAGTAAACATTCTTTTATTGGCATTTAGTTTATTTATTTTAATACGAATTTACATTATTTTATGTGTATTTTGTATACATTTTCTTATACGTATTTACTTCATTTTATGTGTATTTTGTATATATATTTTTATAGAAATCTACGTTATTTTATGTGTATTCGTATATATATTTTTAAACAAATTTACATTGTTTTATGTGTATTTTGCATATCTATTTCAATACAAATTTACTTTATTGTATGTGCATTTTGTATATTTATTGTAATACAAATTTAAATATTTTGTGTATTTTGGTATATATATTTTCATAAAAAATGTGTTGTTTTATGGGTATTTTGCATCTTTATTTTCATACAAATATACATTATTTTATTAATATTCTGTGTATTTATTTTGATACAATTTTACATTATTCTATTTGTGTTTTGTATATATTTTTTTATACACATTTACATTATTTAATGTGTATTTTCTATATATATTTCATCCAAATTTACGTTATTTTAAGTGTATTTGTTTATATATTTTCATTCAAATTTACATTATTTTATGTGTATTTTGTACATGTATTTCAATAGAAATTTAACTAGTTTTATGTGTATTTTGTATATATATTTTTTACAAATTTAAATTATTTTTGTGTATTTTTTTAATAGAGTTTTATACAAATTTACAATATTTTATGTGTATTTTGTATATCTATTTTCATACAAACACATTCTTTTATTGATATTTTGTTTATTTATTTTGATGCGAATTTACATTATTTAATGTGTATTGTGTATATATATTTTTATACGTATTTACGTCATTTCATGTGTATTTTGTATATATATTTCTATAGAAATATACGTTATTTTATGTGTATTCGTATATATATTTTGAAACAAATATACATTGTTTTATGTGCATTTTGTATATTTTGTATATGCAAAATACACATAAAGTTAGGCAAATTTGTATTGAAATACATATACAAAACTCAGATAAAATAATGTAAATTTGTATGAAAATATATAAACAAATACATATAAAATCACGTAAATTTGGATAAAATATATATACAAAATATACATTAAACATTTTAAATATGTATAAAAATATATTATATTATATATATTTTTATTGATATTTGCGTTATTTATGTGTATTTTGTATATGTTTTCTCATAGAAATTTACATTATTTTATTATTATTTTGTCTATTTATTTTGATACGAATTACATGATTATTTGTGTATTTTTTACATCTTTTGTATACGTATTTACATTATTTAATGTGTATTTTGTTTATATATTTTCATACAAATTTACGTTATTATATGTGTGTTTGTATAGGTATTTTGATACAAATTTACATTATTTTATGTATTTTGTATATATATTTCAATTCAAATTTAGCTTATTTTATGTGTATTTTGTATTTCTATTTATTTTAATACAAAATCAAATATTTTATGTTTTTTCGTATATATATTTTTATAAAAAATGCGTTATTTTATGGGTATTTTGCATCTTAATTTTCATACAAATTTACATTATTTTATTAATAATTTCTGTATCTATTTTGATACGATTTTACATTATTTTATTTGTGTTTTGTATATATTTTTTTTATACATATTTACATTATTTAATGTTTTTTTTTGTATATATATTTGATACAAATTTACGTTATTTTAAGTCTATATGTTTATATATTTTCATTCAAATTTACATTATTTTATGTGTATTTTGTATATGTATTTCAATACAAATTTACCTATTTTTATATGCTTTTTGTATATTTATTTTCATACAAGTTTAAATTATTTTTGTGTATTTTTGTATATAGTTTTATACAAATTTAGGTTATTTTATGTGTATTTTGTATATCTATTTTCATACAAATACACATTCTTTTCATGATATTTTGTTTATTTATTTTGACACGAATTAACATTATTTAATGTGTATTTTTTATATATATTTTTATACGTATTTACATTATTTCAAGTGTATTTTGTATATATATTTCTATAGAAATATGCGTTATTTTATGTGTGTTCGTTTATATATTTTGAAACAAATTTACATTGTCTTATGTGTATTTTGCATATTTTTTCAATACAAATTTACCTTATTGTATGTGCATTTTGAATATTAATTTTAATACAAATTTGATTAATCTATGTGTATTTTTGTATATGTATTTTTATAAAAATATGCTTTATTTTATGGGTATTTTGCATCTTTATTTTCATACAAATTTATATTATTTTATTGATATTCTGTGTATTTATTTTAATATGATTTTACATTATTCTATGTGTATTTTGTATATATATTTTATATAAAATGAATTTGTTTTCATTTCATACAAATCTACATTATTTTATGTATTTTTTGTACATGTATACACTTAAAATATTTAAATTTGTATTGAAATAAATATACAAAATGCACATTCAATAAGGTAAACTTGTATTGAAAGAGATATGCAAAAATACATATAAAACAATGTAAATTTGTTTCAAAATATATATACGAATACACATAAAATAACGTAGATTTCTATAAAAATATATATTCAAAATACACATAAAATTAAGTAAATACGTATAAAAAAATGTAAACAAAATACACATAAAATAATGTAAACTCGAAACAAAATAAATAAACAAAATACCAATAAAAGAATGTGTATTTGTATAAATATAAATGTACAAAATACACATACAAAATAAACATAAATTAAGGTAAATTTGTAATGAAATATATGTACAAAATACACATAAAATGATGTAAATTTATATGAAAATATATATACAAATACACATAAAATACCATGAATTTGTATAAACTTATTTATTCAAAATAAATATTAAATAATGTAAATGTGTATAAAAATACATATACAAAGTACATATATAATAATGTAAATTCGTATCAATATAAATCAACAAAATACCAATAAAATAATATATATTTGAATGAAAATAGATTTACAAAATACACATAACATAACTAAAATTTGTATTGAAATATATACAAAAATACATAAAAATAATTTGAGTTTGTATGAAAATAGATATTCAAAATACATATAAAACTAGGTAAATTTCTTTTGAAATATATATACAAAATACCCATAAAATATTGTAAATTTGTGTCAAAATATATAAACAAATACACATAAAATAACTTAAAATAACGTAAATATGTATCAAATATATATACAAAAAACACATTAAATAATGTAAATATGAATAAAAAGTATATACAAAACATAAATAAAATAATGTAAAATCGTATCAAAATAAATACATAAAATATTAATAAAATAATGTAAATTTGTATGAAAATTAAGATGCAAAATACCCATAAAATAACACATTTTTTATAAAAATATATATACGAAAAACACAAAATATTAGATTTTGTATTAAAATAAATAGATATACATTCTTTTATTGGTATTTTGTTTATTTATTTTGTTTCAATTTACATTATTTTATGTGTATTTTGTTTACATTTTTATACGTATTTACTTAATTTTATGTATTTTGTATATATTTTTATAGAAATCTACGTTATTTTATGTGTATTCGTATATATATTTTGAAACAAATTTACATTGTTTTATATGTATTTTTGCATATCTCTTTCAATAGAAGTTTATCTTATTGTATGTGTATTTTGTATATTTATTTCAATACAAATTTAAATATTTTATGTGTATTTTGGTATATATATTTTTATAAGAAATGCGCTATTTGATGGGAATTTTGCATCTTTATTTTCATACAAATTTGCATTATTTTATTAATATTCGGTGTATTTATTTTGATACGATTTTACATTATTCTATTTGTTTTTTGTATATATTTTTTTTATACATATTTACATTATTTAAATGTATCTTGCATATATATTACATACAAATTTATTATCTAATTTTTATTTTCATACAAATACACATTCTTTTCATGATATTTAGTTTATTTATTTTGTCACGAATTTACATTACTTAATATGTATTTTATATATATATTTTTATACGTATTTACATAATTTCATGTGTATTTTGTATATATATTTCTATAGAAATCTACGTTATTTTATGTGTATTCGTATATATATTTTGAAACAAATTTACACTGTTTTATTTGTATTTTGCGTTTTTTTTCAATACAAATTTACCTTATTGTATGTGTGCATTTTGTATATTAATTTTAATACAAATTTAATTATTCTATGTGTATTTTTGTATATATATTTAAAAAAAAATGCTTTATCTTATGGGTATTTTGCATCTTTATTTTCATACAAATTTAAATTATTTTATTGATATTCTGTTTACTTATTTTGATACGATTTTACATTATTCTATGTATAACAAAAATAAATACAGAATACACAAAAATAGATATGCAAAATACATATAAACAATGTAAATTTGTTTCAAAATATATATACGAATACACATGAAATAAGGTAGATTTCTATAAAAATATATATACAAAATACACATAAAATTAAGTAAATACGTATAAAAAATGTATACAAAATACACATAAAATAATGTAAATTAGTATCAAAATAAATAAACAAAATACCAATAAAAGAATGTGTATTTGTATAAATATATATATACAAAATACACATTAAATAATATAAATTTGTTTAAACCCATACAAAATACACATGAAATGATGTAAATACGTATAAAAATATATATACAAAATACACATTAAATAATGTAAATTCGCGTCAAAATAAATAAACAAAATGTCAGTAAAAGAATGTGTATTTGTATGAAAATAGATATACAAAATACACATAAAATAACCTAAATTTGTATCAAACTATATATTTTAAATTTGTATGAAAGTAAATATACAAAATACACATAAAATTAGGTAAATTTGTATTGAAATACATACAGAAAATAAACATAAAATAATGTTAATTTGAAAGAAAATACATTAACAAATACACTTAAAATAATGTAAATTTGTATTAAAAAATATGTACAAAACACAAATAGAATAATGTAAAATCGTATCAAAATAAATACACAGAATATTAATAAAATAATGTAAATTTGTATGAAAATAAAGAAGCAAAATACCCATAAAATAACGCATTTTTTTATTTATAAAAATAAATATACCAAAATACAAATCAAAAAATTAAATTTATATTAAAATAAATATACAAAAAACACATACAATAAGGTAAATTTATATTGAAATATATATGCAAAATACATATAAAAGAATGTAAATTTGTTTCAAATTATATATACGAATACACATAAAATAACGTAAATTTCTATAAAAATATATATACAAAATACACATAAAATGAAGTAAATACGTATAAAAAAATGTATACAAAATACACATAAAATAATGTAAATTCGTATCAAAATAAATAAACAAAATACCAATAAAAGAATGTGTATTTGTATGAATATAAATATACAAAATACACATAAAATAACGTAAATTTATATAAAACTATATACAAAAATACACAGAAGTAATTAAATTTGTATGAAAATATATACAAAATACACACGAAATAAGCTAAATTTGAATTGAAATATATATACAAAATACATGAAATAAAGTAAATTTGTATCAAAATATTTATACAAATACACATATAATAACGTAAATTTGTATGAAAATATATAAACAAAATACACATTAAATAATGTAAATACGTATAAAAAAATGTACAAAATACACATATAATCATGTAATTCGTATCAAAATAAATAAACAAAATACCAATAAAATAATATAAATTTGTATGAGTAAACGTGTATGTTGCATATTTTTTCAATACAAATTTCCTTATTATATACGCATTTTGTATATTAATTTTAATACAAATTTAATTATTCGATGTGTATTTTTGTATCTGTATTTTTATAAGCATATGCTTTATTTTTTGGGTATTTTGCATCTTTATTTTCATACAAATTTACATTATTTTATTGATATTCTGCTCATTCATTTTGATACGAATTGACATTATTCTATGTGTATTTTGTATATATTTTTCATACAAATTTACGTTATTTTATGTTTAAAAATATGTACAAAATACACATATAATCATGTAATTCGTATCAAAATAAATAAACAAAATACCAATAAAATAATATAAATTTGTATGAGTAAACGTGTATGTTGCATATTTTTTCAATACAAATTTACCTTATTATATACGCATTTTGTATATTAATTTTAATACAAATTTAATTATTCGATGTGTATTTTTGTATCTGTATTTTATAAACATATGCTTTATTTTTTGGGTATTTTGCATCTTTATTTTCATACAAATTTACATTATTTTATTGATGTTCTGCTCATTCATTTTGATACGAATTGACATTATTCTACATATGTGTATTTTGTATATATTTTTCCTACAAATTTACGTTATTTTATGTGTATTTGTTTATATATTTTGACACAAATTTACAATATTTTATGGGTATTTTGTTTATACATTTCAATATAATTTTATCTTGTTTTATGTGTATTTTGTATATGTATTTTCATAAACTAAAATTATTTCTATGTATTTTTGTATATATTTTAATACAAATTTTAGTTATGTTATGTGTATTTTGGAAAATTTATTTTCATTCAAATATATATTATTTTATTGGTGTTTTGTTGATTTATATTGATACGAATTTACATTATTTTATATGTACTTTGTATATATATTTTTATACGCTTTTACATTATTTAATATTTATTTTGAATATATATTTTCATACAAATTCATGGTATTTTATGTGCATTTGTATATATATTTTTATATAAATTTACATTATTTTATGTGTATTTTGTACATATATTTTTTTACAAATCTACCTTATTTTATGTTTATTTTGTATGTGTATTTTGTATATTTATATTTATCCAAATACACATTTTTTTATTGGTATTTTGTTTATTTATTTTAATTCGAATTTACATTATTTTATGTGTATTTTGTATACATTTTTTTATACGTATTTACTTAATTTTAAGTGTATTTTGTGTATATATTTTTATAGAAATCTACGTTTTTTTATTTGTATTCGTATATATATTTTGAAACAAATTTACATTGTTTTATATGTATTTTTGCATATCTCTTTCAATACAAATTTACCTTATTGTATGTGCATTTTGTATATTTATTTCAATGCAAATTTAAATATTTTATGTGTATTTTGGTATATATATTTTTATAAGATTACGAAAATTTGAATAAAAATATATACAAAAAAAAAATCAATTTCAATTTGTATGAAAATAGATATACAAAATACACATATAATTAGTTAAATTTGTATTTAAATACATGTACAAAATACACATAAAATAATGTAAATTTGTATGAAATGAAAACAAATTCATATAAAACTCGCGTCAAAATAAATAAACAAAATATCAATAAAAGAATGTGTATTTGTATGAAAATAGATTCACAAAATACACATAAAATAACCTAAATTTGTATCAAACTATATACAAAAATACACAAAATATTTTAAATTTGTATGAAAATAAATATACAAAATACACATAAAATTAGGTAAATTTGTATTGAAATACATACACAAAATTCACATAAAATAATGTAAATTTGAAGGAAAATACATAAACAAATACACTTAAAATAACGTAAATTTGTATAAAAAATATGTACAAAACACAAATAGAATAATGTAAAATCGTATCAAAATAAATACACAGAATATTAATAAAATAATGTAAATTTGTATGAAAAAAAAAGAGGCAAAATACCCATAAAATAACGCATTTTTTTTATAAAAATATATATACCAAAATACACATAAAAAAATTAAATTTGTATTAAAATAAATATACAAAAAACACATACAATAAGGTAAATTTGTATTGAAATAGATATGCAAAATACATATAAAACAATGTAAATTTGTTTCAAAATATATATACGAATACACATAAAATAACGTAGATTTGTATAAAAATATATATACAAAATACACATAAAATGAAGTAAATACGTATAAAAAAATGTATACAAAATACACATAAAATAATGTAAATTCGTATCAAAATAAATAAACAAAATAGCAATAAAAGAATGTGTATTTGTATAAATATAAATATACAAAATACACATTAAATAACGTAAATTTATATAAAACTATATACAAAAATACACAGAAGTAGTTAAATTTGTATGAAAATATATTCAAAATACACACAAAATAAGCTAAATTTGAATTGAAATATATATACAAAATACATGAAATAAAGTAAATTTGTATCAAAATATTTATACAAATACACATATAATAACGTAAATTTGTATGAAAATATATAAACAAAATACACATTAAATAATGTAAATACGTATAAAAAAATATGTACAAAATACACATATAATCATGTAATTCGTATCAAAATAAATAAACAAAATACCAATAAAATAATATAAATTTGTATGAGTAAACGTGTATGTTGCATATTTTTTCAATACAAATTTACCTTATTATATACGCATTTTGTATATTAATTTTAATATATGTGTATTTGAATATATATTTTGATACAAATTTACATTATTTATGTATTTTCTATATTTATTTCAATTCAAATTTATCTTATTTTTTGGGTCTTTTTTTTATAGATTTTCATCCAAATTTTTTTTTTGTTATTTTTGTATATAGTTTTATACAATTTTACGTTATTTTATGTATTTTGTATATATATATTTATACAAGTAAACATTCTTTTATGGCATTTAGTTTAGTTATTTTGATACAAATTTACATTATTTTATGTGTATTTTGTATACATTTTCTTATACGAAATTTACTTATTTTATGTGTATTTTGTATATATATTTTGATACAAATTTACATTATTTTATGTGCATTTTGTATATATTTATTGTAATACAAATTTAAATATTTTATGTGTATTTTGGTATATATATTTTCATAAAATTGCGTTGTTTTATGGGTATTTTGCATCTTTTATTTTCATACAAATTTACATTATTTTTAATAATATTCTGTGTGTTTATTTTGATACTATTTTATTATTCTATTTGCGTTTGGATATATTTTTTATACATATTTACATTATTTAATGTGTATTTTATATATATTTCATACAAATTTACGTTATTTTAAGTGTATTTGTTTATATATTTTCATTCAAATTTACATTATTTTATGTATTTTGTATATGTATTTCAATAGAAATTTAACTAGTTTTATGTGTATTTTGTATTTATATTTTTATACAAATTTACAATATTTTATGTGTATTTTGTATATCTATTTTCATACAAATACATTCTTTTATTGATATTTTGTTTATTTATTTTGATGCGAACTTACATTATTTAATGTGTATTGTGTATATATTTTATACGTATTAACGTCATTTCAAGTGTATTTTATATATATTTCTATAGAAATGTACGTTATTTTATGTGTATTCGTAAATATATTTTAAAACAAATATAAAATGTTTTATATGCAATTTGTATAATTTTTCAATACAAATTTCCCTTATTGTACGTGCATTTTGTATATTAATTTTAATACAAATTTAATTATTCTATGTGTATTCTTGTATATGTATTTAAAAAAAATATGCTTTATTTTATGGGTATTTTGCATCTTTATTTTCATACAAAATTACATTATTTTATTGATATTCTGTGTATTTATTTTGATACGATTTTACATTATTCTATGTATATTTTGTATATCTATTTTATACAAATGTACGTTATTTTATGTGAATTTGTTTTCATTTCATACAAATTTACATTATTTATTTATTGTATTTTCTATGTATTTAAATACATTTAACTAATTATATGTGTATTTTGTATATCTATTTTCATACAAATTGATTTTTTTTTTTTTTTTTTATATATTTTATTCAAATTTTCGTAATTTTTTTTGTATATTTATTTTCCTACAAATATACGTTCTTTTATCGGAATTTTGTTTATTTATTTTGATACGAATTTTTTTTTTTAGGTGTATTTGATATATATATTTTTATACTTATTTACATAATTTTATATGTATTTTGAATATATATTTTCATAGAAATTTACTCTATATGTATATACAAAAAAACACAAAAATTATTTAAATTTGTATGAAAATAAATATACAAAATACACATAAAATTAGGTAAATTTGTATTGAAATATATATACAAAATACACTTAAAATAATGTAAATTTGAATGAAATTATATAAACAAATACACTTAAAATGACGTTAATTTGTATAAAATATATATAAAAAATACACATTAAATTATGAGAATATGTATAAAAAAATATATAGAAAACACAAATAGTATAATATAAAATCGTATCAAAATATATACACAGAATATTAATAAAATAATGTACATTTCTATGAAAACTAAGATGCAAAATACTTATAAAATAACGCATTTTTTTTATAAAATTATATATACCAAAATACACATAAAATATTTGAATTTGTATTAAAATAAATATACAAAATGCACATACAATAAGGTAAATTTGTATTGAAATAGATATGCAAAATACATATAAAACAATGTAAATTTGTTTCAAAATATGTATAAGAATACATAAAATAACGTAGATTTCTATAAATATATATATACAAAATACAAATAAAATTAAGTAAATACGAATCAAAAATGTATACAAAATACACATAAAATAATGTAAATTCGTATAAATATAAATAAACAAAATACCAATAAGAGAATGTGTATTTGTATAAATATAAATATACAAAATGCACATAAAATAACGTAAATATGTATAAAACTATATACAAAAATACACAGAAGTAATTAAATTTGTATGAAAATAGATATACAAAATACACTCAAAATAAGCTAAATTTGAATTGAAATATATATACAAAATACATAAAATAAAGTAAATTCGTTTCAAAATATTTTTAACAAATACACATATAATAACGTAAATTTGTAAAAAAAATATATAAACAAAATACACATTAAGTAATGTAAATACGTATAAAAATATATTTACAAAATACACCAAATAATCAAGTCATTCGTATCAAAATAAATAAACAAAAAACTAATTAAATAATGTAAATTTGTATGAGAAAACATATACAAAATACACATAAAATAACGTTTTAAGTTTCTATAAAAATATATGTACAAAAATGCACATAAAATTAGTTTGCATAAAAAATATATACAAAACACACATTAGATAATGTAAATGAGTATAAAAATATGTATACAAAATACCTATGAAATATTCTAAATTCGTATCGAGTTAAATTAAGAAAATATCAATAAAATAGTGTAATTTTGGATGAAAATATATATAAAAAACACACATAAAATAACCTAAATACAAATACAAATATACACATTAAATAATTTAAAATTGAATGAAATAAATATACAAAATAAACATAAAATAAGGTAAATTTGTAATAAAATATATGTAAGAATACACATAAAATAATATAAATTTGTATGAAAATATATATACAAATACACATAAAATAAAATGAATTTGTATAAAATGTTTCAAAATATATACGAATGCACACAATAAAATAACGTAAATTTTTATGAAAATGTATATATAAAATACACATAAAATAGTTTAAATACGTAGAAAAATATATATACAAAATACACATAAAATAATGTAAATTCGTAAAAAATTAAATACACAAAATTCCAATAAAAGAATGTATATTTGTAGGAAAATATATATACAAAAAACAAATATAATAACTAAAATTTGTATAAAAATATATACAAATATACACAAAAATAATTTAAATTTGTTTGAAAATAGATATGCAAAATACACATAAAGTTAGGCAAATTTGTATTGAAATACATATACAAAACTCACATAAAATAATGTAAATTTGTATGAAAATATATAAACAAATACATATAAAATCACGTAAATTTGGATAATATATATATATACAAAATATACATTAAATATTTTAAATATGTATAAAAATATATTATATTATATATATTTTTATTGATATTTGCGTTATTTATGTGTATGTTGTATATTTCTCAGAAATTTACATTATTTTATTGGTATTTTGTCTATTTATTTTGATACGAATTACATGATTATTTGTGTATTTTTTACATTTTTTTATACGTATTTACATTATTTAATTTTTATTTTTTTTATATATTTTTATAAAAATTTAATTTATTATATTTTTATTTTTATATTTATTTTTATAAAAATTTAAATTATTTTATTTATTTTGTATATATATTTCAATTCAAATTTAGCTTATTTTATGTGTATTTTGTATATCTATTTATTTTAATACAAAATCAAATATTTTATGTTTTTTCGTATATATATTTTTATAAAAAATGCGTTATTTTATGGGTATTTTGCATCTTAATTTTCATACAAATTTACATTATTTTATTAATATTTTCTGTATTTATTTTGATACGATTTTACATTATTTTATTTGTGTTTTGTATATATTTTTTTATACATATTTACATTATTTAATGTGTTTTAGTATATATATTTGATACAAATTTACGTTATTTTAAGTCTATATGTTTATATATTTTCATTCAAATTTACATTATTTTATATGTATTTTGTATATGTATTTCAATACAAATTTACCTATTTTTATATGTTTTTTGTATATTTATTTTCATACAAGTTTAAATTATTTTTGTATTTTGTATATAGTTTTATACAAATTTAGGTTATTTTATGTGTATTTTGTATATCTATTTTCATACAAATACACATTCTTTTCATGATATTTTGTTTATTTATTTTGACACGAATTAACATATGTGTTTTGTATATATATTTTTATACGTATTTACATTATTTCAAGTGTATTTTGTATGTATATTTCTATAGAAATCTGCGTTATTTTATGTGTATTCGTATATATATTTTGAAACAAATTTACATTATTTTATGTGTATTTTGCATATTTTTCAATACAAATTTACCTTATTGTATGTGCATTTGTATATTAATTTTAATACAAATTTGATTGATCTATGTGTATTTTTGTATATGTATTTTATAAAATATGCTTTATTTTATGGGTATTTTGCATCTTTATTTTCATAAAAATTTACATTATTTTATTGATATTCTGTGTATTTATTTTGATATGATTTTACATTATTCTATGTGTATTTTGTATATATATTTTATATAAAATGTATTTGTTTTCATTTCATACAAATCTACATGATTTTGTGTTTTTTGTACATGTATTTAAATACAAATTTAACTAGTTATATGTGTATTTTGTATATCTATTTTGTATGTATATTTTCATACAAATTTACTCTATTTTATGAGTATTCGTATATATATTTTGATACAAATTTACAGTATTGATGTGTATTTTGTTTAGATATTTCAATACAACTTTACTTGATTGGATGGGCCTTTTGTAGATTTTTTTTAATACAAACTTAACTATTTTATATGTATTTTGTATATATATTTTTCTGCAAATATGCGTTATTATATGGATATTTTGCATCTTTATTTTCATACAAATTAACATTATTTTATTGATGTTCTCTTTATTTATTTTGATACGATTTAACATTATTCTATGTATTTTGTATATTTTTTTTACATATTTACATTATTTAATGTTCATTTGTATATATATTTTATCCAAATTTACATTATTTTGTGTATTTGTTTATATATTTTCATACAAATTTAGGTTATTTTATGTGTATTTTGTATATCTATTTTCATACAAATACATTCTTTTAAATATTTTTGTTTATTTATTTTGACGAATTTACAGTATTTAATGTGTATTTTGTATATATTTTATACGTATTTACATCATTTCATGTGTATTTGTATATATATTCTTATAGAAATCAATGTTATTTTATGTGTATTCGTATATATATTTTGAAACAAATTTACACTGTTTTATGTGTATTTTGCTTTTTTTCAATACAAACTTACCTTATTGTATGTCCATTTTGTATATTAATTTTAACACATATTTAATTATTCTATATGTATTTTGTATATGTATTTAAAAATGCTTTATTTTATAGGTATATTGCAACTTTATTTTCATACAAATTATATTATTTTATTGATATTCTGTGTACTTATTTTGATACGATTTACATTATTCTATGTATAACAAAAATAAATACAGAATACACAAAATAGATATGCAAAATACATATAAACAATGTAAATTTGTTTCAAAATATATATACGAATACACATGAAATAAGGTAGATTTCTATAAAATATATATACAAAATACATAAAATTAAAACGTATAAAAATGTATACAAAATACACATAAAATAATCTATATTTGTATCAAAATAAATAAATAAAAGAATCTGTATTTGTATATATATATATATATATATATATATATATATATATATATATATATATATATATATATATATATATATATATATATATATATATATATATATATATATATATATACAAAATACAAATTAAATAATAGAAATTTGTTTAAAACTATACACAATACACATGAAATGATGTAAATTGTATAAATATATACAAAATACACATTAAATAATGTAAATTTGTCAAAATAAATAAACAAAATATAATAAAAGAATGTGTATTTGTATGAAAATAGATATACAAAATACACATAAAATAACCTAAATTTGTATCAAATCAAATATAAAAAATACACAAAATATTTTAAATGTATGAAATAAAAATACAAAATACACATAAAATTAGGTAAATTTGTATTGAAATACATACACAAAATACACATAAAAGAATGTAAATTTGAGTGAAAATACAGAAACAAATACACTTAAAATAACGTAAATTTGTATAAAAAAATATGTACAAAACACAAATAGAATAATGTAAAATCGTATGAAAATGAATACACAGAATATTAATTAATAAAATAATGTAAATTTGTATGAAAATGAAAAAAAATATATGCATGCAAAAATACATATAAATATAACGCATTTTTTGTTTCAAAATATATATCCGAATACACATAAAATAACGTAGATTTCTATAAAAATATATATAGAAAATACACATAAAATGAAGTAAATACGTATAAAAAAAATTTATACAAAAAACACATAAAATAATGTAAGTTCGTATCAAAATAAATAAACAAAATACCAATAAAAGAATGTGTATTTGTATGAATATAAATATACAAAATACACATAAAATAACGTAAATTTATATAAAACTATATACAAAATAAGAAGTAATTAATGAAAAAAAATATATAATCTGAATAAAATAATAAACTAAATTTGAATTGAAATCTATATACAAAATACATAAATAAAAACAGATTTATGTCAAAATATTTATAAAAATACAGTAATTAATTTTTGCATAAAAATATTTAATACATATAATAACGAAAATTTTGATACGATTTTACATTATTCTATTTGTGTTTTGTATATATATTTTTTATACATATTTACATTATTTAATGTGTATTTTGTTTATATATTTTTATACAAATTTACGTTATTATATGTGTATTTGAATATATATTTTGATACAAATTTACATTATTTTATATGTATTTTGTAAATGTATTTCAATTCAAATTAACCTAATTTTATGTGTATTTTCTATATTTCTTTTAATACAAATTTAGCTTATTTTATGTGTCTTTTGTATATAGTTTTATACAAATTTAGGTTATTTATGTACGCATTTACATTATTTAATGTGTGTTTTGTATATATATTTTTATCCATAGTTACTTTATTTTACGCTCATTTTTGGACATATATTGTTATAGAAATTAGCGTTATTTTATATGTATTTGTATATGTTTTCTCATACAAATTTACATTATTTTATTGATATTTTGTTTATTTAGTTTGATACGAATTAAATGATTATATGTGTATTTTGTACATATTTTTATACGTATTTACATTACTTAATGTGTATTTTGTTTATATATTTTTAAACAAATTTACGTTATTATATGTATTTTTTTAAATATTTTGATACAAATTTACATTATTTTATGTATTTTGTATATACATTTCAATTCAAATTTAACTTATTTTATCTGTATTTTGTATATCTATTTTCATACGAATTTAATTACTTCTGTGTATTTTTGTATATAGTTTTATATAAATTTACGTTATTTTATGTGTATTTTGTATTTTTATATTTATACAAATACACATTCTTTTATTGGTATTTTGTTTATTTATTTTGATACGAATTTACATTATTTTATGTGTATTTTGTATACATTTTTTTATACGTATTTACTTCATTTTATGTGTATTTTGTATATATATTTTTATAGAAATCTACGTTATTTTATGTGTATTCGTATATATATTTTGAAACAAATTTACATTGTTTTATATGTATTTTGCATATCTATTTCAATACAAATTTACCTTATTGTATGTGTTTTTTGTATATTTATTTTAATACAAATTTAATTTTTTGATGTGTATTTTTGTATATGTACTTTTTAAAAAAAATATGCTTTATCTTATGGGTATTTTGCATCTTTATTTTCATACAAATTTAAATTATTTTATTGATATTCTGTGTACTTATTTTGATACGATTTTACATTATTCTATGTATAAAAAAAATAAATACATACACAAAAATAGATATGCAAAATACATATAAACAATGTAAATTTGTTTCAAAATATATATACAAAATACACATAAAATAATGTAAATTACTATCAAAATAAGTAAACAAAAATAAAAGAATGTGTATTTGTATAAATATATATACAAAATACACATTAAATAATATAAATTTGTTTAAAACTATACAAAATACACATGAAATGATGTAAATACGTATAAAAATATATATACAAAATACACATTAAATAATGTAAATTCGCGTCAGAATAAATAAACAAAATATCAATAAAAGAATGTGTATTTGTATGAAAATAGATATACAAAATACACATAAAATAACCTAAATTTGTATCAAACTATATACAAAAATACACAAAAATATTTTAAATTTGTATGAAAATAAATATACAAAATACACATAAAATTAGGTAAATTTGTATTGAAATACATACACAAAATACACATAAAATAATGTAAATTTGAATGAAAATACAAAAACAAATACACTTAAAATAACGTAAATTTGTATAAAAAAATATGTACAAAACACAAATAGAATAATGTAAAATCGTTTCAAAATAAATACACAGAATATTAATAAAATAATGTAAATTTGTATGAAAATAAAGAAGCAAAATAACCATAAAATAACGCATTTTTTTATTTATAAAAATATATATACCAAAATACACATCAAAAAATTTAATTTGTATTAAAATAAATATACAAAAAACACATACAATAAGGTAAATTTGTATTGAAATAGATATGCAAAATACATATAAAACAATGTAAATTTGTTTCAAAATATATATACGAATTCACATAAAATAACGTAGATTTCTATAAAAATATATATACAAAATACATAAATAATGAAGTAAATACGTATAAAAAAAATGTATACAAAATACACATAAAATAATGTAAATTCGTATCAAAATAAATAAACAAAATACCAATAAAAGAATGTGTATTTGTATGAATATAAATATACAAAATACACATAAAATAACGTAAATTTATATAAAACTATATACAAAAATACACAGAAGTAATTAAATTTGTATGAAAATATATACAAAATACACACGAAATAAGCTAAATTTGAATTGAAATATATATACAAAATACATGAAATAAAGTAAATTTGTATCAAAATATTTATACAAATACACATATAATATAAATTTGTATGAAATATATAAACAAAATACACATTAAATAATGTAAATACGTATAAAAATATGTACAAAATACTCATAATCATGTAATTCGTATCAAAATAAATAAACAAAATACCAATAAAATAATATAAATTTGTATGAGTAAACGTGTATGTTGCATATTTTTTCAATACAAATTTACCTTATTATATACGCATTTTGTATATTAATTTTAATACAAATTTAATTATTCGATGTGTATATTTGTATCTGTATTTATATATATTTTTATACGCTTTACATTATTTAATATTTATTTTGAATATATATTTTATACAAATACATATTTTATGTGTATTTGTATATATATTTATATAAATTTACATTATTTTATGTGTATTTTGTACATATATTTTTTTACAAATCTACCTTATTTTATGTTTATTTTGTATGTGTATTTTGTATATTTATATTTATCCAAATACACATTCTTTTATTGGTATTTTGTTTATTTATTTTAATTCAAATTTAAATTATTTTATGTGTATTTTGTATACATTTTTTTAAACGTATTTACTTAATTTTATGTGTATTTTGTATATATATTTTTATAGAAATCTACGTTTTTTTATTTGTATTCGTATATATATTTTGAAACAAATTTACATTCTTTTATATGTATTTTTGCATATCTCTTTCAATACAAATTTACCTTATTGTATGTGCATTTTGTATATTTATTTCAATGCAAATTTAAAAATTTTATGTGTATTTTGGTATATATATTTTTATAAGATTACGAAAATTTGAATAAAAATATATACAAAAAACAAAAAAATAAATTTCAATTTGTATGAAAATAGATATACAAAATACACATATAATTAGTTAAATTTGTATTTAAATACGTGTACAAAATACACATAAAATAATGTAAATTTGTATGAAATGAAAACAAATTCACATAAAATTCGCGTCAAAATAAATAAACAAAATATCAATAAAAGAATGTGTATTTGTATGAAAATAGATATACAAAATACACATAAAATAACCTAAATTTGTATCAAACTATATACAAAAATACACAAAAATATTTTAAATTTATATGAAAATAAATATACAAAATACACATAAAATTAGGTAAATTTGTATTGAAATACATACACAAAATACACATAAAATAATGTAAATTTGAATGAAAATACATAAACAAATACATTTAAAATAACGTAAATTTGTATAAAAAAAATATGTACAAAACACAAATAAAATAATGTAAAATTGTATCAAAATAAATACACAGAATATTAATAAAATAATGTAAATTTGTATGAAAATAAAGAAGCAAAATACCCATAAAATAACGCATTTTTTTATTTATAAAAATATATATACCAAAATACACATCAAAAAATTAAATTTGTATTAAAATAAATATACAAAAACACACACAATAAGGTAAATTTGTATTGAAATAGATATGCAAAATACATATAAAACAATGTAAATTTGTTTCAAAATATATATACGAATACACATATAATAACGTAGATTTCTATAAAAATATATATACAAAATACACATAAAATGAAGTAAATACGTATAAAAAAATGTATACAAAATACACATAAAATAATGTAAATTCGTATCAAAATAAATAAACAAAATAGCAATAAAAGAATGTGTATTTGTATAAATATAAATATACAAAATACACATAAAATAACGTAAATTTATATAAAACTATATACAAAAATACACAGAAGTAATTAAATTTGTGAAATATATACAAAATACACACAAAGTAAGCTAAATTTGAATTGAAATATATATACAAAATACATAAAATAAAGTAAATTTGTATCAAAATATTTATCCAAATACATATATAATAACGCAAGTTTTTTAAAATATATAAACAAAATACACATTAAATAATGTAAATACGTATAAAAAAATATGTACAAAATACACATATAATCATGTAATTCGTATCAAAATAAATAAACAAAATACCAATAAAATAATATAAATTTGTATGAGTAAACGTTATGTTGCATATTTTTTCAATACAAATTTACCTTATTATATACGCATTTTGTATATTAATTTTAATATATGTGTATTTGAATATATATTTTGATACAAATTTACATTATTTTATGTATTTTCTATATTTATTTCAATTCAAATTTAGCTTATTTTATGTGGCTTTTGTATATCTATTTTCATACAAATTTAATTATTTTTGTTTATTTTTGTATATAGTTTTATACAATTTTACGTTTTTTATGTGAGTTTTGTATATTTATATTTATACAAGTAAACATTCTTTTATTGGCATTTAGTTTATTTATTTTGATACGAGTTTACATTATTTTATGTGTATTTTGTATACATTTTCTTATACGTATTTACTTCATTTTATGTGTATTTTGTATATAGATTTTTATAGAAACCTACGTTATTTTATGTGTATTCGTATATATATTTTGAAACAAATTTACATTGTTTTATGTGTATTTTGCATATCTATTTCAATACAAATTTACCTTATTGTATGTGCATTTTGTATATTTATTGTAAAACAAATTTAAATATTTTATGTGTATTTTGGTATAAATATTTTCTTAAAAAATGCGTAGTTTTATGGGTATTTTGCGTCTTTATTTTCATACAAATTTACATTATTTTATTAATATTCTGTGTATTTATTTTGATACTATTTTACATTATTCTATTTGTGTTTTGTATATATTTTTTTTATACATATTTACATTATTTAATGTGTATTTTCTATATATATTTCATACAAATTTACGTTATTTTAAGTGTATTTGTTTATATATTTTCATTCAAATTTACATTATTTTATGTGTATTTTGTATATGTATTTCAATAGAAATTTAACTAGTTTTATGTGTATTTTGTATATATATTTTTATACAAATTTAGATTATTTTTGTGTATTTTTTTAATAGAGTTTTATACAAATTTACAATATTTTATGTGTATTTTGTATATCTATTTTCATACAAATACACATTCTTTTATTGATATTTTGTTTATTTATTTTCATGCGAATTTAAATTATTTAATGTGTATTGTGTATATATATTTTTATACGTATTTACGTCATTTCATGTGTATTTTGTATATATATTTCTATAGAAATATTCGTTATTTTATGTGTATTCGTATATATATTTTGAAACAAATATACATTGTTTTATGTGCATTTTGTATATTTTTTCAATACAAATGTCCCTTATTGTACGTGCATTTTGTATATTAATTTTAATACAAATTTAGTTATTCTATGTGTATTCTTGTATATGTATTTTAAAAAAAATATGCTTTATTTTATGGGTATTTTGCATCTTTATTTTCATACAAAATTACATTATTTTATTGATATTCTGTGTATTTATTTTGATACGATTTTACATTATTCTATGTATATTTTGTAGATCTATTTTATACAAATGTACGTTATTTTATGTGAATTTGTTTTCATTTCATACAAATTTACAATATTTTATGTGTATTTTGTACATGTATTTAAATACAAATTTAACTAATTATATTTGTTTTTTGTATATCTATTTTCATACAAATTGAAATTTATTTTTTGTTTGTTTGTATATATTTTATTCAAATTTTCGTAATTTTATGTGTATTTTGTATATTTATTTTCCTACAAATATACGTTCTTTTATCGGAATTTTGTTTATTTATTTTGATACGAATTTTCAATTTTTTTAGGTGTATTTGATATATATATTTTTATACTTATTTACATAATTTTATATGTATTTTGAATATATATTTTTATAGAAATTTACTCTATATGTATATACAAAAAAACACAAAAATAATTTAAATTTGTATGAAAATAAATATACAAAATACACATAAAATTAGGTAAATTTGTATTGAAATACATATACAAAATACACTTAAAATAATGTAAATTTGAATGAAATTATATAAACAAATACACTTAAAATGAAGTTAATTTGTATAAAATATATATAAAAAATACTCATTAAATAATGAAAATATGTATAAAAAAATATATACAAAACACAAATAGTATAATATAAAATCGTATCAAAATATATACACAAAATATTAATAAAATAATGTACATTTGTATGAAAACTAAGATGCAAAATACCTATAAAATAACGCATTTTTTATAAAATTATATATACCAAAATACACAAAATATTTGAATTTGTATTAAAATAAATATACAAAATGCACATACAATAAGGTAAATTTGTATTGAAATAGATATGCAAAAAACATATAAAACAATGTAAATTTTTTTAAAAATATATATACGAATACACATAAAATAACGTAGATTTCTATAAATATATATATATACAAAATACAAATAAAATTAAGTAAATACGAATAAAAAATGTATACAAAATACACATAAAATAATGTAAATTCGTATAAATATAAATAAACAAAATACCAATAAGAGAATGTGTATTTGTATAAATATAAATATACAAAATGCACATAAAATAACGTAAATTTGTATAAAACTATATACAAAAATACACAGAAGTATTTAAATTTGCATGAAAATAGATATTCAAAATTCACACAAAATAAGCTAAATATGAATTGAAATATATATACAAAATACATAAAATAAAGTAAATTCGTTTCAAAATATTTTTAACAAATACACATATAATAACGTAAATTTGTAAAAAAAATATATAAACAAAATACACATTAAGTAATATAAATACGTATAAAAAAATATTTACAAAATACACCAATAATCAAGTCATTCGTATCAAAATAAATAAACAAAAAACTAATTCAATAATGTAAATTTGTATGAGAAAACATATACAAAATACACATAAAATAACGTTTTAAGTTTCTATAAAAATATATGTACAAAAATGCACATAAAATTAGTTTGCATAAGAAAATATATACAAAACACACATTAGATAATGTAAATGAGTATAAAAATATGTATACAAAATACCTATGAAATAATCTAAACTCGTATCGAGTTAAATTAAGAAAATAACAATAAAATAATGTAATTTTTGATGAAAATATATATAGAAAACACACATAAAATAACCTAAATACAAATACAAATATACACATTAAATGATTTAAAATTAAATGAAATAAATATACAAAAAAAACATAAAATAAGGTAAATTTGTAATAAAATATATGTAAGAATACACATAAAATAATATAAATTTGTATGAAAATATATATACAAATACACATAAAATAACATGAACTTGTATAAAATGTTTCAAAATATATACGAATACACACAATAAAATAACGTAAATTTTTATGAAAATGTATATATAAAATACACATAAAATAGTTTAAATACGTAGAAAAATATATATACAAAATACACATAAAATAATGTAAATTCGTAAAAAATTAAATACACAAAATTCCAATAAAAGAATGTATATTTGTAGGAAAATATATATACAAAAAACAAATAAAATAACTAGAATTTGTATAAAAATATATACAAAAATACACAAAAATAATTTAAATTTGTTTGAAAATAGATATGCAAAATACACATAAAGTTAGGCAAATTTGTATTAAAATACATATACAAAACTCACCTTAAATAATGTAAATTTGTATGAAAATATATAAACAAATACATATAAAATAACGTAAATTTGGATAAAATATATATACAAATTATACATTAAATATTTTAAATATGTATAAAAATATATTATATTATATATATATTTTTTTTTATTTGCGTTATTTATATGTATTTTGTATATGTTTTCTTATAGAAATTTACATTATTTTATTGGTATTTTGTCTATTTATTTTGATACGAATTATTGATTATTTGTGTATTTTCTACATTTTATTTATACGTATTTACATTATTTAATGTGTATTTTGTTTATATATTTTTATACAAATTTACGTTATTATATGTGTATTTGTATAAGTATTTTGATACAAATTTACATTATTTTATGTATTTTGTATATATATTTCAATTCAAATTTAGCTTATTTTATGTGTATTTTGTATATCTATTTATTTTAATACAAAATCAAATATTTTGTTTTTTCGTATATATATTTTTTAAAAAAATGCGTTATTTTATGGGTATTTTGCATCTTAATTTTCATACAAATTTACATTATTTTATTAATATTTTCTGTATTTATTTTGATACGATTTTACATTATTTTATTTGTGTTTTGTATATATTTTTTTATACATGTTTACATTATTTAATGTGTTTTTTTGTATATATATTTGATACAAATTTACGTTATTTTAAGTCTATATGTTTATATATTTTCATTCAAATTTACATTATTTTATGTGTATTTTGTATATGTATTTCAATACAAATTTACCTAATTTTAAATGTTTTTTGTATATTTATTTTCATACAAGTTTAAATTATTTTTGTGTATTTTTGTTTATAGTTTTATACAAATTTAGGTTCTTTTATGTGTATTTTGTATTTCTATTTTCATACAAATACACATTCTTTTCATGATATTTTGTTTATTTATTTTGACACGAATTAACATTATTTAATGTGTATTTTGTATATATATTTTTATACGTATTTACATTATTTCAAGTGTATTTTGTATATAAATTTCTATAGAAATCTGCGTTATTTTATGTGCATTCGTATATATATTTTGAAACAAATTTACATTGTTTTATGTGTATTTTGCATATTTTTTCAATACAAATTTACCTTATTGTATGTGTATTTTGTATATTAATTTTAAAACAAATTTAATTAATCTATGTGTATTTTTGTATATGTATTTTTATAAAAATATGTAATTAGTTAAATTTCTATTTAAATACATGTACAAGATACACATAAAATAATGTAAATTTGTATGAAATGAAAACAAATTCACATAAAAAAACGTACATTTGTATAAAATAGATATACAAAATAATTTTATGTGTATTTTGTATATTTATTTTCATACAAATTTAAATTATTTTTGTGTATTTTTGTATATAGTTTTATACAAACTTAGGTTATTATATGAGTATTTTGTATATCTATTTTCATACAAATACACATTCTTTTATTGATATTTTGTTTATTTATTTTGACGAGAATTTAGATTATTTAATGTGTATTTTGTATATATATTTTTATACGTATTTACATCATTTCATGTGTATTTTGTATATATCTTTCTATAGAAATCTACGTTATATTATGTGTATTCGTATATCGATTTTTAAACAAATTTACTCTTTTATGTGTATTTTGCATATTTTTTCAATACAAATTTACCTTATTGTATATGCATTTTGAATATTAATTTTAATACAAATTTTATTATTCTAAGTGTATTTTTGTATATGTATTTTTTATAAAAATATGCTTTATTTTATGGGTATTTTGCATCTTTATTTTCATACAAATTTACGTTATTTTATTGATATTCTGCTCATTCATTTTGATACGATTTGACATTATTCTATGTGTATTTTGTATATATTTTCCAAACAAATTTACGTTATTTTATGTGTATTTGTTTATATATTCTGACACAAATTTACAATATTTTATGGGTATTTTGTATATATATTTCAAAAGAAATTTACCTAGTTTTATGTGTATTTTGAATATCTATTTTCATACAAACTCAAATTATTTTTATGTATTTTTGTATATATTTCAATACAAATTTTAGTTATGTTATGTGTATTTAGTAAATCTATTTTCAATCAAATATATATTATTTTATTTGTATTTTGTTGATTTATATTGATACGAATTTACATTATTTTATATATACTTTTTAAATATATTTTTATACGCATTTACATTATTTAATATTTATTTTGAATATATAATTTTATACAAATTCATGGTATTTTATGTGTATTTGTATATATTTTCATATAAATTTACATTATTTTATGTGTATTTTGTACATATATTTCATTACAAATTTACCTTATTTTATGTTTATTTTGTATGTGTATTTTGTACATTTATATTTATACAAATACACATTCTTTTATTGGTATTTTGTTTATTTATTTTGCTTCGAATTTATATTATTTTATGTGTATTTTGTTTACATTTTTTTATACGTATTTACCTAATTTTATGTGTATTTTGTATATATATTTTTATAGAGATCTACGTTATTTTATGTGTATTCGTATATATATTTTGAAACAAATTTACTTTGTTTTATATGTATTTTTGCATATCTCTTTCAATAGAAGTTTACCTTATTGTATGTGCATTTTGTACATTTATTTCAATACAAATTCAAATATTTTATGTGTATTTTGGTATATATATTTTTATAAGAAATGCGATATTTGATGGGAATTTTGCATCTTTATTTTCATACAAATTTACATTATTTTATTAATATTCGGTGTATTTATTTTGATACGATCTTACATTATTCTATTTGTTTTTTGTATATATATTTTTTTATACATATTTACATTATTTAATGTATATCTTGCATATATATTTGATACAAATTTATTATCTATTATTTATTTTCATACAAATACACATTCTTTTCATGATATTTTGTTTATTTATTTTGACACGAATTTACATTACTTAATTTGTATTTTATATATATATATATATATATATTTTTATACGTATTTACATAATTTCATGTGTATTTTGTATATATATTTCTATAGAAATCTACGTTATTTTATGTGATTTCGTATATATATTTTGATACAAATTTACAATGTTTTATTTGTATTTTGCGTTTTTTTTTCAATACAAATTTACCTTATTGTAATACAAATTTACCTTATTGTATATGCATTTTGTATATTAATTTTAATACAAATTTAATTATTCTATGTGTATTTTCGTATATGTATTTTTATAAAAATATGCTTTATTTTATGGGTATTTTGCATCTTTATTTTTATACAAATTTACGTTATTTTATTGATATTCTGCTCATTCATTTTGATACGATCTGACATTATTCTATGTGTATTTTGTAAATATTTTTCATACAAATTTATGATATTTTATGTGTATTTGTTTATATATTTTGACACAAATTTACAATATTTTATGGGTATTTTGTATATATATTTCAAAAGAAATTTACCTAGTTTTATGTGTATTTTGAATATCTATTTTCATACAAACTCTAATTATTTTTATGTATTTTTGTATATATTTCAACAAATTTTAGTTATGTTATGTGTATTTTGTAAATCTATTTTCATTCAAATATATATTATTTTATTGGTATTTTATTGATTTATATTGATACGAATTTACATTATTTTATATGTACTTTTTATATATATTTTTATACGCATTTACATTATTTAATATTTATTTTGAATATATAATTTTATACAAATTCATGGTATTTTATGTGTATTTGTATATATATTTTCATATAAATTTACATTATTTTATGTGTATTTTGTACATATATTTCATTACAAATTTACCTTATTTTATGTTTATTTTGTATATGTATTTTGTATATTTATATTTATCCAAATACACATTCTTTTATTGTTATTTTGTTTATTTATTTTAAATCGAATTACATGATTATATGTGTATTTTGTACACATTTTTTTATACGTATTTACATTATTTAATGTGTATTTTGTTTATATATTTTCATACAAATTTACGTTATTATATGTGTATTTGTATAAATATTTTGATACCAATTACTTTATTTCATGTATTTTGTATATATATTTCAATTCAAATTTATCTTATTTTCTGTGTGTTTTGTATATATTTTCATACAAATTTAATTACTTCTGTATTTTTGTATATAGTTTTATATAAATTTACGTTATTTTATGTGTATTTTGTATATTTATATTTATACAAATACACATTCTTTTATTGGTATTTTGTTTATTTATTTTGATACGAATTTACATTATTTTATGTATATTTTGTATACATTTTTTATACGTATTTACTTCATTTTATGTGTAATTTGTATATATATTTTTATAGAAATCTACGTTATTTTAGGTGTATTCGTATACATATTTTGAAATAAATTTACATTGCTTTTATATTTATTGTGCAGATCTAATTCAATAAAAATTTACCTTATTGTAAATATAAAAAAATGTAAATTTGTTTCAAAATATATGTAATAATACAAATAAAATAACTTATATTTCTATAAAAATATATATACAAAATACACATAAAATTAAGTAAATACGTATAAAAAAATGTAAACAAAATACACATAAAATAATGTAAATTCGAAACAAAATAAATAAACAAAATACCAATAAAAGAATGTGTATTTGTATAAATATAAATGTACAAAATACACATACAAAATAAATTTGTAATGAAATATATGTACAAAATACACATAAAATAATGTAAATTTATATGAAAATATATATACAAATACACCTAAAATACCATGAATTTGTATAAAATTATATACTCAAAATAAATGTTAAATAATGTAAATGCGTATAAAAATATATATACAAAGTACATATATAATAATGTAAATTCGTATCAATATAAATCAACAAAATACCAATAAAATAATATATATTTGAATGAAAATAGATTTACAAAATACACATAACCTAACTAAAATTTGTATTGAAATATATACAAAAATACATAAAAATAATTTGAGTTTGAATGAAAATAGATATTCAAAATACACATAAAACTAGGTAAATTTCTTTGAAATATATATACAAAATACCCATAAAATATTGTAAATTTGTGTCAAAATATATAAACAAATACACATAAAATAACGTAAATTTGTATGAAAAATATATACAAAATACAGATAGAATAATGTCAAATCGTATCAAAATGAATGAGCAGAATATCAATAAAATAACGTAAATTTGTATGAAAATAAAGATGCAAAATACCCATAAAATAAAGCATATTTTTATAAAAATACAAATAGAAAAATACACATAGAATAATTAAATTTGTATTAAAATTAATATACAAAATGCATATACAATAAATTTAAATTTGATTATATTAAATGAAATAAATATACAAAATAAACATAAAATAAGGTAAATTTGTAATAAAATATATGTATGAATACACATAAAATAATATAAATTTGTATGAAAATATATATACAAATACATATAAAATAACATGAGTTTGTATAAAATTTGTTTCAAAATATATACGAATACACACAATAAAATAACGTAAATTTTTATGAAAAATGTATATATAAAATACACATAAAATAATTTAAATACGTAGAAAAATATATACAAAATACATAAAATAATGTAAATTGTAAAAATTAAATACACAAAAATTCCAATAAAAGAATGTATATTTGTAGGAAAATATATATATAAAAACAAATAAAATAACTAAAATTTGTATAAAAATATATACAAAAATACACGAAAATAATTTAAATTTGTTTGAAAATAGATATGCAAAATACACATAAAGTTAGGCAAATTTGTATTGAAATACATATACAAAACTCACATAAAATAATGTAAATTTGTATGAAAATATATAAACAAATACATATAAAATAACGTAAATTTGATAAATATATATACAAAATATACATTAAATATTTTAAATATGTATAAAATATATTATATTATATATATTTTATTGATATTTGCGTTATTTATGTGTATTTTGTATATGTTTTCATAGAAATTTACATTATTTTATTGGTATTTTGTCTATTTATTTTGATACGAATTACATGATTATTTGTGTATTTTGTACATTTTTTATACGTATTTACATTATTTAATGTGTATTTTGTTTATATTATTTTATACAAATTTACGTTATTATATGTGTATTTGTATAAGTATTTTGATACAAATTTACATTATTTTATGTATTTTGTATATATATTTCAATTCAAATTTAGCTTATTTTATGAGTATTTTGTATATCTATTTATTTTAATACAAAATCAAATATTATATGTTTTTTCGTATGTATATTTTATAAAAATGCATTATTTTATGGGTATTTTGCATCTTAATTTTCATACAAATTTACATTATTTTATTAATATTTTCTGTATTTATTTTGATACGATTTTACATTATTTTATTTGTGTTTTGTATATATTTTTTAATACATATTTACATTATTAAATGTGTTTTTGTATATATATTTGATACAAATTTACGTTATTTTAAGTCTATATGTTTATATATTTTCATTAAAATTTACATTATTTTATGTGTATTTTGTATATGTATTTCAATACAAATTTACCTAATTTTATATGTTTTTTGTATATTTATTTTCATACAAGTTTAAATTATTTTTGTGTATTTTTGTATATAGTTTTATACAAATTTAGGTTATTTTATGTGTATTTTGTATATCTATTTTCATACAAATACACATTCTTTTCATGATATTTTGTTTATTTATTTTGACACGAATTAACATTATTTAATGTGTATTTTGTATATATATTTGTATACGTATTTACATTATTTCAAGTGTATTTTGTATATATATTTCTATAGAAATCTGCGTTATTTTATGTGTATTCGTATATATATTTTGAAACAAATTTACATTGTTTTATGTGTATTTTGCATATTTTTTAATACGAAATTACCTTATTGTATGTGCATTTTGTATATTAATTTTAATACAAATTTGATTAATCTATGTGTATTTTTGTATATGTATTTTTATAAAAATATGCTTTATTTTATGGGTATTTTGCATCTTTATTTTCATACAAATTTACATTATCTTATTGATATTCTGTGTATTTATTTTGATATGATTTTACATTATTCTATGTGTATTTTGTATATATATTTTATATAAAATGTATTTGTTTTCATTTCATACAAATCACATTATTTTATGTGTTTTTGTACATGTATTTAAATACAAATTTAACTAGTTATATGTGTATTTTGTATATCTATTTTGTATGTATATTTTCATAGAAATTTACTCTATTTTATGAGTATTCGTATATATATTTTGATACAAATTTACATTATTAATGTGTATTTTGCATATCTATTTCAATACAAATTTATTTTATTGTACGTGCATTTTGTATATTTATTTTAATACAAATTTAATTATTTTATATGTATTTTGTATATATATTTTATGCAAATATGCGTTATTATATGGATATTTTGCATCTTTATTTTCATACAAATTTACATTATTTTATTGATATTCTCTTTATTTATTTTGATACGATTTAACATTATTCTATGTGTTTTTGTATATATTTTTTTATATATATATTTACATTATTTAATGTTAATTTTGTATATATTTTTATCCAAATTTACATTATTTTATGTGTATTTGTTTATATATTTTCATACATATTTACACTATTTCATGTTTTTTTGTATATATATTTTCTACGTATTTAAATTATTTTATGTGTATTTTGTATATACATTTTCATAAAAAATTACGTTATTTTACTGTTGTGTGTATATATATTTTGATACAAATTTTATACAAATTTATGTTATTTTATATGTATTTGTATATATATTTTCATACAAATTTATATTATTTTATGTGTATTTTTACATATATTTCATTACAAATTTACCATATTTTATGTTTATTTTGTAAATTTATTTCATTCAATTTAAAATTATTTTATGTATATATTTGTATTTGTATTTATATGTATTTTCTATATATATTTTCATCCAAAATTACAGTATTTTATTGGTATTTTCTTAATTTAATTCGATACGAATTTATATTATTTCATAGGTATTTTGTATACATATTTTTATACTCATTTACATTATGTAATGTGTGTTTTGTATATATATTTTAATGCAAATTTATCTAATGTTCATTTTTGTACATATATTTTTATAGAGATTTGCGTTATTTTATGTATAGAGTTTTATATAAATTTACGTTATTTTATGTGTGTTTTGTATATTTATATTTATACAAATACACATTCTTTTATTGGTATATTGTTTATTTACATTTATACGAATTTACATTATTTTATGTGTATTTTGTATACATTTTTTATACGTATTTACTTAATTTGATGTGTATTTTGTATATGTATTTTTATAGAAATCTACGTTATTTTATGTGTATTCGTATATATATATTTTGAAACAAATTTACATTATTTTATATGTATTTTCCATATCTATTTCAATACAAATTTACCTTATTGTATGTGCATTTTGTATATTTATTTTAATACAAGTTCAAATATTTTATGTGTATTTTGGTATCAATAATTTTATAAAAAATGCGTTATTTTATAGGTATTTTGCATCTTAATTTTCATTTTATATGTACTTTGTATATATTTTTTTATACGCTCTTACATTATTTAATATTTATTTTGAATATAATTTTATACAAATTCATGGTATTTTATGTGTTTGTATATATTTTCATATAAATTTACATTATTGTATGTGTATTTTGTACATATATTTTATTACAAATCTACCTTATTTTATGTTTATTTTGTATGTGTATTTTGTATATTTATATTTATCCAAATACACATTCTTTTATTGGTATTTTGTTTATTTAATGAGTATTTTTTATATATATTTTATACAAATTTATGTTAATTTAAGTGTATTTGTTTATATTTTCATTCAAATTTACATTATTTTATGTGTATTTTGTATATGTATTTTTACAAATTTACCTAATTTTATGTGAATTTTGTATATTTATTTTCATACAAATTTAACTTATTTTTGTGTATTTTTATATATAGTTTTATACAAATTTACGTTATTTTATGTGTATTTTGTATATGTTATTTCATACAAATACACATTCTTTTATTGATATTTTAATTATTTATTTTGACACGAATTTACATTATTTAATGTGTATTTAGTATATATTTTTATACGTATTTACAACATTTCATGTATATTTTGTATATATATTTCTATAGAAATCTACGTTATTTTATGTGTATTCGTATATATATTTTGAAACAAATCTACATTATTTTATGTGTATTTTGTATATATATTTCATTATAAATTTTAATTATTTTAAGTTTATTTTTATATCTATTTTCATTCAAATTCAAATCATTTTATGTGTATATATTTATTTGTATTTACGTTATTTTATGTGTATTTTCTATATATATTTTCATTCAAAATTACATTATTTTATCGGTATTTTGTTCATTTATTTCGATACGAATTTAGATTATTTCATGTGTATTTTCTATACATATACATATAGAGTAGATTTCTATGAAAATATATATTCAAAATACATATAAAATTATGTAAATAAGTATAAAAATATATATATCAAATACACCTAAAAAAAATGAAAATTCGTATCAAAATAAATAAATAAAATTAAGATAAAAGAACGTATATTTGTAGGAAAATAAATATACAAAATACACATAAAATTACGAAAATTTGAATAAATATATATACAAAAATACACAAAATTAATTTCAATTTGTATGAAAATAGATATACAAAATACACATATAATTAGTTAAATTTGTATTTAAATACATGTACAAAATTCACATAAACTAATGTAAATTTGTATGAAATGAAAACAAATTCACATAAAATAACGTACATTGGTATAAAATAGATATACAAAATATACATAGAATAATGTAAAATCGTATCAAAATAAATACACAGAATATCAATAAAATAATGTAATTTTGTATGAAAATAAAGATGCAAAATACCCATAAAATAAAGCATATTTTTATAAAAATACATATACAAAAATACACATAGAATAGCTAAATTTGTATTAAAATTAATATACAAAATGCACGTACAATAAGGTAAATTTGTATTGAAAAAATATGCTGCACATAAAACAATGTATATTTGTTTCAAAATATATATACGAATACACATAAAATAACGTATATTTCTATAGAAATATATATACAAAATACACATGAAATGACGTAAATACGTATAAAAATATATATACACAATACACATTAAATAATGTAAATTGGCATCAAAATAAATAAACAAAATATCAATAAAAGAATGTGTATTTGTATGAAAATAGATATACAAAATACACATAAAATATTGTAAATTTGAATAAAACTCTATACAAAAATACACAAAAAATAATTTAAATTTGTATAAAATATATATACAAAATACACATGAAATTAGGTAAATTTCTATTGAAATACATATACAAAATACACATAAAATAATGTAAATTTGAATAAAAATATATAAACAAATACACTTAAAATAACGAAAATTTGTATGAAATATATATAGAAAATACACATTAAATAATGTAAATATGTATAAAAAATATATACAAAACACAAATAGAATAATGTAAAATAGTATCAAAATAAATACACAGAATATTAATAAAATAATGTAAATTTGTATGAAAATAAAGATGCAAAATACCCATAAAACAACGCATTTTTATGAAAATATATATACCAAAATGCACATAAAATATTTAAATTTGTATTACAATAAATATACAAAATGCACATACAATAAGGTAAATTTGTATTGAAATAGATATGCAAAATACATATAAAACAATGTAAATTTGTTTCAAAATATACATACGAATACTCATAAAATAACGTAGATTTCTATAAAATATATATACAAAATACACATAAAATGAAGTAAATACGTATAAGAAAATGTATACAAAATACACATAAAATAATGTAAATTCGTATCAAAATAAATAAACTAAATGCCAATAAAAGAATGTTTACTTGTATAAATATAAATATACAAAATACACAAAAAATAACGTAAAATTGTATAAAACTATAAACAAAAAAAAAAAAAAAAAATTAAATTTGTATGAAAATAGATATACAAAAGACACATAAAATAAGCTAAATTTGAATTGAAATAAATATAGAAAATACATAAAATAATGTAAATTTGTATCAAAATATATATTCAAATACACATATAATAACGTAAATTTGTATAAAAATATATAAACAAAATACACATTAAATAATGTAAATACGTATAAAAGATACGTAATGTAAAAATTTATATAATTAAAGATGCAAATTACCCATAAAATATCTTATATTTAAAAAAAAATATATACAAAAATACACATAAAATAATTAAATTTGTATTAAAATAAATATACAAAATACACATACAATAAGGTAGATTTTTATTGAAATAGATATGCAAAAAACATAAAATAATGAAAATTTTTATCAAAATATATACGAATACACACAATAAAATTACGTAAATTTTTATGAAAATATATATACAAAATACACATAAAATAATGTAAATACATAGAAAAATATATATACAAAATACACATAAAATAATATAAATTCGTATCAAAATAAATAAACAAAATTTCCCCTAAAAGAATGTATATGTGTAGGAAAATATATATACAAAATACAAATAAAAAAAAATTTGTATAAAAATAATACAAAAATACACAAAAATAATTTAAATTTGTTTGAAAATAGATATGCAAAATACAAATGAAATTAGGCAAATTTTATTGAAATACATATACAAAATACACATAAAATAATGTAAATTTGTATGAAAATATATAAACAAATACACATAAGATAACGTAAATTTCCATAAAATATATGTACAAAATATACATTAAATAATGTAAATATGTCTAAAAATATATATACAAAATACACAGAATAACGTAAAATCGTATCAAAATAAATAAACAGACAATCAATAAAATAATGTAAATTTGTATGAAAATAAAGATGCAAAATACCCATATAATAACGCATATTTGTTTAAAAATATATATACAAAAATACACATAAAATAATTAAATTTGCATCAAAATAAATATACAAAAGGCACATACAATAAAGAAAATTTGTATTGAAATAGATATGCGAAATACACATAAATAATGTAAATTTGTATCAAAATATATATACGAATACACATAAAATAGAGTAAATTTCTATGAAAATATATATTCAAAATACATATAAAATTATGTAAATAAGTATAAAAATATATATATCAAATACACCTAAAATAATGAAAACTCGTATCAAAATAAATAAACAAAATTCCGATAAAAGAACGTATATTTGTAGGAAAATAAATATACAAAATTCACATAAAATTACGAAAATTTGAATAAAAATATATACTAAAATACACAAAATTAATTTCAATTTGTATGAAAATAGATATACATAATACACATATAATTAGTTAAATTTGTATTTAAATACATGTACAAAATACACATAAAATAATGTAAATTTGTATGAAATGAAAACAAATTCACATAAAATAACGTTCATTTGTATGAAATATATATACAAAATATACATAGAATAATGTAAAATCGTATCAAAATAAATACACAGAATATCAATAAAATAATGTAAATTTGTATGAAAATAAAGATGCAAAATACCCATAAAATAAAGCATTTTTTATGAAAATACATATACAAAAATACACATAGAATAATTAAATTTGTATTAAAATTAATATACAAAATGCACGTACAATAAGGTAAATTTATATTGAAAAATATGCAAAATGCACATAAAACAATGTATATTTGTTTCAAGATATATATACGAATACACATAAAATAAATATATATTCTATAGAAATATATATACAAAATACACATGAAATGACGTAAATACGTATAAAAATATATATACACAATACACATTAAATAATGTGAATTCGTCAAAATAAATAAACAAAATATCAATAAAAAATGTGTATTTGGAGGAAAATAGATATACAAAATACACATAAAATATTTTAAATTTTTATAAAACTCTTTTTTAAAAATATATATACCAAAATAATAAAATTTTAAAATTTGTATTACAATAAATATACAAAATGCACATACAATAAGGTAGATTTATATTGAAATAGATATGCTAAATACATATAAAACAATGTAAATTTGCTTCAAAATATATATACCAATACACATAAAATAACGTAGATTACTATAAAAATATATATACAAAATACACATTAAATGAAGTAAATACGTATAAGAAAATGTATACAAAGTACACATAAAATAATTAAATTTGTATTAAAATAAATATACAAAATACACATACAATAAGGTAAATCTATATTGAAATAGATATGCAAAATAAACATAAAATAATGTAAATTTGTATCAAATCATATACGAATACACACAATAAAATAACGTAAATTTTTATGAAAATGTATATAAAAAATACACATAAAATAATGTAAATACGTAGAAAAATATATATACAAAATACACATAAAATTATGAAAATAAATGAACAAAATTCCACTAAAAGAATGTATATTTGTAGGAAAATATAAATACAAAATACAAATAAAATAACTAAAATTTGTATAAAATATATAAAAAATACATAAAAATAATTTAAATTTGTTTGAAAATAGATATGCAAAATACACATAAAATTAGGCAAATCTGTATTGAAATACATATACAAATTACACATAAAATATTGTAAATTTGTATGAAAATATATAAACAAATACACATAAAATAGCGTAAATTTATATAAAATATATATACAAAATATACATTAAATAATGTAAATGTGTATAAAATATATATACAAAATACACATAGAATAATGTAAAATCGTATCAAAATAAATAAACAGAATATCAATAAAATAATGTAAATTTGTATGAAAATAAAAATGCAAAATACACAAATAATAACGCATATTTTTACAAAAATACACATAAAATAATTAAATTTGTATTAAAATAAATATACAAAATACACATACAATATGGTAAATTTGTATTGAAATAGATATGCAAAATAAACATAAATAATGTAAATTTGTATCAAAATATATATACGAATACCCATAAAATAGAGTAAATTTCTATGAAAATATATATTCAAAACACAAATAAAATGATATAAATAAGTATAAAATATACATATCAAATACACCTAAAATAATGTAAATTCGTATAAAAATAAATAAACAAAATTACGATAAAAGATGCAAGATACACATTAAATAATGTAAATATTTATAAAAAAATATATACAAAAAAAAAATTGAATAATGTGAAATCGTATCAAAATAAATACACTGAATATTAATAAAATAATGTAAATTTGTATGAAAATAAAGATGCAAAATTCCCATCAAATAGCGCATTTCTTATAAAAATATATATACCAAAATACACATAAAATATTTAAATTTGTATTGAAATAAATATACAAAATGCACATACAATAAGGTAAATTTGTATTGAAAGAGATATGCAAAATACATATAAAACAATGTAAATTTGTTTCAAAATATATATACGAATACACATAAAATAACGTAGATTTCTATAAAAATATATATACAAAATACACATAAAATTAAGTAAATACGTATAAAAATAGATATACAAAATACACAGAATAATGTAAAATTGTTTAAAAAAAAACCAGAATATAAATAAAATAATGTAAATTTGTATGAAAAAAAAATGCAAAATACCCATAAAATAAAGCATATTTTTATAAAAATACATATACAAAAATACACATAGCATAATTAAATTTGTATTAAAATTAATATACAAAATGCATATACAATAAGGTAAATTTGTATTGAAAAAATATGCAAAATACACATAAAACAGTGTAAATTTATTTCAAAATCTATATACGAATACTCATAAATCAACGTAGATTTCTATAGAAATATATATACAAAATACACATCAAATGATGTAAACACGAATAAAAAAAAATATATATATATATATATATATAAATATATATATATATATATATATATATATATATATATATATATATATATATATATATATATATATATATATATATATATATATATATATATATATATATATATATATATACATAGCACATTAAATAATGTAAACTCGCGTCAAAGTAAATAAACAAAATATCAATAAAAGAATGTGTATTTGTATGAAAATAGATATACAATATACACATAAAATCACCTAAATTTGTATAAAACTATATACAAAAATACACAAAAATAATTTTAATTTGTATGAAAATAAATATACAAAATACACATAAAATTAGGTAAATTTGTATTGAAATACATTTACAAAATACACATAAAATAATGTAAATTTGAATGAAAATATATAAACAAATACACTTAAAATAACGTAAATTTGTATAAAATATATATAAAAATACACATTAAATAATGTAAATATGTATAAAAGAATATATACAAAACACAAATAGAATAATATAAAATCGTATCAAAATAAATACACAGAATATTAATAAAATAATGTAAATTTGTATGAAAATTAAGATGCAAAATACCCATAAAATAACGCATTTTTTCTAAAAATATTTATACCAAGACACACATAAAATATTTGAATTTGTATTAAAATAAATATACAAAATGCACATACAATAAGGTAAATTTGTATTGAAATAGATATGCAAAATACATATAAAACCATGTAAATTTTTTAAAAATATATATACGAATACACATAAAATAACGTAGATTTCTATGAAAATAAATATACAAAATACACATAAAATGAAGTAAATACGTATAAAAAAAGGTATACGAATACACATAAAATAATGTAAACTTGTATCAAAATAAATAAACAAAATACTAATAAAAGAAAGTGTATTGTATATATATAAATTTACAAAATACAAATAAAATAACGTAAATTTATATAAAACTATATGCAAAAATACATAAAAGTAATTAAATTTGTGTGAAAATAGATATACAAAATACATGTGTATTTTGTATATTTATTTTCATACAAATTGAAATTATTTTTGTTTATTTTTTTATATATTTTCATACAAATTTTCGTTATTTAATGTGTATTTTGTATATTTATTTTTTCTACAAATATACGTTCTTTTATCTGAATTTTGTTTATTGAATTTGTAACGAATTTACCTTATTTTGTATATCTATTTTCATACAAATTAAAATACTTCTGTGTATTTTTGTATATAGTTTTATATAAATTTACGTTATTTTATGTGTATTTTGTATATTTATATTTACACAAATACATTCTTTTATTGGTATTTTGTATATTTATTATGATACGAATTTACATTATTTTATGTGTATTTTGTATACTTATTTTTATACGTATTTACTTCATTTTATGTGTATTTTGTATATATATTTTTATAGAAATCTACGTTATTTTATGTGTATTCGTATATATATTTTGAAACAAATTTACATTGTTTTATATGTATTTTGCATATCTATTTCAATACAAATTTACCTTATTGAATGTGTTTTTGTATATTTATTTTAATACAAATTTAATTTTGATGTGTATTTTGGTATATATATTTTATAAATAAAAAATGCGTTATTTTATGGGTATTTTATAAATATTTTGATACAAATCTACATTATTTTATGTATTTTGTATATACATTTCAATTCAAATTTAGCTTATTTTATCTGTATTTTGTATATCTATTTTCATACGAATTTAATTACTTCTGTGTATTTTGTATATAGTTTTATACAAATTTACGTTATTTTATGTGTATTTTGTATATTTATATTTATACAAATACACATTCTTTTATTGGTATTTTGTTTATTTATTTTGATACGAATTTACATTATTTTATGTGTATTTTGTATACATTTTCTTATACGTATTTACTTCATTTTATGTGTATTTTGTATATATATTTTTTAAATAAATCTACGTTATTTTATGTGTATTCGTATATATATTTTGAAACAAATTTACATTGTTTTATATGTATTTTGCATATCTATTTCAATACAGATTTACCTTATTGTATGTGTATTTTGTATATTTATTTTAATACAAATTAATTTTTTCATGTGTATTTTGGTATATATATTTTTATAAAAAATGCGTTATTTAATGGGTATTTTGCATCTTTATTTTCATACAAATTTACATTGTTTTATTAATATTCTGTGTATTTATTTTGATACGATTTTACATTATTCTATTTGTGTTTTGTATATATTTTTTATACATATTTACATTATTTAATGTATTTTGTATATTTTAAAACAAATTTACGTTATTTTATGCGCATCTGTTAAAATATTTTGATACAATTTACATTATTTTATGTATTTTGTATATATATTTCAATACAAATTTAGATTTATTATGAATATTTTGTATATCTATTTTCATTTGTATCAAAATAAATAAACAAAATAGCAATAAAATAATGTAAATTTGTATGAGAAAACATATACAAATGCACATAAAATAAAGTAAATTTGCAAATTTGTATTGAAATAGATATGCAAAATACATATAAAACAATGTAAATTTGTTTCAAAATATATATACGAATACTCATAAAATAACGTGGATTTCTATAAAAAATATGTACAAAATACACATAAAATGAAGTAAATACGTATAAAAAAAATGAATAATACAAAAATACATAAAAATCGTATCAAAATAAATAAACGAAATACCAGTAAAAGAATGTGTATTTGTAAAAATATAAATATACAAAATACACATAAAATATCGTAAATTTGTATAAAACTATATTAAAAAATACACAGAAGTAATTAAATTTGTATGAAAAAAGATATACAAAATACAGATTAAATAAGCTAAATTTGAATTGAAATGTATATACAAAATACATAAAATAATGTAAATTAGTATCAAAATATTTATACAAATACATATAATAACTTAGATTTGTTTTAAAAATATATAAACAAAATACACATTAAGAAATGTAAATACGTCTAAAAAATATGTACAAAATACATATATAATCATGTAATTCGTATCAAAATAAATCAACAAAATAGCAATAAAATAATGTAAATTTGTATGAGAAAACATATACAAATAACGCAAATTTCTATAAAAATATATGTAAAAAATGCACATAAGATAAAGTAAATTTGCAAAAAAATATATATACAAAACACACACTAAATAATGTAAATGCGTACATAAATAACCTAAATTTGTATAAAACAATATACAAAATACACAAAAATAATTTAAATTTGTTTGAAAAGAAATATACAAAATACACATAAAATTAGGTAAATTTGTATTGAAATACATATACAAAATACACATCAAATAATGTAAATTTGAATGAAAATATATAAACAAATACACTTAAAATAACGTAAATTTGTATAAAATATATGCAAGATACACATTAAATAATGTAAATGTGTATAAAAATATATATACAAAAACAAATAGAATAATGTAAAATCGTATCAAAATAAATACACAGAATATCAATAAAATAATGTAAATTTGTATGAAAATAAAGATACAAAATTCCCAAAATTATCGCATTTTTATAAAAATATATTTACCAAAATACACATAAAATATTTAAATTTGTATTGAAATAAATATACAAAATGCATATACAGTAAGGTAAATTTGTATTGAAAGAGATATTCAAAAATACATATAAAACAATGTAAATTTGTTTCAAAATATATATACGAATACACATAAAATAAAGTAGATTTCTATAGAAATATATATACAAAAAACATATGAAATTATGTAAATACGTATAAAAATATATATACAAAATACATATCAAATAATGTAAATTCGTGTCAAAATAAATAAACAAAATATCATGAAAAGAATGTGTATTTGTATGAAAATAGATAATAGATAATAAATTTGTATAAAATATATATGCAAGATACACATTAAATAATGTAAATATGTATAAAAAAGTAAATACAAAAAACAAATAGAATAATGTAACATCGTATCAAAATAAATACACCAAATATTAATAAAATAATGTAAATTTGTATGAAAATAAAGATGCAAAATTCCCATAAAATAGCGTATTTCTAATTAAAATATATATACCAAAATACGCATAAAATATTTAAATTTGCAGTGAAATAAATATACAAAATGCACATACAATAAGGTAAATTTGTATTGAAAGAGATATGCAAAAATACATCTAAAACAATGTAAATTTGTTTCAAAATATATATACGAATACAAATAAAAAAACGTAGATTTCTATAAAAATATATATACAAAATACACATAAAATTAAGTAAATACGTATAAAAAAATGTATACAAAATACACATAAAATAATGTATTTTCGAATTAAAATAAATGTAAATTTGAATGAAAATAAAAAAAACAAATACACTTAAAATAACGTAAATTTGTATATAATATATAAGCAAGATACACATTAAATAATGTAAATGTGTATAAAAAATTATATACAAAAAACAAATAGAATAATGTAAAATCGTATCAAAATAAATACACAGAATATCAATAAAATAATGTAAATTTGTATGAAAATAAAGATGCAAAATTCCCAAAAATTATCGCATTTTTTTATAAAAATATATATACCAAAATACACATAAAATATTTAAATTTGTATTGAAATAAATATACAAAATGCATATCCAGTAAGGTAAATTTGTATTAAAAGAGATACTCAAAAATACATATAAAACAATGTAAATTTGTTTCAAAATATATATACGAATACACATAAAATAAAGTAGATTTCTATAGAAATATATATACAAAATACATATGAAATTATGTAAATACGTATAAAAATATATATACAAAATACATATCAAATAATGTAAATTCGTGTCAAAATAAATAAACAAAATATCATGAAAAGAATGTGTATTTGTAGAAAATAGATAATAGATAATAAATTTGTATAAAATATATATGCAAGATACACGTTAAATAATGTAAATATGTATAAAAAAGTATATACAAAAAACAAATAGAATAATGTAAATTCGTATCAAAATAAATACACCGAATATTAATAAAATAATGTAAATTTGTATGAAAATAAAGATGCAAAATTCCCATAAAATAGCGCATTTCTTATAAAAATATATATACCAAAATACACATAAAATATTTAAATTTGTATTGAAATAAATATACAAAATGCACATACAATAAGGTAAATTTGTATTGAAAGAGATATGCAAAAATACATATAAAACAATGTAAATTTGTTTCAAAATATATATACGAATACAAATAAAAAACTTAGATTTCTATAAAAATATATTTACAAAATACACATAAAATTAAGTAAATACGTATAAAAAAATGTGTATTTGTAAAAATATAAATATACAAAATACACATAAAAGATCGTAAATTTCTATAAAACTGTATACAAAAATACACAAGTAATTAAATTTGTATGAAAATATATATACAAAATACAGCTAAAATAAGCTAAATTTGAATTGAAATATACATACAAAATACATAAAATAATGTAAATATGTATCAAATTATTTATACAAATACATATAATAACGTAGATTTGTTTAAAAATATATAAACAAAATACACATTAAGTAATGTAAATACGTATAAAAAATATGTACAAAATACATATATAATCATGTAATTCGTATAAAAATAAATAAACAAAATAGCAATAAAATAATGTAAATTTGTATGAGAAAACATATACAAATAACGCAAATTTCTATAAAAATATATGTACAAAAATGCACATAAAATAAAGTAAATTTGCAAAAAAATATATATAAAAAACACACACTAAATAATGTAAATGCGTACATAAAATAACCTAAATTTGTATAAAACTATATACAAAAATACACAAAAATAATTTAAATTTGTTTGAAAAGAAATATACAAAATACACATCAAATAATGTAAATTTGAATGAAAAGATATAAACAAATACACTTAAAATAACGTAAATTTGTATAAAATATATATGCAAGATACACATTAAATAATGTAAATGTGTATAAAAAAATATATATACAAAAAACAAATAGAATAATGTAAAATCGTATCAAAATAAATACACAGAATATCAATAAAATAATGTAAATTTGTATGAAAATAATGATACAAAATTCCAAAAAATTATCGCATTTTTTATAAAAATATATTTACCAAAATACACATAAAATATTTAAATTTGTATTGAAATAAATATACAAAATGCATATACAGTAAGGTAAATTTGTATTGAAAGAGATATTCAAAAATACATATAAAACAATGTAAATTTGTTTCAAAATATATATACGAATACATAAAATAAAGTAGATTTCTATAGAAATATATATATACAAAATACATATGAAATTATGTAAATACGTATAAAAATATATATACAAAATACATATCAAATAATGTAAATTCGTGTCAAAATAAATAAACAAAATATCATGAAAAGAATGTGTATTTGTATGAAAATAGATAATAGATAATAAATTTGTATAAAATATATATGCAAGATACATTAAATAATGTAAATATGTATAAAAAAGTATATACAAAAAACAAATAGAATAATGTAACATCGTATCAAAATAAATACACCGAATATTAATAAAATAATGTAAATTTGTATGAAAATAAAGATGCAAAATTCCAATAAAATAGCGCATTTCTTATAAAAATATATATACCAAAATACACATAAAATATTTAAATTTGCATTGAAATAAATATACAAAATGCACATACAATAAGGTAAATTTGTATTGAAAGAGATATGCAAAAATACATATAAAACAATGTAAATTTGTTTCAAAATATATATACGAATACAAATAAAAAAACGTAGATTTCTATAAAAATATATATACAAAATACACATAAAATTAAGTAAATACGTATAAAAAAATGTATACAAAATACACATAAAATAATGTAAATTCGATTTAAAATAAATAAACAAAATACCAATAAAAGAATGTGTATTTGGATAAGTATAAATATACAAAATACATATACAAAATAAACATAAAATAAGGTAGATTTGTAATAAAATATATGTACAAAATACACATAAAATAATGTAAATTTATATGAAATATATATACAAATACACATATACAAATAAAAATATATATTCAAAATAAATATTAAATAATGTACAATCGTATAAAAATATATATACAAAGTACATATAAAATAATGTAAATTCGTATCAATATAAATCAACAAAACACCAATAAAATAATATATATTTGAATGAAAATAAATTTACAAAATACACATAACATAACTAAAATTTGTATTAAAATATATACAAAAATACATAGAAATAATTTGAGTTTGTATGAAAACAGATATACAAAATCTGATAATCTGATTTTATATTATTTTTATAAAATCTGAATTTTGTTTATTGAATTTGAAACGAATATACAATTATATTATGTATATTTGTATATTTATATATACAAAATACACATTATTTATGTATGTATTGTATATATTTACTTCATTTATGTATTTTGTATATATATTTTATAGAAATCTACGTTATTTTATGTGTATTCATATATATATTTTGAAACAAATTTACATTGTTTTATATGTATTTGCATATCTATTTCAATACAATTTACCTTATTGTATGTGTTTTTAAATATTTATTTTAATACAAATTTAATTTTTATGTGTATTGGTATATATGGAGAGGTAAGTTTGTATTGAAAGAGATATTCAAAATACATATAAAAACAATGTAAATTTGTTTCAAAATATATACGAATACACATAAAATAACGTAGATTTCAATAAAATATATACAAAATACGCATAAAATGAAGTAAATGTATAAAAAATGAATACAAAAAACACATAAAAATCGTATCAAAATAAATAAACAAAATACCAGTAAAAGAATGTGTGTTTGTATAATTATAAATATACAAAATACACAAAAAATATCGTAAATTTGTATAAAACTTTATACAAAAATACACAGGAGTAATTAAATTTTTATGAAAATATATATACAAAATACAGCTAAAATAAGCTAAATTTGAATTGAAATGTACATACAAAATACATAAAATAATGTAAATCTGTATCAAAATATTTATACAAATACATATAATAACGTAGATTTGTTTAAAAATATATAAACAAAATACACATTAAGTAATGTAAATACGTAAAAAATATATGTACAAAATACACATATAATCATGTAACTCGTATCAAAATAAATAAACACAATAGCAATAAAACAATGTAAATTTGTATGAAAACATATACAAATAACGCAAATTTCTATAAAATATATGTACAAAATGCACATGAAATAAAGTAAATTTGCATAAATATATATATACAAAACACACACTAAATAATGTAAATGCGTACATAAAATAACCTAAATTTGTATAAAACTATATACAAAAATACACAAAAATAATTTAAATTCGTTTGAAAAGAAATATACAAAATACACATAAAATTAGGTAAATTTGTATTGAAATACATATACAAAATACACATCAAATAATGTAAATTTGAATGAAAATATATAAACAAATACACTTAAAATAACGTAAATTTGTATAAAATATATATGCAAGATACACATTAAATAATGTAAATGTGTATAAAAAAATATATACAAAAAACAAATAAAATAATGTAAAATCGTATCAAAATAAATACACAGAATATCAATAGAATAATGTAAATTTGTATGAAAATAAAGATGCAAAATTCCTAAAAATTATCGCATTTTTTATAAAAATATATATACCAAAATACACATAAAATAATGTAATTTCGAATTAAAATAAATGTAAATTTGAATGAAAATATAAAAACAAATACACTTAAAATAACGAAAATTTGTATAAAATATATATGCAAGATAAACATTAAATAATGTAAATGTGTATAAAAAAATATATACAAAAAACAAATAGAATAATGTAAAATCGTATCAAAATAAATACACAGAATATCAATAGAATAATGTAAATTTGTATGAAAATAAAGATGCAAAATTCCTAAAAATTATCGCATTTTTTATAAAAATATATATACCAAAATACACATAAAATATTTAAATTTGTATTGAAATAAATATACAAAATGCATATACAGTAAGGTAAATTTGTATTAAAAGAGATATTCAAAAATACATATAAAACAATGTAAATTTGTTTCAAAATATATATGCGAATACACATAAAATAAAGTAGATTTCTATAGAAATATATATACAAAATACATATGAAATTATGTAAATACGTATAAAAATATATATACAAAATACATATCAAATAATGTAAATTTGTGTTAAAATAAATAAACAAAATATCATGAAAAGAATGTGTATTTGTATAAAAATAGATAATAGATAATAAATTTGTATAAAATATATATGCAAGATACTCATGAAATAATGTAAATATGTATAAAAAAAGTGTATACAAAAAACAAATAGAATAATGTAAATTCGTATCAAAATAAATACACCGAATATTAATAAAATAATGTAAATTTATATGAAAATAAAGATGCAAAATTCCCATAAAATAGCGCATTTCTTATAAAAATATATATACCAAAATACACATAAAATATTTAAATTTGTATTGAAATATATATACAAAATGCACATACAATAAGGTAAATTTGTATTGAAAGAGATATGCAAAAATACATATAAAACAATGTAAATTTGTTTCAAAATATATATACGAATACAAATAAAAAAACGTAGATTTCTATAAAAATATATTACAAAATACACATAAAATTAAGTAAATACGTATAAAAAAATGTATACAAAATACACATAAAATAATGTAAACTCGATTTAAAATAAATAAACAAAATACCAATAAAAGAATGTGTATTTGGATAAATATAAATATACAAAATACATATACAAAATAAACATAAAATAAGGTAGATTTGTAATAAAATATATGTACAAATACACATAAAATAATGTAAATTTATATGAAAATATATATACAAATACACATAAAATACCATGAATTTGTATAAAAATATATATTCAAAATAAATATTAAATAATGTAAAAATTTATATACAAAATACATATAAAATAATGTAAATTCGTATCAATATAAATCAACAAAACACCAATAAAATAATATATATATATGAATGAAAATAAATTTACAAAATACACATAACATAACTAAAATATGTATTAAAATATATATAAAAATACATAGAAATAATTTGAGTTTGTATGAAAATAGATATTCAAAATACAAATAAAACTAGGTAAATTTCTTTTGAAATGTATATACAAAATAGCCATAAAATATTGTAAATTTGTGTCAAAATATATAAACAAATACACATAAAATAACGTAAATTTGTATGAAAAATATATACAAAATACACATAGAATAATGTCAATTCGTATCAAAATGAATGAGCAGAATATCAATAAAATAATGTATATTTGTATGAAAATAAAGATGCAAAATACCCAAAAAATAAAGCATATGTTTATAAAAATACAGATACAAAAATACACATCGAATAATTAAATTTATATTAAAATTAATATACAATATGCGTATATAATAAGGTAAATTTGTATTGAAAAAATATGCAACATACACGTTTACTCATACAAATTTATATTATTTTATTGGTATTTTGTTTATTTATTTTGATACGAATTACATGATTATATGTGTATTTTGTACACATTTTTTTATACGTATTTACATTATTTAATGTGTATTTTGTTTATATATTTTCATGCAAATTTACGTTATTATATGTGTCTTTGTATAAATATTTTGATACAAATTTACTTTATTTCATGTATTTTGTATATATATTTCAATTCAAATTTAGCTTATTTTGTGTGTATTTTGTATATATTTTCATACAAATTTAATTACTTCTGTTTATTTATGTATATAGTTTTATATAAATTTACGTTATTTTATGTGTATTTTGTATACATTTTTTTATACGTATTTACTTAATTTTATGTGTATTTTGTATATATATATTTATAGAAATCTACGTTATTTTATGTGTATTCGTACACATATTTTGAAAGAAATTTACATTGCCTTATATGTATTTTGCTTATCTATTTCAATACAAATTTACCTTATTGTAAGTGTTTTTTATATATTTATTTTAATACAAATCTTATTTTTTTATGTGTATTTTGGTATATATATTTTTATAAATAAAAAAAAAACGCGTTATTTTACGGGTATTTTGCCTCTTTATTTTCATACAAATTTACATTATTTTATTAATATTCTGTGTATTTATTTTGATACGATTTTACATTATTTTATTTGTGTTTTGTATATATTTTTTTATCCAAATTTACGTTATTTTAAGTGTATTTGTTTATGTATTTTCATTCAAATTTACATTATTTTATGTGTATTTTGTATATGTATTTCCATACAAATTTACCTAATTTTATGTGTATTTTGTATATTTATTTTCATACAAATTTAAAATATTTTTGTGTATTTTTGTATATAGTTTGATACAAATTTAGGTTATTTTATGTGTTTTTTGAATATCTATTAAATATATATACAAAATACATATGAAATTATGTAAATACGTATAAAAATATATATACAAAATACATATCAAATAATGTAAATTCGTGTCTAAATAAATAAACAAAATATCATGAAAAGAATGTGTATTTGTATGAAAATAGATAATAGATAATAAATTTGTATAAAATATATATGCAAGATACACATTAAATAATGTAAATATGTATAAAAAGTATACAAAAAACAAATAGAATAATGTAAAATCGTATCAAAATAAATATACCGAATATTAATAAAATAATGTAAATTTGTATGAAAATAAAGATGCAAAATTCCCATAAAATAGCGCATTTCTTATAAAAATATATATACCAAAATACACATCAAATTTTTAAATTTGTATTGAAATAAATATTCAAAATGCATATACAATAAGGTAAATTTGTATTGAAAGAGATATGCAAAAATACATATAAAACAATGTAAATTTGTTTCAAAATATATATACGAATACAAATAAAAAAACGTAGATTTCTATAAAAATATATATACAAAATACACATAAAATTAAGTAAATACGTATAAAAAAATGTATTCAAAATACACATAAAATAATGTAAATTCGAATTAAAATAAATAAACAAAATACCAATAAAAGAATGTGTATTTGGATAAATAAAAATATACAAAATACATATACAAAATAAACATAAAATAAGGTAGATTTGTAATAAAATATATGTACAAAATACACATACAATTATGTAAATTTATATGAAAATATATATACAAATACACATAAAATACCATGAATTTGTATAAAAAATTATATTCAAAATAAATATTAAATAATGTAAGAGCGTATAAAAATATATATACAAAGTACATATAAAATGAAAATTAAGATGGAAAATATCTATAAACTAACGCATTTTTTTTATAAAATTATTGATACCAAAATACACATAAAATATTTGAACTTGTATTAAAATAAATATACAAAATGCACATACAATAAGGTAAATTTGTATTGAAATAGATATGGAAAATATATATAAAATAATGTAAATTTGTTTCGAAATATATATACGAATACACATAAAATAACGTAGATTTCTATAAAAATACATATACAAAATACACATAAAATTAAGTAAATACGTATAAAAAAATGTAAACAAAATACACATAAAATAATGTAAATTCGTATAAATGTAAATAAACAATATACCAATAAAAGAATGTGTATTTGTATAAATATAAATATACAAAATGCACATAAAATAACGTAAATTTATATAAAACTATATACATTAAATAACGCAAATTTCTATAAAAATATATGTACAAAAATGAACATTAGATAAATTTGCAATAAAATATATATACAAAACACACATTAGATAATGTAAATGAGTATAAAAATATGTATACAAAATACCTATAAAATAATCTATATTCGTATCGAATTAAATTAAGAAATATCAATAAAATAATGTAATTTTGGATGAAAATATATATACAAAATACACATAAAATAACCTAAATACAAATACAAATATACACATAAAATAATTTAAAATTGAATGAAATAAATATACAAAATAAACATCAAATAAGGTAAATTTGTAATGAAATATATGAAAAAACACATAAAATAATATAAATTTGTATGAAAATATATTTACAAATACACATTAAATAACATGAATTTGTATAAAATTTGTATCAAAATATATACTTATACACACAATAAAATAACGTAATTTTTTTATGAAAATGTATGTACAAAATACACATAAAATAATTTAAATACGTAGAAAAATATATACAAAAAACACATAAAATAGTGTAAATATGTATGAAAATATATAAACAAATACACATAAAATAATGTAAATTTGGATAAAAAATATATACAAAATTAACATTAAATAATGCAAATATATATATAAAAAAATATATACAAAAAACACATAGAATAATGTTAAATCGTATCAAAATAAATAAAGAGAATATCAATAAAATAATGTAAATTTGTATGAAAATAAAGATGCAAAATATCCATATAATAGCGCATATTTGCATAAAAATATATATACAAAAAAACATCTAAAATAATTAAATTTGTATTAAAATAAATATACAAAATGCACGTACAATAAAGTAAATTTGTATTGAAATAGATATGCAAAATACACATTAATAATGTAAATTTGTATCAAAATATATACGAATACTCATAAAATAGAGTAAATTTCTATGAAAATATACATACAAAATAGATATACAAAATACATATATAACTAGTTAAATAAATGTACAAAAAACACAAAAAAAAAATGTAGATTTGTATAAAATGAAATCAAATACATTTTATATAAAATATATATACAAAATACACATAGAATAATGTAAAATCATATCAAAATAAATACACAGAATATCAATAAAATAAATAATTTTTATGAAAATAAAGATGCAAAATACCCATAAAATAAAGCATATTTTTATAAAAATACATATACAAAAATACACATAGATTAATGAAATTTGTATTAAAATTAATATACAAAATGCACATACAATAAAGTAAATTTGTATTAAAAAAATATGCAAAATACACATAAAACAATGTAAATTTGTTTCAAAATATATATACGAATACACATAAAATAACGCAGATTTCTATAGAAATATATATACAAAATACACTTGAAATAATGTAAATACGTATAAAAATATATATACAAAATACATATTAAATAATGTTAATTCGTGTCAAAATAAATAAACAAAATATCATGAAAAGAATGTGTATTTTTATGAAAATAGGTATACAAAATACACATAAAATAACCTAAATTTGTATAAATCTATATACAAAAATACACAAAAATAATTTAAACTTGTATGAAAATAAATATACAAAAAACATATAAAATTAGGTAAATTTGTATTGAAATACATATACAAAATACACTGAAAATAATGTAAATTTGAATGAAAATATATAAACATATAGACTTAAAATAACGTAAATTTGTATCAAATATATATACAAAAAAAACATTAAATAATGTAAATATGTATAAAAAAAATATATACAAAATACAAATAAAATAATGTAAAATTTGTATGAAAATTAAGATGCAAAATACCCATAAAATAATGCATTTTTTATAAAAATATATATACGAAAAAACATAAAATATTTGATTTTGTATTAAAATAAATAGATATACAAAATACTCATAAAATAAGCTAAATTTGAATTGAAATATATATACAAAATACATAAAATAATGTAAATTTGTATCAAAATACTTTTACAAATACACATATAATAACGTAAATTTGTTTAAAATTATATAAACAAAATACACATTAAATAATGCAAATACTTATAAAAAAAATGTACAAAATACACAAATAATCATGTAATTCGTATCAAAATAAATAGACAAAATACCAATAAAATAATGTAAATTTCTATGAGAAAACATATACAAAATACACATAAATAACGCAAATATCAATAAAAATATATATAATATAATATATTTTTAAACATATTTAAAATATTTAATGTATATTTTGTATATATATTTTATCCAAATTTACGTTATTTTATATGTATTTGTTTATATATTTTCATACAAATTTACATTATTTTATGTGAGTTTTGTGTATGTATTTCAATACAAATTTGCCTAACTTTATGTGTATTTTGCATATCTATTTTCAAACAAATTTAAATTATTTTTGTGTATTTGTGTATATATTTTTATACAAATTTTAGTTATTTTATTTGTTTTTTGTATATATATTTTCCTACAAATATACATTCTTTTATTGGAATTTTGTGTATTTAATTTTTTACGAATTTACATTATTTTATGTGTATTTTGTATATATTTTTCTACGTATTTAAATTATTTTATGTGTATTTTATATATACATTTTCATAAAAATTTACGTTATTTTATTGTGTGTATTCGTATATATTTTGAAACAAATTTTATACAAATTCATGTTATTTTATGTGTTTGTATATATATTTTCATACAAATTTATATTATTTTATGTGTATTCTTACATATATTTTATTACAAATTTATTTTATATGTTTATTTTGTATATTTATTTCATTTAATATAATCAGATTTAAATTTATTGTATATTTTTGTATTAATTTTAATACAAATTTAATTATTCTATGTATTTTCTATATGTATTTTTATAAAAATATGCTTTATTTTATGGGTATTTTGCATCTTTATTTTCATACAAATCGTATCAAAATGAATGAGCAGAATATCAATAAAATAACGTAAATTTGTATGAAAATAAAGATGCAAAATACCCATAAAATAAAGCATATTTTTATAAAAATACATATAAAAAATACACATGGAATAATTAAATTTGTATTAAAATTAATATACAAAATGCATATACAATAAGGTAAATTTGTATTGAAAAAATATGCAAAATACACAAAGTGTAAATTTGTTTAAAAATCTATATACGAATACACATAATATAACGTAGATTTCTATAGAAATATATATACAAAATACACATGAAATGATGTAAATACGTATAAAAATATATATACAAAATACACATTAAATAATTTAAATTCTCGTCAAAATAAATAAACAAAATATCAATAAAAGAATGTGTATTTGTATGAAAATAGATATACAAAATACTCATAAAATAACCTAAGTTTGTATAAAACTATATACAAAAATACACAAAAATAATTTAAATTTGTATGAAAATAAATATACAAAATACACATAAAAATAGGTAAATTTGTATTGAAATACATATATAAAATACACATAAAATAATGGAAGTTTGAATGAAAATATATAAACATATACACTTAAAATAACGTAAATTTGTATCAAATATATATACAAAACACTAATTAAATAATGTAAATATGTATAAAAAAAATATATTAAAAACACAAATAGAATAATGTAAAATCGTATCAAAATAAATACACAGAATATTAATAAAATAATGTAAATTTGTATGAAAATAAAGATGCAAAATAGCAACAAAATAACGCATTTTTTTATAACAATATATATACCAAAATACACATAAATATTAAAATTTGTATTAAAATAAATATAAAAAATGCACATACTGTAAGGTAAATTTGTATTGAAATAGATATGCAAAATACATATGAAACAATGTAAATTTGTTTCAAAATATATATACGAATACACATAAAATAACGTAGATTTCTATAAAAATATATACAAAATACACATAAAATGAAGTAAATACGTATAAAAAATGAATACAAAATACACATAAAAATCGTATCAAAATAAATAAACAAAATACTAGTAAAAGAAAGTGTATTTGTATAAATATAAATATACAAAATTCACATAAAATATCGTAAATTTGTATAAAACTATATACAAAAATACACAGAAGTTATTAAATTTGTATGAAAATATATATACAAAATACAGCTAAATAAGCTAAATTTGAATTGAAATGTACATACAAAATACATAAAATAATGTAAATCTGTATCAAAATATTTATACAAATACATATAATAACGTAGATTTGTTTAAAAATATATAAACAAAATACACATTAAGTAATGTAAATACGTATAAAAATATGTACAAAATACACATATAATCATGTAATTCGTATCAAAATAAATAAACAAAATAGCAATAAAATAATGTAAATTTGTATGAGAAAACATATACAAATAGCGAAAATTTCTATAAAAATATATGTACAAAAATGCACATAAAATAAAGTAAATTAGCATAAAAATATATATACAAAACACACACTAAATAATGTAAATGCGTACATAAAATAACCTAAATTTGTATAAAACTATATACAAAAATACACAAAAATAATTTAAATTTGTTTGAAAAGAAATATACAAAATACACATAAAATTAGGTAAATTTGTATGAAATACATATACAAAATACACATCAAATAATGTAAATTTGAATGAAAATATATAAACAAATACACTTAAAATAACGTAAATTTGTATAAAATATATATGCAAGATACACATTAAATAATGTAAATGTGTATAAAAAAATATATACAAAAAACAAATAGAATAATGTAAAATCATATCAAAATAAATACACAGAATATCAATAAAATAATGTAAATTTGTATAAAAATAAAGATGCAAAATTCCCAAACAAATATCGCATTTTTTATTAAAATATATATATACCAAAATACACATAAAATATTTAAATTTGTATTGAAATAAATATACAAAATGCATATACAGTAAGGTAAATTTGTATTGAAAGAGATATTCAAAAATACATATAAAACAATGTAAATTTGTTTCAAAATATATATACGAATACACTTAAAATAAAGAAGATTTCTATAGAAATATATATACAAAATACATATGAAATTATGTAAATACGTATAAAAATATATATACAAAATACATATCAAATAATGTAAAATCGTGTCAAAATAAATAAACAAAATATCATGAAAAGAATCTGTATTTGTATGAAAATAGATAATAGATAATAATTTTTATTAATAAAATAATGTAAATTTGTATGAAAATAAAGATGCAAAATTCCCATAAAATAGCGCATTTCTTATAAAAATATATATACCAAAATACACATAATATATTTAAATTTGTATTGAAATAAATATACAAAATGCACATACAATAAGGTAAATTTGTATTGAAAGAGATATGCAAAAATACATATAAAACAATGTAAATTTGTTTCAAAATATATATACGAACACAAATAAAAAAACGTAGATTTCTATAAAAATATATTTACAAAATACACATACAATTAAGTAAATACGTATAAAAAAAATGTATACAAAATACACATAAAATAATGTAAATTCGAATTAAAATAAATAAACAAAATACCAATAAAAGAATGTGTATTTGGATAAATATAAATGTACAAAATACACATACAAAATAAACATAAAATAAGGTAATTTTGTAATAAAATATATGTACAAAATACACATAAAATAATGTAAATTTATATGAAAATATATATACAAATACACATAAAATACCATGAATTTGTATAAAATTATATATTCAAAATGAATATTAAATAGTGTAAATGCGTATAAAAATATATATAAAAAGTACATATAAAATAATGTAAATTCGTATCAATATAAATCAACAAAATACCAATAAAATAATATATATTTGAATGAAAATAGATTTACAAAATACGCATAACAGAACTAAAATTTGTATTGAAATATATACAAAAATACATAAAAATAATTTGAGTTTGTATGAAAATAGATATTCAAAATACACATAAACTAGGTAAATTTCTTTTGAAATATATATACAAAATACCCATAAAATATTGTAAATTTGTGTCAAAATATATAAACAAATACACATAAAATAACGTAAATTTGTATGAAAAATATTTACAAATTACACATAGAATAATGTCAAATCGTATCAAAATGAATGAGCAGAATATCAATAAAATAACGTAAATTTGTATGAAAATAAAGATGCAAAATACCCATAAAATAAAGCATATTTTTATAAAAATACATATAAAAAAATACACAGAATAATTAAATTTGTATTAAAATTAATATACAAAATGCATATACAATAAGGTAAATTTGTATTGAAAAAATATGCAAAATACACAAAGTGTAAATTTGTTTAAAAATCTATATACGAATACACATAATATAACGTAGATTTCTATAGAAATATATATACAAAATACACATGAAATGATGTAAATACGTATAAAAATATATACAAAATACACATTAAATAATTTAAAGTCTCGTCAAAATAAATACACAAAATATCAATAAAAGAATGTGTATTTGTATGAAAATAGATACACAAAATACTCATAAAATAACCTAAGTTTGTATAAAACTATATACAAAAATACACAAAAATAATTTAAATTTGTTTGAAAATAAATATACAAAATACACATAAAATTAGGTAAATTTGTATTGAAATACATATACAAAATACATAAAATAATGGAAGTTTGAATGAAAATATATAAACATATACACTTAAAATAACGTAAATTTGTATAAAATTTATATACAAAATACAAATTAAATAATGTAAGTATGACTAAAAAATATATACAAAACACAAATAGAATAATGTAAAATCGTATCAAAATAAATACACAGAATATTAATAAAATAATGTAAATTTGTATGAAAATAAAGAAGCAAAATACCCATAAAATAACACTTTTTTTTTTAATATATATACAAAAATACACATAAATTTTTTTATTTGTATTAAAATAAATATACAACATACACACACCATAAGGTAAATCTGTATTGAAATAGATATGCAAAATACATATAAATCTATGGAAATTTGTTTCTAAATATATATACGAATAATCCTATAATAACGTAGATTTGTATTTAAGTATGTTTACAAAATACACATAAAATGAAGTAAATACGTATAAAAAATGTATACAAAATACATATAAAATAGTATAATTTTTTTTCAAAATAAATAAACAAAATACCAATAAAAGAATGTATTTGGATAAATATAAATATACAAAATACACATAAAATAACATAAATTTGTATAAAACTATATACAAAAAGTAAAAAAAAGTAATTAAATTTGTATGAAAATAGATATACAAAATACAGCTAAAATAAGCTAAATTTGAATTGAAATGTATATACAAAATACATAAAATAATGTAAATTTGTATCAAAATATTTATAAAAATACATATAATAACTTAAGTTTGTTTAAAAATATATAAACAAAATACACATGAAGTAATGTAAATACGTATAAAAAATATGTACAAAATACACATATAATCATGTAATTCGTATCAAACTAAATAAACAAAATAGCAATAAAATAATGTAAATTTGTAGGAGAAAACATATACAAATACATATAAAATAACGCTAATTTCTATAAAAATATATGTCCATAAAATGAACGTAAAATAAATTAACTTTGGATAAAAATATATATACAAAACACACATTAAATAATGTAAATGCGTACATAAAATAACCTAAATTTGTATAAAACTATATACAAAAATACACAAAAATAATTTAAATTTGTATGAAAAGAAATATACAAAATACACATAAAATTAGGTTAATTTCTACTGAAATACATATACAAAATACACATAAAATAATGTAAATTTGAAAGAAAATATATAATCAAATACACATATAATAACGTAAATTTGTATGAAATATATATACAAAATACACATTAAATAATGTAAATATGTATAAAAAAATATATACAAAACACAAATAGAATAATGTAAAATCGTATCAAAATATATACAGAATATTAATAAAATAATGTAAATTTGTATGAAAATTAAGATGCAAAATACCTATAAAATAACGCATTTTTTATAAGATTATTGATACCAAAATACACATAAAATATTTGAATTTGTATCAAAATAAATATACAAAATGCACATCCAATAAGGTAAATTTGTATTGAAATAGATATGCAAAATACATATAAAATAATGTAAATTTGTTTCAAAATATATATGCGAATACACATAAAATAACGTAGATTTCTATAAAAATACATATACAAAATACACATAAAATTAAGTAAATACGTATAAAAAAATGTATACAAAATACACATAAAATAATGTAAATTCGAATAAAGGTAAATAAACAATATACCAATAAAAGAATGTGTATTTGTATAAATATAAATATACAAAATGCACATAAAATAACGTAAATTTATATAAAACTATATACATAAAATAACGCAAATTTCTATAAAAATATATGTACAAAAATGAACATTAGATAAATTTGCATAAAAATAGATATACAAAACACATTAGATAATGTAAAATGAATATAAAAATATGTATACAAAATACCTATGAAATAATCTAAATTCGTATCGAATTAAATTAAGAAATACCAATATAATAATGTAATTTTGGATGAAAATATATATACAAAATACACATAAAATAATTTAAATACGTAGAAAAATATATATACAAAAAACACATAAAATAGTGTAAATATGAATGAAAATACATAAACAAATACACATAAAATAATGTAAATTTGGATAAAAAATATATACAAAATTAACATTAAATAATGTAAATATATATATAAAAATATATACAAAAAACACATAGAATAATGTTAAATCGTATCAAAATAAATAAAGAGAATATCAATAAAATAATGTAAATTTGTATGAAAATAAAGATGCAAAATATCCATATAATAACGCATATTTGCATAAAAATATATATACTAAAATACATATAAAATAATTAAATTTGTAATAAAATAAATATACAAAATGCACGTACAATAAAGTAAATTTGTATTGAAATAGATATGCAAAATACACATTAATAATGTAAATTTGTATCAAAATATATATACGAATACTCATAAAATAGAGTAAATTTCTATGAAAATATACATACAAAATAGATATACAAAAACACATATAACTAGTTAAATGTGTATTTAAATACATGTACAAAAACACATAAAATAATGTAGATTTGTATGAAATGAAAACAAATACATTTTATATAAAAACTATATACAAAATACACATAGAATAATGTAAAATCATATCAAAATAAATACACAGAATATCAATAAAATAATGTAAATTTGTATGAAAATAAAGATGCAAAATACCCATAAAATAAAGCATATTTTATAAAATACATATACAAAAATACACATAGATTAATCAAATTTGTATTAAAATTAATATACAAAATGCACATACAATAAGGTAAATTTGTATTAAAAAAATATGCAAAATACACATAAAACAATGTAAATTTGTTTCAAAATATATATACGAATACACATAAAATAACGCAGACTTCTATTGAAATATATATACAAAATACACTTGAAATAATGTAAATACGTATAAAAATATATATACAAAATACACATTAAATAATGTTAATTCGTGTCAAAATAAATAAACAAAATATCATGAAAAGAATGTGTATTTGTATGAAAATAGATATACAAAATACACATTAAATAACCTTAATTTGTATAAAACTATATACAAAAATACACAAAAATAATTTAAACTTGTATGAAAATAATTATTCAAAAAACATATAAAATTAGGTAAATTTGTATTGAAATACATATACAAAATACACATAAAATAATGTAAATTTTTATGAAAATATATAAACATATAGACTTAAAATAACGTAAATTTGTATCAAATATATATACAAAAAACACATTAAATAATGTAAATATGTATAAAAATATATATACAAAACACAAATAAAATAATGTAAAATCGTTAAAAATAAATACAGAAAATATTAATAAAATAATGTAAATTTGTATGAAAATTAAGATGCAAAATACCCATAAAATAATGCATTTTTTATAAAAATATATATACGAAAAAACATAAAATATTTGATTTTGTATTTAAATAAATAGATATACAAAATACACATAAAATAAGCTAAATTTGAATTGAAATATATATACAAAATACATAAAATAATGTAAATTGTATCAAAATACTTATACAAATACACATATAATAAAGTAAATTTGTATAAAAATATATAAACAAAATACACATTAAATAATGTAAATACGTATAAAAAAATGTACAAAATACACAAATAATCATGTAATTCGTATCAAAATAAATAGACAAAATACCAATAAAATAATGTAAATTTCTATGAGAAAACATATACAAAATACACATAAATAACGCAAATATCAAAAAAATATATATAATATAATATATTTTTATACATATTTAAATTATATTTTGTATATATTTTATACAAATTTACGTTATTTTATATGTATTTGTTTATATATTTTCATACAAATTTACATTATTTTATGTGAGTTTTGTATATGTATTTCAATACAAATTTGCCTAACTTTATGTGTATTTTGCATATCTATTTTCAAACAAATTTGAATTATTTTTGTGTATTTTTGTATATATTTTTATACAAATTTTAGTTATTTTATTTGTTTTTTGTATATATATTTTCCTACAAATATACATTATTTTATTAGAATTTTGTGTATTTAATTTTTTACGAATTTACATTATTTTATGTGTATTTTGTATATATATTTTTCTACGTATTTAAATTATTTTATGTGTATTTTATATATACATTTTTATAAAAAAATACGTTATTTTATTGTCTGTATTCGTATATATTTTGAAACAAATTTTATACAAATTCATGTTATTTTATGTGTATTTGTATATATATTTTCATACAAATTTATATTATTTTATGTGTATTCTTACATATATTTTATTACAAATTTACCTTATTTTATGTTTATTTTGTATATTTATTTCATTTAATATAATCAAATTTCAATTTATTGTATATGCATTTTGTATATTAATTTTAATACAAATTTAATTATTCTATGTGTATTTTTCTATATGTATTTTATAAAATATGCTTTTATTTTATGGGTATTTTGCATCTTTATTTTCATACAAATTTACGTTATTTTATTGATATTCTGCTTATTCATTTGATACGATTTGACATTATTCTATATATTTTTCATACATATTTACGTTATTTTATGTGTATTTGTTTATATATTTTGACACAAATTTGCAATATTTTATGGGTATTTTGTATATATATTTCATAAGAAATTTACATAGTTTTATGTGTATTTTGAATATCTATTTTCATTCATTTTTATGTGTATTTGTTTATATATTTTGACACAAATTTGCAATATTTTATGGGTATTTTGTATATATATTTCATAAGAAATTTACATAGTTTTATGTGTATTTTGAATATCTATTTTCATTCAAACTCAAATTATTTTTATGTATTTTTGTATATATTTCAATACAAATTTTAGTTAGGTTATGTGTATTTTGTAAATCTATTTTCATTCAAATATATATTATTTTATTGTTTTTTTGTTGATTTATATTGATACGAATTTACATTATTTATATATTTGTATATATATTTTTATACGCATTTACATTATTTAATATTTATTTTGAGTATATAATTTTATACAAATTCATGGTATTTTATGTGTATTTGTATATATATTTTCATATAAATTTACATTATTTTATGTGTATTTTGTACATATATTTCATTACAAATTTACCTTATTTTATGTTAATTTGTATGTGTATTTTGTACATTTATATTTATACAAATAAACATTCTTTTATTGGTATTTTGTTTATTTATTTTGTTTCGAGTTTACATTATTTTATGTATTATGTTTTATTTATACATTTACTTAATTTTATGTGTATTTTGTATATATTTTTATAGAAATCTACGTTATTTTATGTGTATTCATATATTTTGAAAACAAATTTACATTGTTTTATATGTACAATAAGGTAAATTTGTATTGAAATAGATATGCAAAATACATATAAAGCAAATGTAAATTTGTTTCAAAATATGTATACGAACACATAAAATAACGTAGATTTCTATAAAATATATATACAAAATACACATAAAATGTAGTAAATACGTATAAAAAATGTATACAAAATACATAAAATAATGTAAATTCGTATCAAAATAAATAAACAAAATACCAATAAAAGAATGTGTATTTGTATAAATATAAATATACAAAATACACATAAAATAACGTAAATTCATATAAAACTATATACAAAAATACACAGAAGTAATTAAATTTGTATGAAAATATATACAAAACACACACAAAATAAGCTAAATTTGAATTGAAATATATATACAAAATACATGAAATAAATTAAATTGGTATCAAAAATCTTTCAAAGACACATATAATAACGTAAATTTGTATGAAAATATATAAACAAAATACACATTAAATAATGTAAATACGTATAAAAAAATGTGTACAAAATATACATATAATCATGTAATTCGTATCAAAATAAATAAACAAAATACCAATAAAATAATATAAATTTGTATGAGTAAACGTGTATAAATATAAATGTACAAAATACACATACAAAATAAACATAAAATAAGGTAATTTTGTAATAAAATATATGTACAAAATACACATAAAATAATGTAAATTTATATGAAAATATATATACAAATACACATAAAATACCATGAATTTGTATAAAATTATATATTCAAAATGAATATTAAATAGTGTAAATGCGTATAAAAATATATATAAAAAGTACATATAAAATAATGTAAATTCGTATCAATATAAATCAACAAAATACCAATAAAATAATATATATTTGAATGAAAATAGATTTACAAAATACGCATAACAGAACTAAAATTTGTATTGAAATATATACAAAAATACATAAAAATAATTTGAGTTTGTATGAAAATAGATATTCAAAATACACATAAAACTAGGTAAATTTCTTTTGAAATATATATACAAAATACCCATAAAATATTGTAAATTTGTGTCAAAATATATAAACAAATACACATAAAATAACGTAAATTTGTATGAAAAATATTTACAAATTACACATAGAATAATGTCAAATCGTATCAAAATGAATGAGCAGAATATCAATAAAATAACGTAAATTTGTATGAAAATAAAGATGCAAAATACCCATATAATAAAGCATATTTTTATAAAAATACATATAAAAAATACACATAGAATAATTAAATTTGTATTAAAATTAATATACAAAATGCATATACAATAAGGTAAATTTGTATTGAAAAAATATGCAAAATACACAAAGTGTAAATTTGTTTAAAAATCTATATACGAATACACATAATATAACGTAGATTTCTATAGAAATATATATACAAAATACACATGAAATGCTGTAAATACGTATAAAAATATATATACAAAATACACATTAAATAATTTCAATTCTCGTCAAAATAAATAAACAAAATATCAATAAAAGAATGTGTATTTGTATGAAAATAGATACACAAAATACTCATAAAATAACCTAAGTTTGTATAAAACTATATACAAAAATACACAAAAATAATTTAAATTTGTTTGAAAATAAATATACAAAATACACCTAAAATTAGGTAAATTTGTATTGAAATACATATACAAAATACACATAAAATAATGGAAGTTTGAATGAAAATATATAAACATATACACTTAAAATAACGTAAATTTGTATCAAATATATATACAAAATACTAATTAAATAATGTAAGTATGTATAATAAAATATATACAAAACACAAATAGAATAATGTAAAATCGTATCAAAATAAATACACAGAATATTAATAAAATAATGTAAATTTGTATGAAAATAAAGAAGCAAAATACCCATAAAATAACACTTTTTTTTTAAATATATATACAAAAATACACATAAATTTTTTTATTTGTATAAAAATAAATATACAAAATACACAAACAATAAGGTAAATCTGTATTGAAATAGATATGCAAAATACATATAAAACAATGTAAATTTGTTTCAAAATATATATACGAATACACATAAAATAACGTAGATTTGTATAAAAGTATATATACAAAATACACGTAAAATGAAGTAAATACGTATAAAAAAATGTATACAAAATACATATAAAATAATGTAAATTCGTATCAAAATAAATAAACAAAATACCAATAAAAGAATGTGTATTTGTATAAATATAAATATACAAAATACACATAAAATAACGTAAATTTGTATAAAACTATATACAAAAATACACAGAAGTAATTAAATTCGTATGAAAATAAATATACAAAATACAGCTAAAATAAGCTAAATTTGAATTGAAATGTATATACAAAATACATAAAATAATGTAAATTTGTATCAAAATATTTATAAAAATACATATAATAACTTAAATTTGTTTAAAAATATATAAACAAAATACACATGAAGTAATGTAAATACGTATAAAAAATATGTACAAAATACACATATAATCATGTAATTCGTATCAAACTAAATAAACAAAATAGCAATAAAATAATGTAAATTTGTATGAGAAAACATATACAAATACATATAAAATAACGCTAATTTCTATAAAAATATATGTCCATAAAATGAACGTAAAATAAATTAACTTTGGATAAAAATATATATACAAAACACACATTAAATAATGTAAATGCGTACATAAAATAACCTAAATTTGTATAAAACTATATACAAAAATACACAAAAATAATTTAAATTTGTATGAAAAGAAATATACAAAATACACATAAAATTAGGTTAATTTCTACTGAAATACATATACAAAATACACATAAAATAATGTAAATTTGAAAGAAAATATATAATCAAATACACATATAATAACGTAAATTTGTATGAAATATATATACAAAATACACATTAAATAATGTAAATATGTATAAAAAATATATACAAAACACAAATAGAATAATGTAAAATCGTATCAAAATATATACACAGAATATTAATAAAATAATGTAAATTTGTATGAAAATTAAGATGCAAAATACCTATAAAATAACGCATTTTTTATAAGATTATTGATACCAAAATACACATAAAATATTTGAATTTGTATCAAAATAAATATACAAAATGCACATCCAATAAGGTAAATTTGTATTGAAATAGATATGCAAAATACATATAAAATAATGTAAATTTGTTTCAAAATATATATGCGAATACACATAAAATAACGTAGATTTCTATAAAAATACATATACAAAATACACATAAAATTAAGTAAATACGTATAAAAAAATGTATACAAAATACACATAAAATAATGTAAATTCGAATAAAGGTAAATAAACAATATACCAATAAAAGAATGTGTATTTGTATAAATATAAATATACAAAATGCACATAAAATAACGTAAATTTATATAAAACTATATACATAAAATAACGCAAATTTCTATAAAAATATATGTACAAAAATGAACATTAGATAAATTTGCATAAAAATAGATATACAAAACACACATTAGATAATGTAAATGAGTATAAAAATATGTATACAAAATACCTATGAAATAATCTAAATTCGTATCGAATTAAATTAAGAAATACCAATATAATAATGTAATTTTGGATGAAAATATATATACAAAATACACATAAAATAATTTAAATACGTAGAAAAATATATATACAAAAAACACATAAAATAGTGTAAATATGAATGAAAATACATAAACAAATACACATAAAATAATGTAAATTTGGATAAAAAATATATACAAAATTAACATTAAATAATGTAAATATATATATAAAAAAATATATACAAAAAACACATAGAATAATGTTAAATCGTATCAAAATAAATAAAGAGAATATCAATAAAATAATGTAAATTTGTATGAAAATAAAGATGCAAAATATCCATATAATAACGCATATTTGCATAAAAATATATATACTAAAATACATATAAAATAATTAAATTTGTAATAAAATAAATATACAAAATGCACGTACAATAAAGTAAATTTGTATTGAAATAGATATGCAAAATACACATTAATAATGTAAATTTGTATCAAAATATATATACGAATACTCATAAAATAGAGTAAATTTCTATGAAAATATACATACAAAATAGATATACAAAAAACACATATAACTAGTTAAATTTGTATTTAAATACATGTACAAAAAACACATAAAATAATGTAGATTTGTATGAAATGAAAACAAATACATTTTATATAAAAACTATATACAAAATACACATAGAATAATGTAAAATCATATCAAAATAAATACACAGAATATCAATAAAATAATGTAAATTTGTATGAAAATAAAGATGCAAAATACCCATAAAATAAAGCATATTTTTATAAAAATACATATACAAAAATACACATAGATTAATCAAATTTGTATTAAAATTAATATACAAAATGCACATACAATAAGGTAAATTTGTATTAAAAAAATATGCAAAATACACATAAAACAATGTAAATTTGTTTCAAAATATATATACGAATACACATAAAATAACGCAGACTTCTATTGAAATATATATACAAAATACACTTGAAATAATGTAAATACGTATAAAAATATATATACAAAATACACATTAAATAATGTTAATTCGTGTCAAAATAAATAAACAAAATATCATGAAAAGAATGTGTATTTGTATGAAAATAGATATACAAAATACACATTAAATAACCTTAATTTGTATAAAACTATATACAAAAATACACAAAAATAATTTAAACTTGTATGAAAATAATTATTCAAAAAACATATAAAATTAGGTAAATTTGTATTGAAATACATATACAAAATACACATAAAATAATGTAAATTTTTATGAAAATATATAAACATATAGACTTAAAATAACGTAAATTTGTATCAAATATATATACAAAAAACACATTAAATAATGTAAATATGTATAAAAAATATATATACAAAACACAAATAAAATAATGTAAAATCGTTAAAAATAAATACAGAAAATATTAATAAAATAATGTAAATTTGTATGAAAATTAAGATGCAAAATACCCATAAAATAATGCATTTTTTATAAAAATATATATACGAAAAAACATAAAATATTTGATTTTGTATTTAAATAAATAGATATACAAAATACACATAAAATAAGCTAAATTTGAATTGAAATATATATACAAAATACATAAAATAATGTAAATTGTATCAAAATACTTATACAAATACACATATAATAAAGTAAATTTGTATAAAAATATATAAACAAAATACACATTAAATAATGTAAATACGTATAAAAAAAATGTACAAAATACACAAATAATCATGTAATTCGTATCAAAATAAATAGACAAAATACCAATAAAATAATGTAAATTTCTATGAGAAAACATATACAAAATACACATAAATAACGCAAATATCAATAAAAATATATATAATATAATATATTTTTATACATATTTAAAATATTTAATGTATATTTTGTATATATATTTTATCCAAATTTACGTTATTTTATATGTATTTGTTTATATATTTTCATACAAATTTACATTATTTTATGTGAGTTTTGTATATGTATTTCAATACAAATTTGCCTAACTTTATGTGTATTTTGCATATCTATTTTCAAACAAATTTAAATTATTTTTGTGTATTTTTGTATATATTTTTATACAAATTTTAGTTATTTTATTTGTTTTTTGTATATATATTTTCCTACAAATATACATTATTTTATTGGAATTTTGTGTATTTAATTTTTTACGAATTTACATTATTTTATGTGTATTTTGTATATATATTTCTACGTATTTAAATTATTTTATGTGTATTTATATATACATTTTTATAAAAATTTACGTTATTTTATTGTGTATTCGTATATATTTTGAAACAAATTTTATACAAATTCATGTTATTTTATGTGTATTTGTATATATATTTTCATACAAATTTATATTATTTTATGTGTATTCTTACATATATTTTATTACAAATTTACCTTATTTTATGTTTATTTTGTATATTTATTTCATTTAATATAATCAAATTTCAATTTATTGTATATGCATTTTGAATTTTAATTTTAATTTAATTATTTATATGTATTTATTCTATATTTTTATAAAAATATGCTTTATTTTATGGGTATTTTGCATCTTTATTTTCATACAAATTTACGTTATTTTATTGATATTCTGCTTATTCATTTTGATACGATTTGACATTATTCTATGTGTATTTTGTATATATTTTTCATACAAATTTACGTTATTTTATGTGTATTTGTTTATATATTTTGACACAAATTTGCAATATTTTATGGGTATTTTGTATATATATTTCATAAGAAATTTACATAGTTTTATGTGTATTTTGAATATCTATTTTCATTCAAACTCAAATTATTTTTATGTATTTTTGTATATATTTCAATACAAATTTTAGTTAGGTTATGTGTATTTTGTAAATCTATTTTCATTCAAATATATATTATTTTATTGTTTTTTTGTTGATTTATATTGATACGAATTTACATTATTTTATATGTACTTTGTATATATATTTTTATACGCATTTACATTATTTAATATTTATTTTGAGTATATAATTTTATACAAATTCATGGTATTTTATGTGTATTTGTATATATATTTTCATATAAATTTACATTATTTTATGTGTATTTTGTACATATATTTCATTACAAATTTACCTTATTTTATGTTAATTTGTATGTGTATTTTGTACATTTATATTTATACAAATAAACATTCTTTTATTGGTATTTTGTTTATTTATTTTGTTTCGAGTTTACATTATTTTATGTGTATTTTGTTTATATTTTTTTATACGTATTTACTTAATTTTATGTGTATTTTGTATATATATTTTTTATAGAAATCTACGTTATTTTATGTGTATTCGTACATATATTTTGAAACAAATTTACATTGTTTTATATGTACAATAAGGTAAATTTGTATTGAAATAGATATGCAAAATACATATAAAGCAATGTAAATTTGTTTCAAAATATGTATACGAATACACATAAAATAACGTAGATTTCTATAAAAATATATATACAAAATACACATAAAATGTAGTAAATACGTATAAAAAATGTATACAAAATACACATAAAATAATGTAAATTCGTATCAAAATAAATAAACAAAATACCAATAAAAGAATGTGTATTTGTATAAATATAAATATACAAAATACACATAAAATAACGTAAATTTATATAAAACTATATACAAAAATACACAGAAGTAATTAAATTTGTATGAAAATATATACAAAACACACACAAAATAAGCTAAATTTGAATTGAAATATATATACAAAATACATGAAATAAATTAAATTGGTATCAAAAAATCTTTTCAAATACACATATAATAACGTAAATTTGTATGAAAATATATAAACAAAATACACATTAAATAATGTAAATACGTATAAAAAAATGTGTACAAAATATACATATAATCATGTAATTCGTATCAAAATAAATAAACAAAATACCAATAAAATAATATAAATTTGTATGAGTAAACGTGTATAAATATAAATGTACAAAATACACATACAAAATAAACATAAAATAAGGTAATTTTGTAATAAAATATATGTACAAAATACACATAAAATAATGTAAATTTATATGAAAATATATATACAAATACACATAAAATACCATGAATTTGTATAAAATTATATATTCAAAATGAATATTAAATAGTGTAAATGCGTATAAAAATATATATAAAAAGTACATATAAAATAATGTAAATTCGTATCAATATAAATCAACAAAATACCAATAAAATAATATATATTTGAATGAAAATAGATTTACAAAATACGCATAACAGAACTAAAATTTGTATTGAAATATATACAAAAATACATAAAAATAATTTGAGTTTGTATGAAAATAGATATTCAAAATACACATAAAACTAGGTAAATTTCTTTTGAAATATATATACAAAATACCCATAAAATATTGTAAATTTGTGTCAAAATATATAAACAAATACACATAAAATAACGTAAATTTGTATGAAAAATATTTACAAATTACACATAGAATAATGTCAAATCGTATCAAAATGAATGAGCAGAATATCAATAAAATAACGTAAATTTGTATGAAAATAAAGATGCAAAATACCCATAAAATAAAGCATATTTTTATAAAAATACATATAGAAAATACACATAGAATAATTAAATTTGTATTAAAATTAATATACAAAATGCATATACAATAAGGTAAATTTGTATTGAAAAAATATGCAAAATACACAAAGTGTAAATTTGTTTAAAAATCTATATACGAATACACATAATATAACGTAGATTTCTATAGAAATATATATACAAAATACACATGAAATGCTGTAAATACGTATAAAAATATATATACAAAATACACATTAAATAATTTAAATTCTCGTCAAAATAAATAAACAAAATATCAATAAAAGAATGTGTTTTTGTATGAAAATAGATACACAAAATACTCATAAAATAACCTAAGTTTGTATAAAACTATATACAAAAATACACAAAAATAATTTAAATTTGTTTGAAAATAAATATACAAAATACACCTAAAATTAGGTAAATTTGTATTGAAATACATATACAAAATACACATAAAATAATGGAAGTTTGAATGAAAATATATAAACATATACACTTAAAATAACGTAAATTTGTATCAAATATATATACAAAATACTAATTAAATAATGTAAGTATGTATAATAAAATATATACAAAACACAAATAGAATAATGTAAAATCGTATCAAAATAAATACACAGAATATTAATAAAATAATGTAAATTTGTTTGAAAATAAAGATGCAAAATAGCCATAAAATAACGCATTTTTTTAAAAAATATATATACCAAAATACACATAAAATATTAAAATTTGTATTAAAATAAATATAAAAAATGCACATACTGTAAGGTAAATTTCTATTGAAATAGCTATGCAAAATACATATAAAACAATGTAAATTTGTTTCAAAATATATATACGAATACACATAAAATAACGTTCATTTCTATAAAAATATATACAAAATACACATAAAATGAAGTAAATACGTATAAAAAAATGAATACAAAATACACATAAAAATCGTATCAAAATAAATAAACAAAATACCAGTAAAAGAAAGTATTTTTGTATAAATATAAATATACAAAATACACATAAAATATCGTAAATTTGTAAAAAACTATATACAAAAATACACAGAAGTTATTAAATTTGTATGAAAATATATATACAAAATACAGCTAAAATAAGCTAAATTTGAACTGAAATGTACATACAAAATACATAAAATAATGTAAATCTGTATCAAAATATTTATACAAATACATATAATAACGTAGATTTGTTTAAAATATATAAACAAAATACACATTAAGTAATGTAAATACGTATAAAAAATATGTACAAAATACACATATAATCATGTAATTCGTATCAAAATAAATAAACAAAATAGCAATAAAACAGTGTAAAATTGTATGAGAAAAAATATACAAATAACGCAAATTTCAATAAAAATATATGTAGAAAAATGAACATAAAATAAAGTAAATTAGCATAAAAATATATATACAAAACACACACTAAATAATGTAAATGCGTACATAAAATAACCTAAATTTGTATAAAACTATATACAAAAATACACAAAAATAATTTAAATTTGTTTGAAAAGAAATATACAAAATACACATAAAATCAGGTAAATTTGTATGGAAATACATATACAAAATACACATCAAATAATGTAAATTTGAATGAAAATATATAAACAAATACACTTAAAATAACGTAAATTTGTATAAAATATATATGCAAGATACACATTAAATAATGTAAATGTGTATAAAAAAATATATACAAAAAACAAATGGAATAATGTAAAATCGTATCAAAATAAATACACAGAATATCAATAAAATAATGTAAATTTGTATGAAAATAAAGATGCAAAATTCCCAAAAATTATCGCATTTTTTATAAAATCATATATACCAAAATACACATAAAATATTTAAATTTGTATTGAAATAAATATACAAAATGCATATACAGTAAGGTAAATTTGTATTGAAAGAGATATTCAAAAATACATACAAAACAATGTAAATTTGTTTCAAAATATATATACGAATACACATAAAATAAAGTAGATTTCTATAGAAATATATATACAAAATACATATGAAATTATTTAAATACGTATTAAAACATATATACAAAATACATATCAAATAATGTAAATTCGTGTCAAAATAAATAAACAAAATATCATGAAAAGAATGTGTATTTGTATGAAAATAGATAATAGATAATAAATTTGTATAAAATATATATGCAAGATACACATTAAATAATGTAAATATGTATAAAAAAAGTATATACAAAAAACAAATAGAATAATGTAAAATCGTATCAAAATAAATACACCGAATATTAATAAAATAATGTAAATTTGTATGAAAATAAAGATGCAAAATTCCCATAAAATAGCGCATTTCTTATAAAAATATATATACCAAAATACACATAATATATTTAAATTTGTATTGAAATATATATACAAAATGCACATACAATAAGGTAAATTTGTATTGAAAGAGATATGCAAAAATACATATAAAACAATGTAAATTTGTTTCAAAATATATATACGAATACAAATAAAAAAACGTAGATTTCTATAAAAATACAAAATACACATAAAATTAAGTAAATACGTATAAAAAAATGTATACAAAATACACATAAAATAATGTAAATTCGAATTAAAATAAATAAACAAAATACCAATAAAAGAATGTGTATTTGGATAAATATAAATATACTAAATACACATAGAAAATAAACATAAAATAAAGTAGATTTGTAATAAAATATATGTACAAAATACACATAAAATAATGTAAATTTATATGAAAATATATATACAAATACACATAAAATAACATGAATCTGTATAAAATTATATATTCAAAATAAATATTAAATAATGTAAAAGCGTATAAAAATATATATACAAAGTACATATAAAATGAAAATTAAGATGCAAAATACCTATAAAATAACGCATTTTTTATAAAATTATTGATACCAAAATACACATAAAATATTTCAACTTGTATTAAAATAAATATACAAAATGCACTTACAATAATGTAAATTTGTATTGAAATAGATATGCAAAATACATATAAAAAATGTAAATTTGTTTCAAAATATATATACGAATACACATAAAATAACGTAGATTTCTATAAAACTACATATACAAAATATGCATAAAATTAAGTAAATACGTACAAAAAAATGTATACAAAATACACATAAAATTATGTAAATTCGTATAAATGTAAATAAACAATATACCAATAAAAGAATGTGTATTTGTATAAATATAAATATACAAAATGCACATAAAATAACGTAAATTTATATAAAACTATATACATAAAATAACGCAAATTTCTATAAAATAAATGTACAAAAATGAACATTAAATAAATTTGCATAAAAATATATATACAAAACACACATTAGATAATGTAAATAAGTATAAAAATATGTATACAAAATACCTATGATGAAAATATATATACAAAATACACATAAAATAACCTAAATACAAATACAAATATACACATAAAATAATTTAAAATTGAATGAAATAAATATACAAAATAAACATAAAGTAAGGTAAATTTGTAATGAAATATATGAAAAAATACACATAAAATAATATAAATTTGTATGAAAATATATATACAAATACACATTCAATAACATGAATTTGTATAAAATTTGTATCAAAATATATACTTATACACACAATAAAATAACGTAATTTTTTATGAAAATGTATATACAAAATACACATAAAATGATTTAAATACGTAGAAAAATATATATACAAAAAACACATAAAATAATGTAAATATGTATGAAAATATATAAACAAATACTCATAAAATAATGTAAATTTGGATAAAATATATATCATAAAATAATGTAAATTTGTATCAAAATAAATAAACAAAATAATAAAAAGAATGTTTATTTGAATGAATATAAATATACAAAATACACATAAAATAACTTAAATTTATATAAAACTATATAAAAAAATACACAGAAGTAATTAAATTTGTATGAAAATATATACAAAATACACACGAAATAAGCTAAATTTGAATTGAAATATATATACAAAATACATGAAATAAAGTAAATTTGTATCAAAATATTTATTCAAAGACACATATAATAACGTAAATTTGTATGAAAATATATAAACAAAATACACATTAAATAATGTAAATACGTATAAAAAAATATGTACAAAATACACATATAATCATGTAATTCGTATCAAAATAAATAAACAAAATACCAATAAAATAATATAAATTTGTATGAGTAAACGTGTATGTTGCATATTTTTTCAATACAAATTTACCTAATTATATACGCATTTTGTATATTAATTTTAATACAAATTTAATTATTCGATGTGTATTTTTGTATCTGTATTTTTATAAACTTATTCTTTATTTTTTGGGTATTTTGCATCTTTATTTTCATACAAATTTATATTATTTTATTGATATTCTGCTCATTCATTTTGATAGGAATTGACATTATTCTATGTGTATTTTGTATATATTTTTCATACAAATTTACGTTATTTTATGTGTATTTGTTTATATATTTTGACACAAATTTACAATATTTTATGGGTATTTTGTATATATTTTTCAAAAGAAATTTACCTAGTTTTATGTGTATTTTGTATATCTATTTTCATACAAACTCAAATTATTTCTATGTATTTTTGTATATATTTTAATACAAATTTTAGTTATGTTATGTGTATTTTGTAAATTTATTTTCATTCAAATATATATTATTTTACTGGTGTTTTGTTGATTTATATTGATACGAGTTTACATTATTTTTTATGTACTTTGTATATATTTTATACGCTTTTCCATTATTTAATAATTATTTAGAAAATATATATTTATACAAATTCATGGTATTTTATGTGTATTTGTATATATATTTTCATATAAATTTACATTATTTTATGTTTATTTTGTACATATATTTTATTACAAATCTACCTTATTTTATGTTTATTTTGTATGTGTATTTTGTATATTTATATTTATCCAAATACACATTCTGTTATTGGTATTTTGTTTATTTATTTTAATTCGGATTTACGTTCTCTTATCGGAATTTTATTTATTTATTTTGATACGAATTTTCATTTTTTTTAGGTGTATTTGATATATATATTTTTATACTTATTTACATAATTTTATATGTATTTTGAATATATTTTTTCATAGAAATTTACTCTATATGTATATGTATAGAAAATACACATGAAATAATCTAAATTCGTATCGAAATAAATGAACAAAATACCGATAAAATAATGTAATTTTGAATGAAAATATATATAGAAAATACACATAAAATAACGTAAATACAAATGAATATATACACATAAAATGATTTGAATTTGAATGAAAATAGATATAAAAATAAAATTAAAATAAGGCAAATTTATAATGAAATATATATACAAAATACACATAAAATAATGTAGATTTGTTTCAAAATATATATACGAATACACATAAAATAACGTAGATTTCTATAGAAATATATATACAAATACACATGAAATGTTGTAAATACGTATAAAAATATATATACAAAATACACATTAAATAATGTAAATTCGTGTCAAAATAAATAATTAAAATATCAATAAAAGAATGTGTATTTGTATTAAAATAAATATACAAAATACACATATAATAAGGTAAATCTGTATTGAAATAAATATGCAAAATACATATAAAACAATGTAAATTTGTTTCAAAATATATATACGAATACACATAAAATAACGTAGATTTGTATAAAAATATATATACAAAATACACATAAAATGAAGTAAATACGTATAAGAAAATGTATACAAAATACACATAAAATAATGTAAATTCGTATCAAAATAAATAAACAAAATACCAATAAAAGAATGTGTATTTGTATAAATATAAATATACAAAATACACATAAAATAACGTAAATTTGTATAAAACTATATACAAAAATACACAGAAGTTATTAAATTCGTATGAAAATAGATATACAAAATACAGATAAAATAAGCTAAATTTGAATTGAAATGTATATAGAAAATACATCAAATAATGTAAATTTGTATCAAAATATTTATAAAAATACATATAATAACGTAAATTTGTTTAAAAATATATAAACAAAATACACATTAAGTAATGTAAATACGTATAAAAAATATGTACAAAATACACATATAATCATGTAATTCGTATCAAACTAAATAAACAAAATATCAATAAAATAATGTAAATTTGTATGAGAAAACATATACAAATACATATAAAATAACGCTAATTTCTATAAAAATATATGTCCAAAAATGAACGTAAAATAAAGTAACTTTGGATAAAAATATATATACAAAACACACATTAAATAATGTAAATGCGTACATAAAATAACCTAAATTTGTATAAAACTATATACAAAAATACACAAAAATAATTTAAATTTTTATGAAAAGAAATATACAAAATACACATAAAATTAGGTTAATTTGTATTGAAATATATATACAAAATACATATAAAATAATGTAAATTTGAAAGAAAATATATAAACAAATACACATATAATAACGTAAATTTGTATGAAATATATAATCAAAATACACATTAAATAATGTAAATATGTATAAAAAAATATATAGAAAACACAAATAGAATAATGTAAAATCGTATCAAAATATATACACAGAATATTAATAAAATAATGTAAATTTATATGAAAATTAAGATGCAAAATACCTATAAAATAACGCATTGATACCAAAATAAACATAAAATATTTGAATTTGTATTAAAATAAAGATACAAAATGCACATACAATAAGGTAAATTTGTATTGAAATAGATATGCAAAATACATATAAAATAATGTAAATTTGTTTCAAAATATATATACGAATACACATAAAATAACGTAGATTTCTATAAAAATACATATACAAAATACACATAATATTAAGTAAATACGTATAAAAATATATATACAAAATACACATAAAATAATGTAAATTCGTATAAATGTAAATAAACAATATACCAATAAAAGAATGTGTATTTGTAAAATACACATAAAATAACGTAGATTTCTATAAAAATAAATACACATAAAATGAAGTAAATACGTATAAAAAAAATGAATACAAAAAATGCATAAAAATCGTATCAAAATAAATAAACAAAATACCAGTAAAAGAATGTGTATTTGTATAAATATAAATATACAAAATACACATAAAATATCGTAAATTTGTATAAAACTATATACAAAAATACACAGAAGTAATTAGATTTGTATGAAAATATATATACAAAATACAGCTAAAATGAGCTAACTTTGATTTGAAATGTACATACAAAATACATAAAATAATGTAAATCTGTATCAAAATATTTATACAAATACATATAATAACGTAGATTTGTTTAAAAATATATAAACAAAATACACATTAAGTAATGTAAATACGTATAAAAAATATGTACAAAATACACATATAATCATGTAATTCGTGTCAAAATAAATAAACAAAATAGCAATAAAATAATGTAAATTTGTATGAGAAAACATATACAAATAACGCAAATTTCTATAAAAATATATGTACAAAAATGCACATAAAATAAAGTAAATTTGCAAAAAAATATATATACAAAACACACACTAAATAATGTAAATGCGTAAATAAAATAACCTAAATTTGTATAAAACATTATACACAAAAATAATTTAAATTTGTTTGAAAAGAAATATACAAAATACACATAAAACTAGGTAAATTTGTATTGAAATACATATACAAAATACACATCAAATAATGTAAATTTGAATGAAAATATATAAACAAATACACTTAAAATAACGTAAATTTGTATAAAATATATATGCAAGATACACATTAAATAATGTAAATGTGTATAAAAAAATATATACAAAAAACAAATAGAATAATGTAAAATCGTATCAAAATAAATACACAGAATATCAATAAAATAATGTAAATTTGTATGAAAATAAAGATGCAAAATTCCCCAAAATTATCGCATTTTTTATAAAAATATATTTACCAAAATACACATAAAATATTTAAATTTGTATTGAAATAAATATACAAAATGCATATACAGTAAGGTAAATTTGTATTGAAAGAGATATTCAAAAATACATATAAAACAATGTAAATTTGTTTCAAAATATATATACGAATACACATAAAATAAAGTAGATTTCTATAGAAATATATATACAAAATACATATGAAATTATGTAAATACGTATAAAAATATATATAGAAAATACATATCAGATAATGTAAATTCGTGTCAAAATAAATAAATGAAATATCATGAAAAGAATGTGTATTTGTATGAAAATAGATAATAGATAATAAATTTGTATAAAATATATATGCAAGATACATATTAAATAATGTAAATATGTATAAAAAAGTATATACAAAAAACAAATAGAATAATGTAACATCGTATCAAAATAAATACACCGAATATTAATAAAATAATGTAAATTTGTATGAAAATAAAGATGCAAAATTCCCATAAAATAGCGCATTTCTTATAAAAATATATATACCAAAATACACATAAAATATTTAAATTTGCATTGAAATAAATATACAAAATGCACATACAATAAGGTAAATTTGTATTGAAAGAGATATGCGCAAATACATATAAAACAATGTAAATTTGTTTCAAAATATATATACGAATACAAATAAAAAACGTAGATTTCTATAAAAATATATACAAAATACACATAAAATTAAGTAAATAACTATAAAAAAATGTATACAAAATACACATAAAATAATGTAATTTCGTATTAAAATAAATGTAAATTTGAATGAAAATATAAAAACAAATACACTTAAAATAACGTAAATTTGTATAAAATATATATGCAAGATACATTAAGTAATGAAAATGTGTATAAAAAATATATACAAAAAACAAATAGAATAATGTAAAATCGTATCAAAATAAATACACAGAATATCAATAAAATAATTTAAATTTGTATGAAAATAAAGATGCAAAATTCCCAAAAATTATCGCATTTTTTATAAAAATATATATACCAAAATACACATAAAATATATAAATTTGTATTGAAATAAATATACAAAATGCATATACAGTAAGGTAAATTTGTATTAAAAGAGATATTCAAAAATACATATAAAACAATGTAAATTTGTTTCAAAATATATATACGAATACACATAAAATAAAGTAGATTTCTATAGAAATATATATACAAAATACATATGAAATTATGTAAATACGTATAAAAATATATATACAAAATACATATCAAATAATGTAAATTCGTGTCAAAATAAATTAACAAAATATCATGCAAAGAATGTGTATTTGTATAAAAATAGATAATAGATAATAAATTTGTATAAAATATATATGCAAGATACTCATTAAATAATGTAAATATGTATAAAAAAGTATATACAAAAAACAAATAGAATAATGTAAATTCGTATGAAAATAAATGCACCGAATATTAATAAAATAATATAAATTTGTATGAAAATAAAGATGCAAAATTCCCATAAAATAGCGCATTTCTAACAAAAATATATATACGAAAATACACATAAAATATTTAAATTTGTATTGAAATAAATATACAAAATGCACATACAATAAGGTAAATTTGTATTGAAAGAGATATGCAAAAATACATATAAAACAATGTAAATTTGTTTCAAAATATATATACGAATACAAATAAAAAAACGTAGATTTCTATAAAAATATATATACAAAATACACATAAAATTAAGTAAATACGTATAAAAAAATGTATACAAAATACACATAAAATAATGTAAATTCGAATTAAAATAAATAAACAAAATACCAATAAAAGAATGTGTATTTGGATAAATATAAATATACAAAATACATATACAAAATAAACATAAAATAAGGTAGATTTGTAATAAAATATATGTACAAAATACACATAAAATAATGTAAATTTATATGAAAATATATATACAAATACACATAAAATACCATGAATTTGTATAAAAATATATATTCAAAATAAATATTAAATAATGTAAGAGCGTATAAAAATATATATACAAAGTACATATAAAATGAAAATTAAGATGCAAAATACCTATAAAATAACGCATTTTTTTATAAAATTATTGATACCAAAATACACATAAAATATTTGAACTTGTATTAAAATAAATATACAAAATGCACATACAATAAGGTAAATTTGTATTGAAATAGATATGCAAAATACATATAAAATAATGTAAATTTGTTTCAAAATATATATACGAATACACATAAAATAACGTAGATTTCTATAAAAATACATATACAAAATACACATAATATTAAGTAAATACGTATAAAAAAATGTATACAAAATACACATAAAATAATGTAAATTCGTATAAATGTAAATAAACAATATACCAATAAAAGAATGTGTATTTGTATAAATATAAATATGCAAAATGCACATAAAATAACGTAAATTTATATAAAACTATATACATAAAATAACGCAAATTTATATAAAAATATATGTACAATAATGATCATAAAATAAATTTGCATAAAAATATATATTCAAAACACACTTTAGATAATGTAAATGAGTATAAAAATATGTATACAAAATACCTATGAAATAATCTAAATTCGTATCGAATTAAATTAAGAAAATATCAATTAAATAATGTAATTTTGGATGAAAATATATATACAAAATACACATAAAATAACCTAAATACAAATACAAATATACACATAAAATAATTTAAAATTGAATGAAATAAATATACAAAATAAACATAAAATAAGGTAAATTTGTAATGAAATATATGAAAAAATACACATAAAATAATATAAATTTGTATGAAAATATATATACAAATACACATTAAATAACATGAATTTGTATAAAATTTGTATCAAAATATATACTTATACACACAATAAAATAACGTAATTTTTTATGAAAATGTATATACAAAATACACATAAAATAATTTAAATACGTAGAAAAATATATATACAAAAAACACATAAAATAATGTAAATTTGTATGAAAATATATAAACAAATACACATAAAATAATGTAAATTTGGATAAAATATATATACAAAATGAACATTAAATAATGTAAATTTGTATAAAAAAATATACAAAATACACATAGAATAATGTTAAATCGTATCAAAATAAATAAAGAGAATATCAATAAAATAATATAAATTTGAATGAAAATAAAGATGCAAAATATCCATATATTAACGCATATTTGCATATAAATATATATACAAAAATACATATAAAATAGTTAAATTTGTATTAAAATAAATATACAAAATGCACGTACAATAAAGTAAATTTGTATTGCAATAGATATGCAAAATACACATCAATAATGGAAATTTGTATCAAAATATATATACGAATACTCATAAAATAGAGTAAATTTCTATGAAAATATACATACAAAATAGATATACAAAATACACATATAACTAGTTATATTTGTATTTAAATACATGTACAAAAAACACATAAAATAATGTAGATTTGTATGAAATGAAAACAAATACATTTTATATAAAATATATATACAAAATACACATAGAATAATGTAAAATCATATCAAAATAAATACACAGAATATCAATAAAATAATGTAAATTTGTATGAAAATAAAGATGCAAAATACCCATAAAATAAAGCATATTTTTATAAAAATACATATACAAAAATACACATAGATTAATCAAATTTGTATTAAAATTAATATACAAAATGCACATACAATAAGGTAAATTTGTATTGAAAAAATATGCAAAATACACATAAAACAATGTAAATTTGTTTCAAAATATATATTCGAATACACATAAAATAACGCAGATTTCTATAGAAATATATATACAAAATACACTTGAAATAATGTCAATACGTATAAAAATATATATATACAAAATACACATTAAATAATGTTAATTCGTGTCAAAATAAATAAACAAAATATCATGAAAAGAATGTGTATTTGTATGAAAATAGATATACAAAATACACATAAAATAACCTAAATTTGTATAAAACTATAAACAAAAATACACAAAAATAATTTAAACTTGTATGAAAATAAATATACAAAAAACATATAAAATTAGGTAAATTTGTATTAAAATACATATACAAAATACACATAAAATAATGTAAATTTGAATGAAAATATATAAACATATAGACTTAAAATAACGTAAATTTGTATCAAATATATATACAAAAAACACATTAAATAATGTAAATATGTATAAAAAAAATATATAAAACACAAATAAAATAATGTAAAATCGTATCAAAATAAATACAGAAAATATTAATAAAATAATGTAAATTTGTATGAAAATTAAGATGCAAAATACCCATAAAATAATGCATTTTTTATAAAAATATATATACGAAAAAACATAAAATATTTGATTTTGTATTAGAATAAATAGATATACAAAATACACATAAAATAAGCTAAATTTGAATTGAAATATATATACAAAATACATCAAATAATGTAAATTTGTATCAAAATACCTATACAAATACACATATAATAACGTAAATTTGTATAAAAATATATAAACAAAATACACATTAAATAATGTAAATACGTATAAAAAAATGTAAAAAATACACAAATATTCATGTAATTCGTATCAAAATAAATAAACAAAATACCAATAAAATTATGTAAATTTCTATGAGAAAACATATACAAAATACACATAAATAACGCAAATATCAATAAAAATATATATAATATAATATATTTTTATACATATTTAAAATATTTAATGTATATTTTGTATATATATATTTTATCGAAATTTACGTGATTTTATATGTATTTGTTTATATATTTTCATACAAATTTACATTATTTTATGTGAGTTTTGTATATGTATTTCAATACAAATTTGCCTAACTTTATGTGTATTTTGCATATCTATTTTCAAACAAATTTAAATTATTTTTGTGTATTTTGTATATATATTTATACAAATTTAGTTATTTGATTTGTTTTTTATATATATTTTCCTACAAATATACATTCTTTTATTGGAATTTTGTGTATTTAATTTTTTACGAATTTACATTATTTTATGTGTATTTTGTATATATATTTTTCTACGTATTTAAACTATTTTATGTGTATTTTATATATACATTTTCATAAAAATTTTCGTTATTTTATTGTGTGTGTTCCTATATATTTTGAAACATTTTATACAAATTCATATTATTTTATGTGTATTTGTATATATATTTTCATACAAATTTATATTATTTTATGTGTTTTCTTACATATATTTTATTACAAATTTACCTTATTTTATGTTTATTTTGTATATTTATTTCATTCAATTTTAAATTATTTAATGTGAATATTTGTATTTGTATTTAGGTTATTTTATGTGTGTTTTCTATATATATTTTCATCCAAAATTACATTATTTTATTGTTATTTTCTTAATTTAGCTCGATACGAATTTAGATTATTTCATAGGTATTTTGTATACATATTTTTATACTCATTTACATATCTAATATGTGTTTTGTATATATTTTTTTATGCAAACTAATTTTATGTGCATTTTTGTACATATATTTTTATAGACTTAAAACGTTATTTTATGTGTATTTTGTATATGTTTTCTCATACAAATTTACATTATTTAATTAGTTTTTTGTTTATTTATTTTGATACGAATGACTTGATTATTGGTGTATTTTGTAAATATTTTTTTATACGTATTTACATTACTTAATGTGTATTTTGATTATATATATTTTTTTTAAATTTACGTTATTATATGTGTATTTGTTAAAAATATTTTGAAACGAATTTGTTTTATTTTATGTATTTTGTATATATATTTCAATTCAAATTTAACTTATTTTGTATGTATTTTGTATATCTATTTTCATGCAAATTTAATTACTTCTGTGTATTTTTGTATATAGTTTTATACAAATTTACGTTATTTTATGTGCATTTTGTATATTTATATTTATACAAATACACATTCTCTTATTGGTATTTTGTTTATTTATATTTATACGAATTTACATTATTTTATGTGTATTTTGTATACATTTTTGATTCGTATTTACTTAATTTTATTTGTATTTTGTATATATATATTTATAGAAATCTACGTTATTTTATGTGTATTCGTATATATATTTTGAAACAAATTTACATTGTTTTATATGTTTTTTGCATATCTATTTCAATACAAATTTACTTTATTGTATGTGCATTTTGTATATTTATTTTAATACAAATTCAAATATTTTATGTGTATTTTGGTATATATAATTTTATAAAAATGCGTTATTTTATAGGTATTTTGCATCTTAGTTTTCATACAAATGTACATTATTTTATTAATATTCTGTGTATATATTTTGATACGATTTTATATTATACTATTTGTGTTTTGTATATATTTTTTTATACATATTTTCATTATTTAATGTGTATTTTTATATATATTTTATACAAATTAACGTCATTATAAGTGTATTTGTTTATATAATTTCATTCAAATTTACATTATTTTAAGTGTATTTTGTATATGTATTTCAATACAAATTTACCTAATTTTATGTGTATTTTGTATATTTATTTTCATACAAATTTAAATTATTTTGTGTTTTTTGTATAAACATATAGAGTAAATTTCTATGAAAATATATATTCAAAATACATATAAAATTATGTAAATAAGTATAAAAATATATATATATCAAATTCACCTAAAAAAATGAAAATTCGTATCAAAATAAATAAACAAAATTCCGATAAAAGAACGTATATTTGTAGGAAAATAAATATACAAAATACACATAAAATTACGAAAATTTGAATAAAAATATATACAAAAAAACAAAAAAATAAATTTCAATTTGTATGAAAATAGATATACAAAATACACATATAATTAGTTAAATTTGTATTTAAATACATGTACAAAATACACATAAAATAATGTAAATTTGTATGAAATGAAAACAAATTCACATAAAATAACGTACATTTGAATAAAACTGATATACAAAATATACATAGAATAATGTAAAATCGTATCAAAATAAATACACAGAATATCAATAAAATAATGTAATTTTGTATGAAAATAAAGATGCAAAATACCAATAAAAAAAAGCATATTTTTTTAAAAATACATATACAAGAATACACATAGAATAATTAAATTTGTATTAAAATTAATATACAAAATGCACGTACAATAAGGGAAATTTGTATTGAAAAAATATACAAAATGCACATAAAACAATGTATATTTGTTTCAAAATATATATACGAATACACATAAAATAACGTATATTTCTATAGAAATATATATAAAAAATACACATGAAATGACGTAAATACGTATAAAAATATATATACACAATACACATTAAATAATGTAAATTCGCATCAAAATAAATAAACAAAATATCAATAAAAGAATGTGTATTTGTATGAAAATAGATATACAAAACACATAAAATATTGTAAATTTGTATAAAACTCTATTAAAAAATACACAAAAATAATTTAAATTTGTATAAAAATATATATACAAAATACACATAAAACTAGTTAAATTTCCATTGAAATACATATACAAAATACACATAAAATAATGTAAATTTGAATGAAAATATATAAACAAATACACTTAAAATAACGTAAATTTGTATGAAATATATATAGAAAATACACATTAAATAATGTAAATATGTATAAAAAAATATATACAAAACACAAATAGAATAATGTAAAATAGTATCAAAATAAATACACAGAATATTAATAAAATAATGTATATTTGTATGAAAATAAAGACGCAAAATACCCATAAAACAACGCATTTTTTATGAAAATATATATACCAAAATACACATAAAATATTTAAATTTGTATTACAATAAATATACAAAATGCACATACAATAAGGTAAATTTGTATTGAAATAGATATGGAAAATACACATAAAACAATGTAAATTTGTTTCAAAATATATATACGAATACACATAAAATAACGTAGGTTTCTATAAAAATCTATTTACAAAATACACATAAAATGAAGTAAATACGTATAAGAAAATGTATACAAAATACACATAAAATAATGTAAACTCGTATCAAAATAAATAAACTAAATGCCAATAAAAGAATGTTTACTTGTATAAATATAAATATACAAAATACACATAAAATAACATAAATTGTATAAAACTATATACAAAAATAAACAAAAATAATTAAATTTGTATGAAAATAGATAGACAAAAGACACATAAAATAAGCTAAATTTGAATTGAAATAAATATACAAAATACATAAAATAATGTAAATTTGTATCAAAATATATATTCAAATACACATATGTTAAAATTAATATACAAAATGCGTATATAATAAGGTAAATTTGTATTGAAAAAATATGCAACATACACGTTTACTCATACAAATTTATATTATTTTATTGGTATTTTGTTTATTTATTTTGATACGAATTACATGATTATATGTGTATTTTGTACATATTTTTTTATACGTATTTACATTATTTAATGTGTATTTTGTTTGTATATTTTCATACAAATTTACGTTATTATATGTGTATTTGTATAAATATTTTGATACAAATTTACTTTATTTCATGTATTTTGTATATATATTTCAATTCAAATTTAGCTTATTTTGTGTGTATTTTGTATATATTTTCATACAAATTTAATTACTTCTGTGTATTTTTGTATATAGTTTTATATAAATTTACGTTATTTTATGTGTATTTTGTATATTTATATTTATACAAATACACATTCTTTTATTGCTATTTTGTTTATTTATTTTGATACGAATTTACATTATTTTATGTGTATTTTGTATACATTTTTTTATACGTATTTACTTCATTTAATGTGTATTTTGTATATATATTTTTATAGAAATCTACGTTATTATATGTGTATTCGTATATATATTTTGAAACAAATTTATATACATTGTTTTATATGTATTTTGCATATCTATTTCAATACAAATTTACCTTATTGTATGTGTTTTTTGTATATTTATTTTAATACAAATTTAATTTTTAGATTTGTATTTTGGTATATATATTTTTATAAATGAAAAAAATGCGTTAGTTTATGGGTATTTTGCTTCTTTATTTTCATACAAATTTACATTATTTTATTAATATTCTGTGTATTTATTTTGATACGATTTTACATTATTCTATTTGTGTTTTGTACATATTTTTTTATAGAAATGTACGTTATTTTGAGTGTATTTGTTTATGTATTTTCATTCAAATTTACATTATTTTATGTGTATTTGTGTATGTATTTCAATACAAATTTACCTAATTTTATGTGTATTTTGTATATTTATTTTCATACAAATTTAAAATATTTTTGTGTATTTTTGTATATAGTTTGATACAAATTTAGGTTATTTTATGTGTATTTTGTATATCTATTTTCATACAAATACACATTCTTTTATTGATATTTTGTTTATTTATTTTGACGCGAATTTTATGTGAATTTGTTTTCATTTCATACAAATTTACATTATTTTATGTGTATTTTGTACATGTATTTAAATACAAATTTAATTAATTATATGTGTATTTTGTATATCTATTTTTATACAAATTGATATTTATTTTTTTGTTTTTTTGTATATATTTTTATTCAAATTTTCGTAGTCTTATAAAAATATATATACCAAAATACACATAAAATATTTAAATTTGCATTGAAATAAATATACAAAATGCACATACAATAAGGTAAATTTGTATTGAAAGAGATATGCAAAAATACATATAAAACAATGTAAATTTGTTTCAAAATATATATACGAATACAAATAAAAAAACGTAGATTTCTATAAAAATATATATACAAAATACTCATAAAATTAAGTAAATACGTATAAAAAAATGTATACAAAATAAACATAAAATAATGTAAATTCGAATTAAAATAAATAAACAAAATACCAATAAAAGAATGTGTATTTGGATAAATATAAATATACAAAATACACATACAAAATAAACATAAAATAAGGTAGATTTGTAAAAAAAATATATGTACAAAATACACATAAAATAATATAAATTTATATAAAAATATATATACAAATACACATAAAATACCATGAATTTGTATAAAATATATATTCAAAATAAATATTAAATAATGTAAAAGCGTATAAAAATATATATACAAATACAGATACAAAAATACACATCGAATAATTAAATTTGTATTAAAATTAATATACAAAATGCGTATATAATAAGGTAAATTTGTATTGAAAAAATATGCAACATACACGATTACTCATACAAATTTATATTATTTTATTGGTATTTTGTTTATTTATTTTGATACGAATTACATGATTATATGTGTATTTTGTACATATTTTTTATACGTATTTACATTATTTAATGTGTATTTTGTTTATATTTTCATACAAATTTACGTTATTATATGTGTATTTGTATAAATATTTTGATACAAATTTACTTTATTTCATATATTTTGTGTATATATTTCAATTCAAATTTAGCTTATTTTGTGTGTATTTTGTATATATTTTCATACAAATATAATTACTTCTGTGTATTTTTGTATATAGTTTTATATAAATTTACGTTATTTTATGTGTATTTTGTATATTTATATTCATACAAATACACATTCTTTTATTGGTATTTTGTTTATTTATTTTGATACGAATTTACATTATTTTATGTGTTTTCTGTATACATTTTTTTATACGTATTTACTTCATTTTATGTGTATTTTGTATATATATATTTTATAGAAATCTACGTTATTTTATGTGTATTCGTATATATATTTTGAAACAAATTTACATTGTTTTATATGTATTTTGCATATCTATTTCAATACAAATTTACCTTATTGTATGTGTTTTTTGTATATTTATTTTAATACAAATTTAATTTTTTGATGTGTATTTTGGTATATATATTTTTATAAATAAAAAAAATGCGTTATTTTATGGGTATTTTGCTTCTTTATTTTCATACAAATTTACATTTTTTTATATGTATTTTGCATATCTATTTCAATACAAATTTACCTTATTGTATGTGTTTTTTGTATATTTATTTTAATACAAATTTATTTTTTTTATGTGTATTTTGGTATATATATTTTTATAAATAAAAAAAATGCGTTATTTTATAGGTATTTTGCTTCTTTATTTTCATACAAATTTACATTATTTTATTAATATTCTGTGTATTTATTTTGATACGATTTTACATTATTCTATTTGTGTTTTGTACATATTTTTTTATACAAATTTACGTTATTTTAAGTGTATTTGTTTATGTATTTTCATTCAAATTTACATTATTTTATGTGTATTTTGTATATTTATTTTCATACAAATTTAAATTATTTTTGTGTTTTTTTGTATATACATATAGAGTAAATTTCTATGAAAATATATATTCAAAATACATATAAAATTATGTAAATAAGTATAAAAATATATATATATCAAATTCACCTAAAAAAATGAAAATTCGTATCAAAATAAATAAACAAAATTCCGATAAAAGAACGTATATTTGTAGGAAAATAAATATACAAAATACACATAAAATTACGAAAATTTGAATAAAAATATATACAAAAAACAAAAAATAAATTTCAATTTGTATGAAAATAGATATACAAAATACACATATAATTAGTTAAATTTGTATTTAAATACATGTACAAAATACACATAAAATAATGTAAATTTGTATGAAATGAAAACAAATTCACATAAAATAACGTACATTTGTATAAAATTGATATACAAAATATACATAGAATAATGTAAAATCGTATCAAAATAAATACACAGAATATCAATAAAATAATGTAATTTTGTATGAAAATAAAGATGCAAAATACCAATAAAAAAAAGCATATTTTTTTAAAAATACATATACAAGAATACACATAGAATAATTAAATTTGTATTAAAATTAATATACAAAATGCACGTACAATAAGGGAAATTTGTATTGAAAAAATATACAAAATGCACATAAAACAATGTATATTTGTTTCAAAATATATATACGAATACACATAAAATAACGTATATTTCTATAGAAATATATATAAAAAAATACACATGAAATGACGTAAATACGTATAAAAATATATATACACAATACACATTAAATAATGTAAATTCGCATCAAAATAAATAAACAAAATATCAATAAAAGAATGTGTATTTGTATGAAAATAGATATACAAAACACATAAAATATTGTAAATTTGTATAAAACTCTATTAAAAATACACAAAATAATTTAAATTTGTATAAAATATATATACAAAATACACATAAAACTAGTTAAATTTCCATTGAAATACATATACAAAATACACATAAAATAATGTAAATTTGAATGAAAATATATAAACAAATACACTTAAAATAACGTAAATTTGTATGAAATATATATAGAAAATACACATTAAATAATGTAAATATGTATAAAAAAATATATACAAAACACAAATAGAATAATGTAAAATAGTATCAAAATAAATACACAGAATATTAATAAAATAATGTATATTTGTATGAAAATAAAGACGCAAAATACCCATAAAACAACGCATTTTTTATGAAAATATATATACCAAAATACACATAAAATATTTAAATTTGTATTACAATAAATATACAAAATGCACATACAATAAGGTAAATTTGTATTGAAATAGATATGGAAAATACACATAAAACAATGTAAATTTGTTTCAAAATATATATACGAATACACATAAAATAACGTAGGTTTCTATAAAAATCTATTTACAAAATACACATAAAATGAAGTAAATACGTATAAGAAAATGTATACAAAATACACATAAAATAATGTAAACTCGTATCAAAATAAATAAACTAAATGCCAATAAAAGAATGTTTACTTGTATAAATATAAATATACAAAATACACATAAAATAACATAAATTGTATAAAACTATATACAAAAATAAACAAAAATAATTAAATTTGTATGAAAATAGATAGACAAAAGACACATAAAATAAGCTAAATTTGAATTGAAATAAATATACAAAATACATAAAATAATGTAAATTTGTATCAAAATATATATTCAAATACACATATGTTAAAATTAATATACAAAATGCGTATATAATAAGGTAAATTTGTATTGAAAAAATATGCAACATACACGTTTACTCATACAAATTTATATTATTTTATTGGTATTTTGTTTATTTATTTTGATACGAATTACATGATTATATGTGTATTTTGTACATATTTTTATACGTATCTACATTATTTAATGTGTATTTTGTTTATATATTTTCATACAAATTTACGTTATTATATGTGTATTTATAAATATTTTGATACAAATTTACTTTATTTCATGTATTTTGTATATATATTTCAATTCAAATTTAGCTTATTTTGTGTGTATTTTGTATATATTTTCATACAAATTTAATTACTTCTGTGTATTTTTGTATATAGTTTTATATAAATTTAAGTTATTTTATGTTTATTTTTTATATTTATATTTATACAAATACACATTCTTTGAGGGCTATTTTGTTTATTTAATTTGATACGAATTTACTTTATTTTCTGTTTATTTTGTATATATTTTCTTGTGCGTATTTACTTCATTTAATGTGTATTTTGTATATATATTTTTATAGAAATCTACGTTATTATATGGGTATTCGTATATACATTTTGAAACAAGTTTACATTGTTTTATATGTATTTTGCATATCTATTTCAATACAAATTTACCTTATTGTATGTGTTTTTTGTATATTTATTTTAATACAAATTTAATTTTTAGATTTGTATTTTGGTATATATATTTTTATAAATGAAAAAAATGCGTTAGTTTATGGGTATTTTGCTTCTTTATTTTCATACAAATTTACATTATTTTATTAATATTCTGTGTATTTATTTTGATACGATTTTACATTATTCTATTTGTGTTTTGTACATATTTTTTTATAGAAATGTACGTTATTTTGAGTGTATTTGTTTATGTATTTTCATTCAAATTTACATTATTTTATGTGTATTTTGTGTATGTATTTCAATACAAATTTACCTAATTTTATGTGTATTTTGTATATTTATTTTCATACAAATTTAAAATATTTTTGTGTATTTTTGTATATAGTTTGACACAAATTTAGGTTATTTTATGTGTATTTTGTATATCTATTTTCATACAAATACACATTCTTTTATTGATATTTTGTTTATTTATTTTGACGAGAATTTTATGTGAATTTGTTTTCATTTCATACAAATTTACATTATTTTATGTGTATTTTGTACATGTATTTAAATACAAATTTAATTAATTATATGTGTATTTTGTATATCTATTTTTATACAAATTGATATTTATTTTTTTGTTTTTTTGTATATATTTTTATTCAAATTTTCGTAGTCTTATAAAAATATATATACCAAAATACACATAAAATATTTAAATTTGCATTGAAATAAATATACAAAATGCACATACAATAAGGTAAATTTGTATTGAAAGAGATATGCAAAAATACATATAAAACAATGTAAATTTGTTTCAAAATATATATACGAATACAAATAAAAAAACGTAGATTTCTATAAAAATATATATACAAAATACTCATAAAATTAAGTAAATACGTATAAAAAAATGTATACAAAATAAACATAAAATAATGTAAATTCGAATTAAAATAAATAAACAAAATACCAATAAAAGAATGTGTATTTGGATAAATATAAATATACAAAATACACATACAAAATAAACATAAAATAAGGTAGATTTGTAAAAAAAATATATGTACAAAATACACATAAAATAATATAAATTTATATAAAAATATATATACAAATACACATAAAATACCATGAATTTGTATAAAAATATATATTCAAAATAAATATTAAATAATGTAAGAGCGTATAAAAATATATATACAAATACAGATACAAAAATACACATCGAATAATTAAATTTGTATTAAAATTAATATACAAAATGCGTATATAAAAAGGTAAATTTGTATTGAAAAAATATGCAACATACACGATTACTCATACAAATTTATATTATTTTATTGGTATTTTGTTTATTTATTTTGATACGAATTACATGATTATATGTGTATTTTGTACATATTTTTTATACGTATTTACATTATTTAATGTGTATTTTGTTTATATATTTTCATACAAATTTACGTTATTATATGTGTATTTGTATAAATATTTTGATACAAATTTACTTTATTTCATATATTTTGTGTATATATTTCAATTCAAATTTAGCTTATTTTGTGTGTATTTTGTATATATTTTCATACAAATATAATTACTTCTGTGTATTTTTGTATATAGTTTTATATAAATTTACGTTATTTTATGTGTATTTTGTATATTTATATTCATACAAATACACATTCTTTTATTGGTATTTTGTTTATTTATTTTGACACGAATTTACATTATTTTATGTGTTTTTTGTATACATTTTTTATACGTGTTTACCTCATTTTTATTGTATTTTGTATATATATTTTTATAGAAATCTACGTTATTTTATGTGTATTCGTATATATATTTTGAAACAAATTTACATTGTTTTATATGTATTTTGCATATCTATTTCAATACAAATTTACCTTATTGTATGTGTTTTTTGTATATTTATTTTAATACAAATTTAATTTTTTGATGTGTATTTTGGTATATATATTTTTATAAATAAAAAAATGCGTTATTTTATGGGTATTTTGCTTCTTTATTTTTATACAAATTTACATTTTTTTATATGTATTTTGCATATCTATTTCAATACAAATTTACCTTATTGTATGTGTTTTTTGTATATTTATTTTAATACAAATTTATTTTTTTATGTGTATTTTGGTATATATATTTTTATAAATAAAAAAATGCGTTATTTTATGGGTATTTTGCTTCTTTATTTTCATACAAATTTACATTATTTTATTAATATTCTGTGTATTTATTTTGATACGATTTTACATTATTCTATTTGTGTTTTGTACATATTTTTTTTATACAAATTTACGTTATTTTAAGTGTATTTGTTTATGTATTTTCATTCAAATTTACATTATTTTATGTGTATTTTGTGTATGTATTTCAATACAAATTTACCTAATTTTATGTGTATTTTGTATATTTATTTTCATACAAATTTAAAATATTTTTGTGTATTTTTGTATATAGTTTGATACAAATTTAGGTTATTTTATGTGTATTTTGTATATCTATTTTCATACAAATACACATTCTTTTATTGATATTTTGTTTATTTATTTTGACGCGAATTTTATGTGAATTTGTTTTCATTTCATACAAATTTACATTATTTTATGTGTATTTTGTACATGTATTTAAATACAAATTTAACTAATGATATTTGAATTTTGTATATCTATTTTCATACAAATTGAAATTTATTTTTTTGTTTTTTTGTATATATTTTTATTCAAATATTCGTAATCTTATAAAAATATATATACCAAAATACACATAAAATATTTAAATTTGCATTGAAATAAATATACAAAATGCACATAAAATAAGGTAAATTTGTATTGAAAGTGATATGCAAAAATACATATAAAACAATGTAAATTTGTTTCAAAATATATATACGAATACAAATAAAAAAACGTAGATTTCTATAAAAATATATATACAAAATACACTTAAAATTAAGTAAATACGTATAAAAAAATGTATACAAAATACACATAAAATAATGTAAATTCGAATTAAAATAAATAAACAAAATACCAATAAAAGAATGTGTATTTGGATAAATATAAATATACAAAATACACATACAAAATAAACATAAAATAAGGTAGATTTGTAAAAAAATATATGTACAAAATACACATAAAATAATGTAAATTTATATAAAAATATATATACAAATACACATAAAATACCATGAATTTGTATAAAAATATATACTCAAAATAAATATTAAATAATGTAAAAGCGTATAAAAATATATATACAAAGTACATATAAAATAATGTAAATTCGTATCAATATAAATCAACAAAACACCAATAAAATAATATATATTTGAATAAAAAAAAATTTACAAAATACACATAACATAACTAAAATTTGTATTAAAATATATACAAAAATACATAAAAATAATTTGAGTTTGTAAGAAAATAGATATTCAAAATACATATAAAACTAGTTAAATTTCTTTTCAAATACAAATTTACCTTATTGTATGTGTTTTTTGTAAATTTATTTTAATACAAATTTAATTTTTTCATGTGTATTTTGGTATATATATTTTTATAAATAAAAAAAATGCGTTATTTTATGGGTATTTTGCTTCTTTATACCCATAAAATATTGTAAATTTGTGTCAAAATATATAAACAAATACACATAAAATAACTTAAAATAACGTAAATATGTATCAAATATATATACAAAAAACACATTAAATAATGTAAATATGTATAAAAAAAATTTATACAAAACATAAATAAAATAATGTAAAATCGTATCAAAATAAATACAGAAAATATTAATAAAATAATGTAAATTTGTATTAAAATTAAGATGCAAAATACCCATAAAATAACGCATTTTTTATAAAAATATATATACGAAAAAACATAAAATATTTGATTTTGTATTAAAATAAATAGATATACATTCTTTTATTGGTATTTTGTTTATTTATTTTGTTTCGAATTTACATTATTTTATGTGTATTTTGTTTACATTTTTTTATACGTATTTACTTAATTTTATGTGTATTTTGTATATATATTTTTATAGAAATCTACGTTATTTTATGTGTATTCGTATATATATTTTGAAACAAATTTACATTGTTTTATATGTATTTTTGCATATCTCTTTCAATAGACGTTTACCTTATTGTATGTGCATTTTGTATATTTATTTCAATACAAATTTAAATATTTTATGTGTATTTTGGTATATTTATTTTTATAAGAAATGCGCTGATGGGAATTTTGCATCTTTATTTTCATACAAATTTACATTATTTTATTAATATTCGGTGTATTTATTTTGATACGATTTTACATTATTCTATTTGTTTTTTGTATATATTTTTTTTTATACATATTTACATTATTTAAATGTATCTTGCATATATATATTTACAAATTTATTATCTATTATTTATTTTCATACAAATACACATTCTTTTCATGATATTTTGTTTATTTATTTTGTCACGAATTTACATTACTTAATATGTATTTTATATATATATTTTTTACGTATTTACATAAATTCATATGTATTTTGTATATATATTTCTATAGAAATCTACGTTATTTTTACACTGTTTTATTTGTATTTTGCGTTTTTTTTCAATACAAATTTACCTTATTGTATGTGTGCATTTTGTATATTAATTTTAATACAAATTTAATTATTCTATGTGTATTTTTGTATATGTATTTAAAAAAAAATATGCTTTATCTTATGGGTATTTTGCATCTTTATTTTCATACAAATTTAAATTATTTTATTGATATTCTGTGTACTTATTTTGATACGATTTTACATTATTCTATGTATAACAAAAATAAATACATACACAAAAATAGATATGCAAAATACATATAAACAATGTAAATTTGTTTCAAAATATATATACGAATACACATGAAATAAGGTAGATTTCTATAAAAATATATATACAAAATACACATAAAATTAAGTAAATACGGTTAAAAAAATGTATACAAAATACACATAAAATAATGTAAATTAGTATCAAAATAAATAAACAAAATACCAATAAAAGAATGTGTATTTGTATAAATATATATATACAAAATACACATTAAATAATATAAATTTGTTTAAAACTATACAAAATACACATGAAATGATGTAAATACGTATAAAAATATATATACAAAATACACATTAAATAATGTAAATTCGCGTCAGAATAAATAAACAAAATATCAATAAAAGAATGTGTATTTGTATGAAAATAGATATACAAAATACACATAAAATAACCTAAATTTGTATCAAACTATATACAAAAATACACAAAAATATTTTAAATTTGAATGAAAATAAATATACAAAATACACATAAAATTAGGTAAATTTGTATTGAAATACATACACAAAATACACATAAAATAATGTAAATTTGAATGAAAATACATAAACAAATACACTTAAAATAACGTAAATTTGTATAAAAAAATATGTACAAAACACAAATAGAATAATGTAAAATCGTATCAAAATAAATACCCAGAATATTAATAAAATAATGTAAATTTGTATGAAAATAAAGAAGCAAAATACCCATAAAATAACGCTTTTTTTTATTTATAAAAATATATATACCAAAATACACATCAAAAAATTAAATTTGTATTAAAATAAATATACAAAAAACACATATAATAAGGTAAATTTGTATTGAAATAGATATGCAAAATACATATAAAACAATGTAAATTTGTTTCAAAATATATATACGAATACACATATAATAACGTAGATTTCTATAAAAATATATATACAAAATACACATAAAATGAAGTAAATACGTAAAAAAAATGTATACAAAATACACATAAAATAATGTAAATTCGTATCAAAATAAATAAACAAAATAGCAATAAAAGAATGTGTATTTGTATAAATATAAATATACAAAATACACATAAAATAACGTAAATTTATATAAAACTATATACAAAAATACACAGAAGTAACTAAATTTGTATGAAAATATATACAAAATACACACAAAATAAGCTAAATTTGAATTGAAATATATATACAAAATACATGAAATAAAGTAAATTTGTATCAAAATATTTATACAAATACACATATAATAACGTAAATTTGTATGAAAATATATAAACAAAATACACATTAAATAATGTAAATACGTATAAAAAAATATGTACAAAATACACATATAATCATGTAATTCGTATCAAAATAAATAAAGAAAATACCAATAAAATAATATAAATTTGTATGAGTAAACGTTATGTTGCATATTTTTTCAATACAAATTTACCTTATTATATACGCATTTTGTATATTAATTTTAATATATGTGTATTTGAATATATATTTTGATACAAATTTACATTATTTTATGTATTTTCTATATTTATTTCAATTCAAATTTAGCTTATTTTATGTGTCTTTTGTATATCTATTTTCATACAAATTTAATTATTTTTGTTTATTTTTGTATATAGTTTTATACAATTTTACGTTATTTTATGTGTGTTTTGTATATTTATATTTATACAAGTAAACATTCTTTTATTGGCATTTAGTTTATTTATTTTGATACGAGTTTACATTATTTTATGTGTATTTTGTATACATTTTCTTATACGTATTTACTTCATTTTATGTATATTTTGTATATAGATTTTTATAGAAACCTACGTTATTTTATGTGTATTCGTATATATATTTTGAAACAAATTTACATTGTTTTATGTGTATTTTGCATATCTATTTCAATACAAATTTACCTTATTGTATGTGCATTTTGTATATTTATTGTAAAACAAATTTAAATATTTTATGTGTATTTTGGTATAAATATTTTCATAAAAAATGCGTAGTTTTATGGGTATTTTGCGTCTTTATTTTCATACAAATTTACATTATTTTATTAATATTCTGTGTATTTATTTTGATACTATTTTACATTATTCTATTTGTGTTTTGTATATATTTTTTTATACATATTTACATTATTTAATGTGTATTTTCTATATATATTTCATACAAATTTACGTTATTTTGAGTGTATTTGTTTATATATTTTCATTCAAATTTACATTATTTTATTTGTATATGTATTTCAATAGAAATTTAACTAGTTTTATGTGTATTTTGTATATATATTTTTATACAAATTTAAACTATTTTTGTGTATTTTTTTAATAGAGTTTTATACAAATTTACAATATTTTATGTGTATTTTGTATATATATTTTCATACAAATACACATTCCTCTAATGATATTTTGTTTATTTATTTTGATGCGAATTTACATTATTTAATGTGTATTGTGTATATATATTTTTATACGTATTTACGTCATTTCATGTGTATTTTGTATATATATTTCTATAGAAATATACGTTATTTTATGTGTATTCGTATATATATTTTGAAACAAATATACATTGTTTTATGTGCATTTTGTATATTTTTTCAATACAAATTTCCCTTATTGTACGTGCATTTTGTATATTAATTTTAATACAAATTTAGTTATTCTATGTGTATTCTTGTATATGTATTTTAAAAAAAATATGCTTTATTTTATGGGTATTTTGCATCTTTATTTTCATACAAAATTACATTATTTTATTGATATTCTGTGTATTTATTTTGATACGATTTTACATTATTCTATGTATATTTTGTAAATCTATTTTATACAAATGTACGTTATTTTATGTGAATTTGTTTTCATTTCATACAAATTTACAATAATTTATGTGTATTTTGTACATGTATTTAAATACAAATTTAACTAATTATATGTCTATTTTGTATATCTATTTTCATACAAATTTAAATATATTTTTTTGTTTTTTTGTATATATTTTTATTCAAATTTTCGTAATTTTATGTGTATTTTGTATATTTATTTTCCTACAAATATACGTTCTTTTATCGGAATTTTGTTTATTTATTTTGATACGAATTTTCATTTTTTTAGGTGTATTTGATATATATTTTTTTATACTTATTTGAATATATATTTTCATGGAAATTTACTCTATATGTATATACAAAAAAACACAAAAATAATTTAAATTTGTATGAAAATAAATATACAAAATACACATAAAATTAGGTAAATTTGTATTGAAATACATATACAAAATACACTTAAGATAATGTAAATTTGAATGAAATTATATAAACAAATACACTTAAAATGACGTTAATTTGTATAAAATATATATAAAAAATACACATTAAATAATGAAAATATGTATAAAAAAAATATATACAAAACACAAATAGTATAATATAAAATCGTATCAAAATATATACACAGAATATTAATAAAATAATGTACATTTGTATGAAAACTAAGATGCAAAATACCTATAAAATAACGCATTTTTTATAAAATTATATATACCAAAATACACATAAAATATTTGAATTTGTATTAAAATAATTATACAAAATGCATATACAATAAGGTAAATTTGTATAGAAATAGATATGCAAAAAACATATAAAACAATGTAAATTTGTTTCAAAATATATATACGAATACACATAAAATAACGTAGATTTCTATAAATATATATATACAAAATACTAATAAAATTAAGTAAATACGAATCAAAAATGTATACAAAATACACATAAAATAATGTAAAATCGTATAAATATAAATAAACAAAATACCAATAAGAGAATGTGTATTTGTATAAATATAAATATACAAAATGCACATAAAATAACGTAAATTTGTATAAAACTATATACAAAAATACACAGAAGTAATTAAATTTGCATGAAAATAGATATACAAAATACACACAAAATAAGTTAAATTTGAATTGAAATATATATACAAAATACATAAAATAAAGTAAATTCGTTTCAAAATATTTTTAACAAATACACATATAATAACGTAAATTTGTAAAAAAAAATATATAAACAAAATACACATTAAGTAATGTAAATACGTATACAAAAATATTTACAAAACACACCAATAATCAAGTCATTCGTATCAAAAAAAATAAACAAAAAACTAATTAAATAATGTAAATTTGTATGAGAAAACATATACAAAATACACATAAAATAACGTTTTAAGTTTCTATAAAAATATATGTTCAAAAATGCACATAAAATTAGTTTCCATAAAAATATATATACAAAACACACATTAGATAATGTAAATGAGTATAAAAATATGTATACAAAATACCTATGAAATAATCTAAATTCGTATCGAGTTAAATTAAGAAAATAACAATAAAATAATGTAATTTTGGATGAAAATATATATAGAAAACACATAAAATAACCTAAATACAAATACAAATATACACATTAAATAATTTAAAATTGAATGAAATAAATATACAAAATAAACATAAAATAAGGTAAATTTGTAATAAAATATATGTAAGAATACACATAAAATAATATAAATTTGTATGAAAATATATATACAAATACACATAAAATAACATGAATTTGTATAAAATGTTTCAAAATATATACGAATACACACAATAAAATAACGTAAATTTTTATGAAAATGTATATATAAAATACACATAAAATAGTTTAAATACGTAGAAAAATATATATACAAAATACACATAAAATAATGTAAATTCGTAAAAAATTAAATACACAAAATTCCAATAAAAGAATGTATATTTGTAGGAAAATATATATACAAAAAACAAATAAAATAACTAGAATTTGTATTAAATTTATACAAAAATACACAAAAATAATTTAAATTTGTTTGAAAATAGATATGCAAAATACACATAAAGTTAGGCAAATTTGTATTGAAATACATATACAAAACTCACATAAAATAATGTAAATTTGTATGAAAATATATAAACAAATACATATAAAATCACGTAAATTTGGATAAAATATATATATCCAAATATACATTAAATATTTTAAATATGTATAAAAATATATTATATTATATATATTTTTATTGATATTTGCGTTATTTATGTGTATTTTGTGTATGTTTTCTCATAGAAATTTACATTATTTTATTGGTATTTTGTCTATTTATTTTGATACGAATTACATGATTATTTGTGTATTTTTTACATTTTTTTATACGTATTTACATTATTTAATGTGTATTTTGTTTATATATTTTTATACAAATTTACGTTATTATATGTGTATTTGTATAGGTATTTTGATACAAATTTACATTATTTGATGTATTTTGTATATATATTTCAATTCAAATTTAGCTTATTTTATGTGTATTTTGTATATCTATTTATTTTAATACATAATCAAATATTTTATGTTTTTTCGTATATATATTTTTATAAAAAATGCGTCATTTTATGGGTATTTTGCATCTTAATTTTCATACAAATTTACATTATTTTATTAATATTTTCTGTATTTATTTTGATACGATTTTACATTATTTTATTTGTGTTTTGTATATATTTTTTTATACATATTTACATTATTTAATGTGTTTTTTGTATATATATTTGATACAAATTTACGTTATTTTAAGTCTATATGTTTATATATTTTCATTCAAATTTACATTATTTTATGTGTATTTTGTATATGTATTTCAATACAAATTTACCTAATTTTATATGTTTTTTGTATATTTATTTTCCTACAAGTTTAAATCATTTTTGTGTATTTTTGTTTATAGTTTTACAAATTTAGGTTATTTTATGTGTATTTTGTATATCTATTTTCATACAATTACACATTCTTTTCATGATATTTTGTTTATTTATTTTGACACGAATTAACATTATTTAATGTGTATTTTGTATATATATTTTTATACGTATTTACATTATTTCAAGTGTATTTTGTATATATATTTCTATAGAAATCTTGGTTATTTTATGTGTATTCGAATATATATTTTGAAACAAATTTACATTGTTTTATGTGTATTTTGCATATTTTTTTAAATACAAATTTACCTTATTGTATGTGCATTTTGTATATTAATTTTAATACAAATTTGATTAATCTATGTGTATTTTTGTATATGTATTTTTATAAAAATATGTAATTAGTTAAATTTGTATTTAAATACATGTACAAATTACACATAAAATAATGTAAATTTGTATGAAATGAAAACAAATTCACATAAAATAACGTACATTTGTATAAAATAGATATACAAAATAATTTTATGAGTATTTTGTATATCTATTTTCATACAAATACACATTCTTTTATTGATATTTTGTTTATTTATTTTGACGAGAATTTAAATTATTTAATGTGTATTTTGGATATATATTTTTTATACGTATTTACATCATTTCATGTGTATTTTGTATATCTTTCTATAGAAATCTACGTTATATTATGTGTATTCGTATATAGATTTTTATACAAATTTACACTTTTATGGGTATTTTGCATATTTTTTCAATACAAATTTACCTTATTGTATATGCATTTTGTATATTAATTTTAATACAAATTAATTATTCTATGTGTATTTTTGTATATGTATTTTTATAAAAATATGCTTTATTTTATGGGTATTTTGCATCTTTATTTTCATACAAATTTACGTTATTTTATTGATATTCTGCTCATTCATTTTGATACGATTTGACATTATTCTATGTGTATTTTGTATATATTTTTGAAACAAATTTACGTTATTTTATGTGTATTTGTTTATATATTCTGACACAAATTTACAATATTTTATGGGTATTTCGTATATATATTTAAAAAGAAATTTACCTATTTTATGTGTATTTTTAATATTTATTTTCATACAAACTCAAATTATTTTTATGTATTTTTGTATATATTTCAATACAAATTTTAGTTATGTTATGTGTATTTTGTAAATCTATTTTCAATCAAATATATATTATTTTATTGGTATTTTGTTGATTTATATTGATACGAATTTACATTATTTTATATGTACTTTTTATATATATTTTTATACGCATTTACATTATTTAATATTTATTTTGAATATATAATTTTATACAAATTCATGGTATTTTATGTGTTTTTGTATATATATTTTCATATAACTTTACATTATTTTATGTGTATTTTGTACATATATTTCATTACAAATTTACCTTATTTTATGTTTATTTTGTATGTGTATTTTGTACATTTATATTTATACAAATACACATTCTTTTATTGGTATTTTGTTTATTTATTTTGTTTCGAATTTATATTATTTTATGTGTATTTTGTTTACATTTTTTTATACGTATTTACCTAATTTTATGTGTTTTTTGTATATATATTTTTATAGAAATCTACGTTATTTTATGTGTATTCGTATATATATTTTGAAACAAATTTACTTTGTTTTATATGTATTTTTGCATATCTCTTTCAATAGAAGTTTACCTTATTGTATGTGCATTTTGTACATTTATTTCAATACAAATTTAAATATTTTATGTGTATTTTGGTATATATATTTTTATAAGAAATGCGCTTTTTGATGGGAATTTTGCATCTTTATTTTCATAGAAATTTACATTATTTTATTAATATTCGGTGTATTTATTTTGATACGATCTTACATTATTCTATTTGTTTTTTGTATATATTTTTTTATACATATTTACATTATTTAATGTATATCTTATATATATATATATATATATATATATATATATATATATATATATATATATATATATATATATATATATATATATATATATATATATATATATATATATTTCATACAAATTTATTATCTAATATTTATTTTCCTACAAATACACATTCTTTTCATGATATTTTGTTTATTTATTTTGACACGAATTCACATTACTTAATTTGTATTTTAAATATATATTTTTATACGTATTTACATAATTTCAAGTGTATTTTGTATATATATTTCTATAGAAATCTACGTTATTTTATGTGTATTCGTATATATATTTTGAAACAAATTTACAATGTTTTATTTGTATTTTGCGTTTTTTTTCAATACAAATTTACCTTATTGTATGTGTGCATTTTGTATATTAATTTTAATACAAATTTAATTATTCTAAGTGTATTTTTGTATATGTATTTAAAAAAAAAAAATATGCTTTATCTTATGGGTATTTTGCATCTTTGTTTTCATACAAATTTAAATTATTTTATTGATATTCTGTGTACTTATTTTGATACGATTTTACATTATTCTATGTATAACAAAAATAAATACAGAATACACAAAAATAGATATGCAAAATACATATAAACAATGTAAATTTGTTTCAAAATATATATACGAATACACATGACATGGGTATTTTGAATCTTAATTTTCATACAAATTTACATTATTTTATTAATATTTTCTGTATTTATTTTGATACGATTTTACATTATTTTATTTGTTTTGTATATATTTTTTTATACATATTTACATTATTTAATGTGTTTTTTGTATATATATTTGATACAAATTTACGTTATTTTAAGTCTATATGTTTATATATTTTCATTCAAATTTACATTATTTTATGTGTATTTTGTATATGTATTTCAATACAAATTTACCTAATTTTATGTTTTTTGTATATTTATTTTCATACAAGTTTAAATTATTTTTGTTTATTTTTGTATATAGTTTTATACAAATTTAGATTATTTTATGTGTATTTTGTATATCTATTTTCATACAAATACACAATCTATTCATGATATTTTTTTTATTTATTTGACACGAATTAACATTATTTAATGTGTATTTTGTATATATATTTTTATACGTATTTACATTATTTCAAGTGTATTTTGTATATATATTTCTATAGAAATCTACGTTATTTTATGTGTATTCGTAAATATATTTTGAAACAAATTTACATTGTTTTATGTGTATTTTGCATATTTTTTCAATACAAATTTACATTATTGTATGTGCATTTTGTATATTAATTTTAATACAAATTTGATTAATCTATGTGTATTTTTGTGTATGTATTTTTATAAAAATATGCTTTATATTATGGGTATTTTGCATCTTTATTTTCATACAAATTTACATTATTTTATTGATATTCTGTGTATTTATTTGGTATGATTTTACATTATTCTATGTGTATTTTGTATATATATTTTATATAAAATGTATTTGTTTTCATTTCATACAAATCTACATTATTTTATGTGTTTTTTGTACATGTATTTAAATACAAATTTAACTAGTTATATGTGTATTTTGTATATCTATTTTGTATGTATATTTTCATAGAAATTTTCTCTATTTTATGAGTATTCGTATATATATTTTGATATAAATTTACATTATTGATGTGTATTTTGCATATCTATTTCAATACAAATTTTCTTAATTGTACGTACATTTTGTATATTTATTTTAATTCAAATTTAATTATTTTATATGTATTTTTGTATATATATTTTTATGCAAATATGCGTTATTATATGGATATTTTGCAGCTTTATTTTCATACAAATTTACATTATTTTATTGATATTCTCTTCATTTATTTTGATGCGATTTAACATTATTTTATGTGTATTTTGTATATATTTTTTTTACATATTTACATTATTTAAGGTTTATTTTGTATATATATTTTATCCAAATTTACATTATTTTATGTGTATTTGTTTATATATTTTTATACAAATTTACATTATTTTATGTGTATTTTTTCATATATTTCATTACAAATTTACATTATTTTATGTTTATTTTGTATATTTATTTCATTCAATTTTAAATTATTTTATGTGTATATTTGTATTTGTATTTAGGTTATTTTATGTGTATTTTGTATATATATTTTCATCCAAAACTACATTATTATATTGGCATTTTCTTAATTTAATTCGATACGAATTTAGATTATTTCATAGGTATTTTGTATACATATTTTTATACTCATTTACATTATCTAATGTGTGTTTTGTATATATATTTATATGCAAATTTATTTTATGTTAATTTTTGTACATATATTTTTATAGAAATTTGCGTTATTTTATGTATATAGTTTTATATAAATTAACGTTATTTTATGTGCATTTTGTATATTTATATTTATACAAATACACATTCTTTTATTGCTATATTGTTTATTTATATTTATACGAATTTACATTATTTTATTTGTATTTTGTATACATTTTTTTATACGTATTTACTTAATTTTATGTGTATTTTGTATATGTATTTTTATAGAAATCTACGTTATTTTATGTGTATTCGCATATATATTTTGAAACAAATTTACATTATTTTATATGTATTTTGCATATCTATTTCAAAACAAATTTACCTTATTGTATGTGCATTTTGTATATTTATTTTGATACAAATTCAAATATTTTATGTGTATTTTGGTATCAATAATTATATAAAAAATGCGTTATTTTATAGGTATTTTGCATCTTAATTTTCATACAAATTTACATTATTTTATTAATATTCTGTGTACATATTTTGATACGATTTTACATTATTCTATTTGTGTTTTGTATATATTTTTTTATACATGTTTACATTATTTAATGTGTATTTTGTATATATATTTCATACAAATTTACGTTATTATATGTGTATTTGTTTATATATTTTCTTTCAAATTTACATTATTTTATGTGTATTTTGTATATGTATTTCAATAGAAATTAACCTAATTTTATGTGTATTTTGTATATTTCTTTTCATACAAATTTAAATTATTTTTGTGTATTTTTGTATATTGTTTTATACAAATTTAGGTTATTTTATGTACGCATTTACATTATTTAATGTGTATTTTGTATATATATTTTTATCCAAAGTTAACTTATTTTACGTTCATTTTTGGACATATATTTTTATAGAAATTAGCGTTATTTTATATGTATTTGTATATGTTTTCTCATACAAATTTACATTATTTTATTGCTATTTTGTTTATTTAGCTTGATACGAATTACATGATTATATGTGTATTTTGTACATATTTTTTATACGTATTTACATTACTTAATGTGTATTTTGTTTATATATTTTTAAACATTATTATATGTATTTTTATAAATATTTTGATACAAATTTACATTATTTTATGTATTTTGTATATACATTTCAATTCAAATTTAGCTTATTTTATCTGTATTTTGTATATCTATTTTCATACGAATTTAATTACTTCTGTGTATTTTTGTATATAGTTTTATACAAATTTACGTTATTTTATGTGTATTTTGTATATTTATATTTATACAAATACACATTCTTTTATTGGTATTTTGTTTATTTATTTTGATACGAATTTACATTATTTTATGTGTATTTTGTTTACATTTTTTTATACGTATTTACTTCATTTTACGTGTATTTTGTATATATATTTTTATACAAATATACGTTATTTTATGTGTATTCGTATATATATTTTGAAACAAATTTACATTGTTTTATATGTATTTTGCATATCTATTTCAATACAGATTTACCTTATTGTATGTGTATTTTGTATATTTATTTAATACAAATAAATTTTTTTATGTGTATTTTTGTATATATATTTCATGGGTATTTTGCTTCTTTATTTTCATACAAATTTACATTATTTTATTAATATTCTGTGTATTTATTTTGATACGATTTTACATTATTCTATTTGTGTTTTGTATATATTTTTTTATACAAATTTATGTTATTTTAAGTGTATTTGTTTATGTATTTTCATTCAAATTTACAGTATTTTATGTGTATTTTGTATATGTATTTCAATACAAATTTACCTAATTTTATGTGTGTTTTGTATATTTATTTCCATACAAATTTAAATTATTTTTGTGTATTTTTGTATATAGTTTTATACAAACTTAGGTTATTTTATGAGTATTTTGTATATCTATTTTCATACAAATACACATTCTTTTATTGATATTTTGTTTATTTATTTTGACGAGAATTTAAATTATTTAATGTGTATTTTGTATATATTTTTATACGTATTTACATCATTTCATGTGTATTTTGTATATATATTTCTATAGAAATCTACGTTATATTATGTGTATTCGTATATAGATTTTTAAACAAATTTACACTTTTATTTGTATTTTGCATATTTTTTCAATACAAATTTACCTTATTGTATATGCATTTTGTATATTAATTTTAATACAAATTTAATTATTCTATGTGTATTTTTGTATATGTATTTTTATAAAAATATGCTTTATTTTATGGGTATTTTGCATCTTTATTTTCATACAAATTTACGTTATTTTATTGATATTCTGCTCATTCATTTTGATACGATTTGACATTATTCTATGTGTATTTTGTAAATATTTTTCATACAAATTTACGTTATTTTATGTGTATTTGTTTATATATTTTGACACAAATTTACAATATTTTATGGGTATTTTGTATATATATTTCAAAAGAAATTTACCTAGTTTTTTGTGTATTTTGAATATCTATTTTCATACAAACTCAAATTATTTTTATGTATTTTTGTATATATTTCAATACAAATTTTAGTTATGTTATGTGTATTTTGTAAATCTATTTTCATTCAAATATATATTATTTTATTGGTATTTTGTTGATTTATATTGATACGAATTTACATTATTTTATATGTACTTTTTATATTTATTTTTATACGCATTTACATTATTTAATATTTATTTTGAATATATAATTTTATACAAATTCATGGTATTTTATGTGTATTTGTATATATATTTTCATATAAATTTACATTATTTTATGTGTATTTTGTACATATATTTCATTGCAAATTTACCTTATTTTATGTTTATTTTGTATGTGTATTTTGTACATTTATATTTATACACGTTTACTCATACAAATTTATATTATTTTATTGGTATTTTGTTTATTTATTTTGATACGAATTACATGATTATATGTGTATTTTGTACACATTTTTTTATACGTATTTACATTATTTAATGTGTATTTTGTTTATATATTTTCATACAAATTTACGTTATTATATGTCTATTTGTATAAATATTTTGATACCAATTTACTTTATTTCATGTATTTTGTATATATATTTCAATTCAAATTTAGCTTATTTTCTGTGTGTTTTGTATATATTTTCATACAAATTTAATTACTTCTGTGTATTTTTGTATATAGTTTTATATAAATTTACGTTATTTTATGTGTATTTTGTATATTTATATTTATACAAATACACATTCTTTCATTGGTATTTTGTTTATTTATTTTGATACGAATTTACATTATTTTATGTGTATTTTGTATACATTTTTTATACGTATTTACTTCATTTTATGGGTATTTTGTATATATATTTTTATAGAAATCTACGTTATTTTAGGTGTATTCGTATACATATTTTGAAACAAATTTACATTGCTTTATATGTATTTTGCATATCTATTTCAATACAAATTTACCTTATTGTACATATAAAACAATGTAAATTTGTTTCAAAATATATGTAAGAATACACATAAAATAACGTAGATTTCTATAAAAATATATATACAAAATACACATAAAATTAAGTAAATACGTATAAAAAAAATGTAAACAAAATACACATAAAATAATGTAAAATCGAAACAAAATAAAAAAAAAAAAATATTAATAAAAGAATGTGTATTTGTATAAATATAAATGTACAAAATACACATACAAAATAAACATAAAATAAGGTAAATTTGTAATGAAATATATGTACAAAATACACATAAAATAATGTAAATTTATATGAAAATATATATACAAATACACATAAAATACCATGAATTTGTATAAAATTTTATACTCAAAATAAATATTAAATAATGTAAATGCGTATAAAAATACATATACAAAGTACATATAAAATAATGTAAATTCGTATCAATATAAATCAACAAAATACCAATAAAATAATATATATTTGAATGAAAATAGATTTACAAAATTCACATAACCTAACTAAAATTTGTATTGAAATATATACAAAAGTACATAGATATAATTTGAGTTTGAATGAAAAAAGATATTCAAAATACACATAAAACTAAGTAAATTTCTTTTGAAATGTATATATAAAATACCCATAAAATATTGTAAATTTGTGTCAAAATATATAAACAAATACACATAAAATAACGTAAATTTGTATGAAAAATATATACAAAATACACATAGAATAATGTCAAATCGTATCAAAATGAATGAGCAGAATATCAATAAAATAACGTAAATTTGTATGAAAATAAAGATGCAAAATACCATAAAATAAAGCAGATTTTATAAAATACATATAGAAAAATACATAGAGTAATTAAATTTGTATTAAAATTAATATACAAAATGCATATACAATAACTTTAAATTTGAGTATATTAAATGAAATAAATATACAAAATAAACATAAAATAAGGTAAATTTGTAATAAATACATGTAAGAATACACATAAAATAATATAAATTTGTATGAAAATATATACAAATACACATAAAATAACATGAATTTGTATAAAATTTGTTTCAAAATATATACGAATACACAATAAAATAACGTAAATTTTATGAAAATGTATATATAAATAGACATAAAATAATTTAAATACGTAGAAAATATATATACAAAATACACATAAAATAATGTAAATTCGTAAAATTAAATACACAAAATTCCAATAAAAGAATGTATATTTGTAGGAAAATATATATGCAAAAACAAATAAAATAACTAAAATTTGTATAAAATATATACAAAATACACAAAAATTTAAATTTGTTTGAAAATAGAAATGCAAAATACACATAAAGTTAGGCAAATTTGTATTGAATACATATACAAAACTCACATAAAATAATGTAAATTTGTATGAAAATATATAAACAAATACATATAACATAACGTAAATTTGATAAATATATATACAAAATATTCATTAAATATTTTAAATATGTTTAAAAATATATTATATTATATATATTTTTATTGATATTTGCGTTATTTATGTGTATTTTGTATATGTTTTCTCATAGAAATTTACATTATTTTATTAGTATTTTGTCTATTTATTTTGATACGAATTACATGATTATTTGTGTATTTTGTACATTTTTTTATACGTATTTACATTATTTAATGTGTATTTTGTTTATATATTTTTATACAAATTTACGTTATTATATGTATTTGTATAAGTATTTTGATACAAATTTACATTATTTTATGTATTTTGTATATACATTTCAATTCAAATTTAGCTTATTTTATGAGTATTTTGTATATGTATTTCAATACAAATTTACCTAATTTTATATGTTTTTTGTATATTTATTTTCATACGTTTAAATTATTTTTGTGTATTTTTGTATATAGTTTTATACAAATTTAGGTTATTTTATGTGTATTTTGTATATCTATTTTCATACAAATACACATTCTTTTCATGATATTTTGTTTATTTATTTTGACACGAATTAACATTATATAATGTGTATTTTGTATATATATTTTTATACGTATTTACATTATTTCAAGTGTATTTTGTATATATATTTCTATAGAAATCTGCGTTATTTTATGTGTATTCGTATATAGATTTTTAAACAAATTTACGCTTTAATGTGCATTTTGTATATTTTTTCAATACAAATTTACCTTATTGTACGTGCATTTTGTATATTAATTTTAATACAAATTTAATTATTCTATGTGTATTTTTGTATATGTATTTTTAAATAAATATGCTTTATTTTATGGGTATTTTGCATCTTTATTTTCATACAAAATTACATTATTTTATTGATATTCTGTGTATTTATTTTGACACGATTTTACATTATTCTATGTGTATTTTGTATATATTTTTCATTTAATTTAGCTTATTTTATGTGTATTTTGTATATCTATTTATTTTAATACAAAATCAAATATTTTAAGTTTTTTCGTATATATATTTTTTAAAAAAATGCGTTATTTTATGGGTATTTTGCATCTTAATTTTCATACAAATTTACATTATTTTATTAATATTTTCTGTATTTATTTTCATACGATTTTACATTATTTTATTTGTGTTTTGTATATTTTTTTTTATACATATTTACATTATTTAATGTGTTTTTTGTATATATATTTAATACAAATTTACGTTATTTTAAGTCTATATGTTTATATATTTTCATTCAAATTTACATTATTTTATGTGTATTTTGTATATGGATTTCAATACAAATTTACCTAATTTTATATGTTTTTTTGTATATTTATTTTCATACAAGTTTAAATTATTTTTGTGTATTTTTTTTTTATAGTTTTATACAAATTTAGGTTATTTTATATGTATTTTGTATATCTATTTTCATACAAATACACATTCTTTTCATGATATTTTGTTTATTTATTTTGACACGAATTAACATTATTTAATGTGTATTTTGTATATATATTTTTTATACGTATTTACATTATTTCAAGTGTATTTTGTATATATATTTCTATAGAAATCTGCGTTATTTTATGTGTATTCGTATATATATTTTGCAACAAATTTACATTGTTTTATGTGTATTTTGCATATTTTTTCAATACAAATTTACCTTATTGTATGTGCATTTTGTATATTAATTTTAATACAAATTTGATTAATCTATGTGTATTTTTGTATATGTATTTTTATAAAAATATGCTTTATTTTATGGGTATTTTGCATCTTTATTTTCATACAAATTTACATTGCTTTATATGTATTTTGCATATCTATTTCAATACAAATTTACCTTATTGTACATATAAAACAATGTAAATTTGTTTCAAAATATATGTACGAATACACATAAAATAACGTAGATTTCTATAAAAATATATATACAAAATACACATAAAATTAAGTAAATACGTATAAAAAATTTAAACAAAATACACATAAAATAATGTAAATTCGTATAAATATAAATAAACAATATAGCAATAAAAGAATGTGTATTTGTATAAATATTATGTTATTTTATGAGTATTCGCATATATATTTTGAAACAAATTTACATTATTTTATATGTATTTTGCATATCTATTTCAATACAAATTTACCTTATTGTATGTGCATTTTGTATATTTATTTTGATACAAATTCAAATATTTTATGTGTATTTTGCTATCAATAATTTTATAAAAAAATTGTTATTTTATAGGTATTTTGCATCTTAATTTTCATACAAATTTACATTATTTTATTAATATTCTGTGTATATATTTTGATACGATTTTACATTATTCTATTTGTGTTTTGTATATATTTTTTTATACATATTTACATTATTTAATGTGTATTTTGTATATATATTTCATACAAATTTACGTTATTATATGTGTATTTGTTTATATATTTTCTTTCAAATTTACATTATTTTATGTGTATTTTGTATATGTATTTCAATAGAAATTAACCTAATTTTATGTGTATTTTGTATATTTCTTTTCATACAGATTTAAATTATTTTTGTGTATTTTTGTATATAGTTTTATACAAATTTAGGTTATTTTATGTACGCATTTACATTATTTAATGTGTGATTTGTATATATATTTTTATCCAAAGTTAATTTATTTTACGTTCATTTATGGACATATATTTTTATAGAAATTAGCGTTATTTTATATGTATTTGTATATGTTTTCTCATACAAATTTACATTATTTTATTGCTATTTTATTTATTTAGTTTGATACGAATTACATGATTATATGTGTATTTTGTACATATTTTTTATACGTATTTACATTACTTAATGTGTATTTTGTTTATATATTTTTAAACAAATTCACGTTATTATATGTATTTTTTTAAATATTTTGATACAAATTTACATTATTTTATGTATTTTGTATATACATTTCGTTATCTAGCTTATTTTATCTGTATTTTGTATATCTATTTTAAAACGAATTTAATGTACTTTTTTGTATTTAGTTTATATAAAAAATTATGTTATTTTATGTATTTTGTATATTTATATTTATACAAATACACATTCTTTTATTGGTATTTTGTTTATTTATTTTGATACGAATTTACATTATTTTATGTGTATTTTGTATACATTTTTTTATACGTATTTACTTCATTTTACGTGTATTTTGTATATATATTTTTATACAAATCTACGTTATTTTATGTGTATTCGTTTATATATTTTGAAAAAAATTTACATTATTTTATATGTATTTTGCATATCTATTTCAATACAGATTTACCTTATTGTATGTGTATTTTGTATATTTATTTTAATACAAATAAATTTTTTTATGTGTATTTTTGTATATATATTTAAAAAAATGCGTTATTTTATGGGTATTTTACTTCTTTATTTTCATACAAATTTACATTATTTTATTAATATTCTGTGTATTTATTTTGATACGATTTTACATTATTCTGTTTGTGTTTTGTATATATTTTTTTTATACAAATTTACGTTATTTTAAGTGTATGTTATGTTTTTTTTCAAAAAAATTTTATTTTATTATGTATTTTTTATATGTATTTCAATAAAAATTTACCTAATTATATGTGTATTTTGTATATTTATTTTCATACAAATTTAAATTATTTTTGTGTATTTTTGTATATAGTTTTATACAAATTTATGTTATCTTATGTGTATTTTGTATATTTATTTTCATACAAATACACATTCTTTTATTGACATTTTGTTTATTTATTTTGACGTGAATTTACATTATTTAATGTGTATTTTGTATATATATTTTTATACATATTTACATCCTTTCATGTGTATTTTGTATATTTATAAAAAATGCGTTATTTTATGGGTATTTTGCATCTTTATTTTCATACAAATTTACATTATTTTATTTACATTCTGTGTATTTATTTTAATACGATTTTACATTATTCTATTTGTGTTTTGTATATATATTTTTTTAACATATTTACATTATTTAATGAGTATTTTTTATATATATTTTATACAAATTTATGTTAATTTAAGTGTATTTGTTTATATATTTTCATTCAAATTTACATTATTTTATGTGTATTTTGTATATGTATTTCTTTACAAATTTACCTAATTTTATGTGTATTTTGTATATTTATTTTCATACAAATTTAACTTATGTTTGTGTATTTTTATATATAGTTTTATACAAATTTACGTTATTTTATGTGTATTTTGTATATGTATTTTCATACAAATACACATTCTTTTATTCATATTTTAATTATTTATTTTGACACGAATTTACATTATTTAATGTGTATTTTGTATATATATTTTTATACGTATTTACAACATTTCATGTGTATTTTGTATATATATTTCTATAGAAATCTACGTTATTTTACGTGTATTCGTATATATATTTTGAAACAAATCTACATTATTTTATGTGTATTTTGTATATATATTTCATTATAAATTTGCCTTATTTTAAGTTTATTTTTATCTATTTTCATTCAAATTCAAATCATTTTATGTATATATTTATTTGTATTTACGTTATTTTATGTGTATTTTCTATATATATTTTCATTCAAAATTACATTATTTTATCGGTATTTTGTTCATTTATTTCGATACGAATTTAGATTATTTCATGTGTATTTTCTATATATATATACATATAGAGTAAATTTCTATGAAAATATATATTCAAAATACATATAAAATTATGTAAATAAGTATAAAAATATATATTTCAAATACACCTAAAAAAAATGAAAATTCGTATTAAAATAAATAAATAAAATTCCGATAAAAGAACGTATATTTGTCGGAAAATAAATATACAAAATACACATAAAATTACGAAAATTTGAATAAAATATATACAAAAATACACAAAATTAATTTCAATTTGTATGAAAATAGATATACAAAATACACATATAATTAGTTAAATTTGTATTTAAATACATGTACAAAATTCACATAAAATAATGTAAATTTGTATGAAATGAAAACAAATTCACATAAAATAACGTACATTGGTATAAAATAGATATACAAAATATACATAGAATAATGTAAAATCGTATCAAAATAAATACACAGAATATCAATAAAATAATGTAATTTTGTATGAAAATAAAGATGCAAAATACCCATAAAATAAAGCATATTTTAAAAAAAATACATATACAAAAATACACATAGAATAGCTAAATTTGTATTAAAATTAATATACAAAATGCACGTACAATAAGGTAAATTTGTATTGAAAAAATATGCAAAATGTACATAAAACAATGTATATTTGTTTCAAAATATATATACGAATACATATAAAATAACGTATATTTCTATAGAAATATATATACAAAATACACATGAAATGACGTAAATACGTATAAAAATATATATACACAATACACATTAAATTATGTAAATTCGCAGCAAAATAAATAAACAAAATATCAATAAAAGAATGTGTATTTGTATGAAAATAGATATACAAAATACACATAAAATATTTTAAATTTGAATAAAACTCTATACAAAAATACACAAAAAATAATTTAAATTTGTATAAAATATATATACGAAATAGACATGAAATTAGGTAAATTTCTATTGAAATACATATACAAAATACACATAAAATAATATAAATTTGATTAAAAATATATAAACAAATACACTTAAAATAACGAAAATTTGTATGAAATATATATAGAAAATACACATTAAATAATGTAAATATGTGTAAGAAAATATATACAAAACTCAAATAGAATAATGTAAAATAGTATCAAAATAAATACACAATATTAATAAAATAATGTAAATTTGTATGAAAATAAAGATGCAAAATACCCATAAAACAACGCATTTTTTATGTAAATATATATACCAAAATGCACATAAAATATTTAAATTTGTATTACAATAAATATACAAAATGCACATACAATAAGGTAAATTTGTATTGAAATAGATATGCAAAATACATATAAAACAATGTAAATTTGTTTCAAAATATACATACGAATACACATAAAATAACGTAGATTTCTATAAAATATATATACAAAATACACATAAAATGAAGTAAATACGTATAAGAAAATGTATACAAAATACACATAAAATAATGTAAATTCGTATCAAAATAAATAAACTAAATGCCAATAAAAGAATGTTTACTTGTATAAATATAAATATACAAAATACACATAAATTAACGTAAAATTGTATAAAACTTAATACAAAAATAACCAAAATAATTAAATTTGTATGAAAATAGATATACAAAAGACACATAAAATAAGCTAAATTTGAATTGAAATAAATATAGAAAATACATAAAATAGAGTAAATTTGTATCAAAATATATATTCAAATACACATATAATAACGTAAATTTGTATAAAAATATATAAACAAAATACACATTATATAATGTAAATACGTATAAAAGATATGTACGTAATGTAAAAATTTATAAAATTAAAGATGCAAAATACCCATAAAATATCTCATATTTAAAAAAATATATATACAAAAATACACATAAAATAATTAAATTTGTATTAAAATAAATATACAAAATACACATACAAAAAGGTAGATTTTTATTGAAATAGATATGCAAAAAACACATAAAATAATGAAATTTTTTATCAAAATATATACGAATACACACAATAAAATTACGTAATTTTTTATGAAAATATATATACAAAATACACATAAAATAATGTAAATACATAGAAAAATATATATAAAAAATGCACATAAAATAATGTAAATTCGTATCAAAATAAATAAACAAAATTTCCTCTAAAAGAATGTATCTGTGTAGGAAAATATATATACAAAATACAAATAAAAAAAAATTTGTATAAAAATAATACAAAAATACACAAAAATAATTTAAATTTGTTTGAAAATAGATATGCAAAATACAAATGAAATTAGGCAAATTTTTATTGAAATACATATACAAAATACACATAAAATAATGTAAATTTGTATGAAAATATATAAACAAATACACATAAGATAACGTAAATTTCCATGAAATATATGTACAAAATATACATTAAATAATGTAATGTAATGTAATGTAATATGTATTTTGCATATCTATTTCAATACAGATTTACCTTATTGTATGTGTATTTTGTATATTTATTTTAATACAAATGAGTTTTTTCATGTGTATTTTGGTATATATATTTTTATAAAAAATGCGTTATTTAATGGGTATTTTGCAACTTTATTTTCATACAAATTTACATTGTTTTATTAATATTCAGTGTATTTATTTTGATATACAAAATACACAGAATAACGTAAAATAGTATCAAAATAAATAAACAGACAATCAATAAAATAATGTAAATTTGTATGAAAATAAAGATGCAAAATACCCATATAATAACGCATATTTGTTTAAAAATATATATACAAAAATACACATAAAATAATTAAATTTGCATCAAAATAAATATACAAAAGGCACATACAATAAAGAAAATTTGTATTGAAATAGATATGCGAAATACACATAAATAATGTAAATTTGTATCAAAATATATATACGAATACACATAAAATAGAGTAAATTTCTATGAAAATATATATTCAAAATACATATAAAATTATGTAATATATATATATATATATATATATATATATATATATATATATATATATATATATATATATATATATATATATATATATATATGTATAAATATATATAGATATATATATATATATATATATATATATCAAATACACCTAAAATAATGAGAATTCGTATCAAAATAAATAAACAAAATTCCGATAAAAGAACGTATATTTGTAGGAAAATAAATATACAAAATTCACATAAAATTACGAAAATTTGAATAAAAATATATACTAAAATACACAAAATTAATTTCAATTTGTATGAAAATAGATATACATAATACACATATAATTAGTTAAATTTGTATTTAAATACATGTACAAAATACACATAAAATAATGTAAATTTGTATGAAATGAAAACAAATTCACATAAAATTACGTTCATTTATTTGAAATATATATACAAAATATACATAGAATAATGTAAAATCGTATCAAAATAAATACACAGAATATCAATAAAATAAGGTAAATTTGTATGAAAATAAAGATGCAAAATACCCATAAAATAAAGCATTTTTTCAAAAAATATACAAAATACACATAGAATAATTAAATTTGTATTAAAATTAATATACAAAATGCACGTACAATAAGGTATATTTATATTGAAATATATAAAATGCACATAAAACAATGTATATTTTTTTCAAAATATATATACGAATACACATAAAATAACATATATTTCTATAGAAATATATATACAAAATACACATGAAATGACGTAAATACGTATAAAAATATATATACACAATACACATTAAATAATGTGAAATCGCGTCAAAATAAATAAACAAAATATCAATAAAGAATGTGTATTTGTATGAAAATAGATATACAAAATACACATAAAATATTTTAAATTTATATAAAACTCTTTTTATTAAAATATATATACCAAAATAATAAAATATTTAAATTTGTCTTACAATAAATATACAAAATGAACATACAATAAGGTAGATTTATATTGAAATAGATATGCTAAATACATATAAAACAATGTAAATTTGCTTCAAAATATATATACCAATACACATAAAATAACGTAGATTACTATAAAAATATATATACAAAATACACATTAAATGAAGTAAATACGTATAAGAAAATGTATACAAAGTACACATAAAATAATTAAATTTGTGTTAAAATAAATATACAAAATACACATACTGTGTATTTTGTATATCTTTTTTCGTACAAATACACATTCTTTTCATGATATTTTGTTCATTTATTACATTATTTCAAGTGTATTTTGTATATATATATCTATAGAAATCTGCGTTATTTTATGTTTATTCATATATATATTTTGAAACAAATTTACATTATTTTATGTGTATTTTGCATATTTTTTCAATACAAATTTACCTTATTGTATGTGCATTTTGTATATTAATTTTAATACAAATTTGATTAATCTAGTGTATTTTTGTATATGTATTTTTATAAAAATATGCTTTATTTTATGGGTATTTTGCATCTTTATTTTCATACAAATTTACATTATTTTATTGATATTCTGTGTATTTATTTTGATATGATTTTACATTATTCTATGTGTATTTTGTATATATATTTATATAAAATGTATTTGTTTTCATTTCATACAAATCTACATTATTTTATGTGTTTTTTGTACATGTATTTAAATACAAATTTAACTAGTTATATGTGTATTTTGTATATCTATTTTGTATGTATATTTTCATAGAAATTTACTCTATTTTATGAGTATTCGTATATATATTTTGATACAAATTTACATTATTGATGTGTATTTTGCATATCTATTTCAATACAAATTTACTTTATTTTACGTGCATTTTGTATATTTATTTTAATACAAATTTAACTATTTTATATGTATTTTTGTATATATATTTTTATGCAAATATGCGTTATTATATGGATATTTTGCATCTTTATTTTCATACAAATTTACATTATTTTATTGATATTCTCTTTATTTATTTTGATACGATTTAACATTATTCTATGTGTATTTTGTATATTTTTTTATACATATTTACATTATTTAATGTTCATTTTGTATATATATTTTATCCAAATTTACATTATTTTATGTGTATTTGTTTATATATTTTCATACAAATTTACATTATTTTATGTGTTTTTTGTATATATATTTTTCTACGTATTTAAATTACTTTATGTGTATTTTGTATATACATATTCATAAAAAAATTACGTTATTTTATTGTGTGTATAAGTATATATTTTTATACAAATTTTATACAAATTCATGTTATTTAATGTGTATTTGTTTATATATTTTCATACAAATTTATATTATTTTATGTGTATTTTTTCATATATTTAATTACAAATTTACCTTATTTTATGTTTATTTTGTATATATATTTCATTCAATTTTAAATTATTTTATGTGTATATTTGTATTTGTATTTAGGTTATTTTATGTGTATTTTGTATATATATTTTCATCCAAAATTACATTATTTTATTGATATTTTTTTAATTTAATTCGATACGAATTTAGATTATTTCATGGGTATTTTGTATACATATTTTTATACTCATTTACATTATCTAAAGTGTGTTTTGAATATATATTTTTGTGCAAATTTATTTTATGTTCATTTTTGTACATATATTTTTATAGAAATTTGCATTATTTTATGTATATAGTTTTATATAAATTTACGTTATTTTATGTGCATTTTGTATATTTATATTTATACAAATACACATTCTTTTATTGGTATATTGTTTATTTACATTTATACGAATTTACATTATTTTATGTGTATTTTGTATACATTTTTTTATACGTATTTACTTATTATTATGTGTATTTTGTATATGTATTTTTATAGAAATCTACGTTATTTTATGTGTATTCGTATATATATTTTGAAACAAATTTACATTATTTTATATGTATTTTGCATATCTATTTCAATACAAATTTACCTTATTGTATGTGCATTTTGTATATTTATTTTAATACAAATTCAAATATTTTATGTGTATTTTGGTATCAATATTTTTATAAAAAATGCGTTATTTTATAGGTATTTTGCATCTTAATTTTCATACAAATTTATATTATTTTATTAATATTCTGTGTATATATTTTGATACGATTTTACATTACTCTATTTGTATTTTGTTTATATTTTTTTATACATATTTACATTATTTAATGTGTATTTTGATTATATATTTCATACAAATTTACGTTATTATATGTGTATTTGTTTATATATTTTCTTTCAAATTTACATTATTTTATATGTATTTTGTATATGTATTTCAATACAAATTCACCTAATTTTATGTGTATTTTGTATATTTCTTTTCATACAAGTTTAAATTATTTTTGTGTATTTTTGTATATAGTTTTATACAAATTTAGGTTATTTTATGTACGGATTTACATTATTTAATGTGTGTTTTGTATATATATATTTTTATCCAAAGCTACTTTATTTTACGTTCATTTTTGGACATATATTTTTATGGAAATTAGCGTTATTTTATATGTATTTGTATATGTTTTCTCATACAAATTTACATTATTTTATTGATATTTTGTTTATTTAGTTTGATACGAATTACATGATTATATGTTTATTTTGTACATATTTTTTATACGTATTTACATTACTTAATGTGTGTTTTGTTTATATATTTTTAAACAAATTTACGTTATTATATGTATTTTTATAAATATTTTAATACAAATTTACATTATTTTATGTATTTTCTATATACATTTCATTTCAAATTTAGCTTATTTTAGCTGTATTTTGTATATCTATTTTCATACGAATTTAATAACTTTGTGTATTTTTGTATATAGTTTTATAAAAATTTACGTTATTTTATGTGTATTTTGTATATTTATATTTATACAAATACACATTCTTTTATTTTATTTTGTTTATTTATTTTGATACGAATTTACATTATTTTATGTGTATTTTGTATACATTTTCTTATACGTATTTACTTCATTTTATGTGTATTTTGAATATATATTTTTATACAAATCTACGTTATTTTATGTGTATTCGTATATATATTTTGAAACAAATTTACATTGTTTTATATGTATTTTGCATATCTATTTCAATACAGATTTACCTTATTGTATGTGTATTTTGTATATTTATTTTAATACAAATTAGTTTTTTCATGTGTATTTTGGTATATATATTTTTATAAAAAATGCGTTATTTAATGGGTATTTTGCATCTTTATTTTCATACAAATTTACATTGTTTTATTAATATTCAGTGTATTTATTTTGATACGATTTTACATTATTCTATTTGTGTTTTGTATATATTTTTTTATACATATTTACATTATTTAATGTGTATTTTGTATATTTTAAAACAAATTTACGTTATTTTATGCGCATCTATTAAAATATTTTGATACAAATTTACATTATTTTATGTATTTTGTATATATATTTTAATACAAATTCAGTTTATTTTATGTATATTTTGTATATCTATTTTCATTCGCATCAAAATAAATAAACAAAATAGCAATCAAATAATGTAAATTTGTATCAGATAACATATACAAATACACATAAAATAACGCAAATTTCTAAAAAATATATGTACAAAATGCACATAAAATAAAGTAAATTTGCATAAAAATATATATACAAAACACACATTAAATAATGTAAATGCGTATATAAAATAAACTAAATTTGTATAAATCTATATACAAAAATACACAAATTTTTTTTTAAATTTGAATGAAAAGAAATATACAAAATAAACATAAAATTAGGTAAATTTGTATTGAAATACATATACAAAATACTCATAAAATAATGTAAATTTGAATGAAAATATATAAACAAATACACTTAAAATAACGTAAATTTGTATAAAATATATATGCAAGATACACATTAAATAATGTAAATGTGTATAAAAAAATATTTACAAAAGAGAAATAGAATAATGTAAAATCCTATCAATATACAGAATATCAATACACAGAATATCAATAAAATAATGTAAATTTGTATGAAAAGAAAGATGCAAAATTCCCATAAAATAGCGCATTTTTTATAAAAATATATATACCAAAATACACATAAAATATTTAAATTTGTATTGAAATAAATATACAAAATGCATATACAGTAAGGTAAATATGTATTGAAAGAGATATTCAAAATACATATAAAACAATGTTAATTTGTTTCAAAATATATATACGAATACACATAAAATAACGTAAATTTCTATAGAAATATATATACAAAATACAAATGAAATTAAGTAAATACGTAATAAAATATATATACAAATACATATCTAATTAAATTCGTGTCAAAATAAATAAACAAAATATCATGAAAAGAATGTATGAAAATAAATAATAGATAATAAATTTGTATGAAATATATATGCAAGATACACATTAAATAATGTAAATATGTATAAAAAATATATATACAAAAAAAAATAGAATACTGTGAAATCGTATCAAAATAAATACACCGAATATTAATAAAATAATGTAAATTTGTATGAAAATAAAGATGCAAAATTCCCATCAAATAGCGCATTTCTTATAAAAATATATATACCAAAATACACATAAAATATTTAAATTTGTATTGAAATAAATATACAAAATGCACATACAATAAGGTAAACTTGTATTGAAAGAGATAGGCAAAAATACATATAAAACAATGTAAATTTGTTTCAAAATATATATACGAATACACATAAAATAACGTAGATTTCTATAAAAATATATATACAAAATACTCATAAAATTAAGTAAATACGTATAAAAATAGATATACAAAATACACATAGAATAATGTAAAATTGTTTAAAAAAAAAGAATATAAATAAAATAATGTAAATTTGTATGAAAATAAAAATGCAAAATACCCATAAAATAAAGCATATTTTTATAAAAATACATATACAAAAATACCCATAGCATAATTAAATTTGTATTAAGATTAATATACAAAATGCATATACAATAAGGTAAATTTGTATTGAAAAAATATGCAAAATACACATAAAACAGTGTAAATTTATTTCAAAATCTATATACGAATACTCATAAATCAACGTAGATTTCTATAGAAATATATATACAAAATACACATCAAATGATGTAAACATATATATAATATATATATATATAGATATATATATATATATATATATATATATATATATATATATATATATATATATATATATATATATATATATATATATATATATATATATATATATATATATATATATATATATATATATATATATATATATATATATATATATATATATATATATATATATATATATATATATATAAAAAATACAATTTAAATAATTAAAAATCGCGACAAAATAAATAAACAAAATATATATAAAAGAATGTGTATTTGTATTAAAATATATATACAATATACACATAAAATCACCTAAATTTGTATAAAACTATATACAAAAATACACAAAAATAATTTTAATTTGTATGAAAATAAATATTCAAAATACACATAAAATTAGGTAAATTTGTATTGAAATACATTTACAAAATACACATAAAATAATGTAAATTTGAATGAAAATATATAAACAAATACACTTAAAATAACGTAAATTTGTATAAAATATATATATAAAAAATACACATTAAATAATGTAAATATGTATAAAAGAATATATACAAAACACAAATAGAATAATATAAAATCGTATCAAAATAAATACACAGAATATTAATAAAATAATGTAAATTTGTATGAAAATTAAGATGCAAAATACCCATAAAATAACGCATTTTTTCTAAAAATATTTATACCAAGACACACATAAAATATTTGAATTTATATTAAAATAAATATACAAAATGCACATACAATAAGGTAAATTTGTATTGAAATAGATATGCAAAATACATATAAAACCATGTAAATTTTTAAAAATATATATACGAATACACATAAAATAACGTAGATTTCTATGAAAATAAATATACAAAATACACATAAAATGAAGTAAATACGTATAAAAAAAGGTATACAAAATACACTTAAAATAATGTAAACTTGTATCAAAATAAATAAAAATACTAATAAAAGAAAGTGTATTGTATATATAAATTTACAAATACAATAACATAACGTAAATTTATATAAAACTATATGCAAAAATACACGAAAGTAATTAAATTTGTGTGAATATAGATATACAAAATACATGTGTATTTTGTATATTTATTTTCATACAAATTGAAATTATTTTTGTTTATTTTTTTATATATTTTCATACAAATTTTCGTTATTTAATGTGTATTTTGTATATTTATTTTTTCTACAAATATACGTTCTTTTATCTGAATTTTGTTTATTGAATTTGTAACGAATTTACCTTATTTTGTATATCTATTTTCATACAAATTAAAATACTTCTGTATTTTGTATATAGTTTTATATAAATTTACGTTATTTTATGTGTATTTTGTATATTTATATTTATACAAATACACATTCTTTTATTGGTATTTTGTATATTTATTTTGATACGAATTTACATTATTTTATGTGTATTTTGTATACATTTTTTTATACGTATTTACTTCTACTTATATGTATTTTGTATATATATTTTTATAGAAATCTACGTTATTTTATGTGTATTCGTATATATTTTGAAACAAATTTACATTGTTTTATATGTATTTTGCATATCTATTTCAATACAAATTTACCTTATTGAATGTGTTTTTGTATATTTATTTTAATACAAATTTAATTTTTTGATGTTTATTTTGGTATATATATTTTATAAATAAAAAAATGTGTTATTTTATGGGTATTTTTATAAATATTTTGATACAAATCTACATTATTTTATGTATTTTGTATATACATTTCAATTCAAATTTAGCTTATTTTATCTGTATTTTGTATATTTATTTTCATACGAATTTAATTACTTCTGTGTATTTTTGTATATAGTTTTATACAAATTTACGTTATTTTATGTGTATTTTGTATATTTATATTTATACAAATACATATTTTTTTTATTAGTATTTTGTTTATTTATTTTGATACGAATTTACATTATTTTATGTATATTTTGTATACATTTTCTTATACGTATTTACTTCATTTTATGTGTATTTTGTATATATATTTTTATACAAATCTACGTTATTTTATGTGTATTCGTATATATATTTTGAAACAAATTTACATTGTTTTATATGTATTTTGCATATCTATTTCAATACAGATTTACCTTATTGTATGTGTATTTTGTATATTTATTTTAATACAAATTATTTTTTTCATGTGTATTTTGGAATATATATTTTTATAAAAAATGCGTTATTTAATGGGTATTTTGCATCTTTATTTTCATACAAATTTACATTGTTTTATTAATATAATGTGTATTTATTTTGATACGATTTTACATTATTCTATTTGTGTTTTGTATATATTTTTTTATACATATTTACATTATTTAATGTGTATTTTGTATATTTTAAAACAAATTTACGTTATTTTATGCATCTGTTAAATATTTTGATACAATTTACATTATTTTATGTATTTTGTATATATATTTCAATACAAATTTAATTTATTTTATGTATATTTTGTATATCTATTTTCATTTGTATCAAAATAAATAAACAAAATAGCAATAAAATAACGTAAATTTGTATGAGAAAACATATACAAATGCACATAAAATAAAGTAAATTTGCAAATTTGTATTGAAATAGATATGCAAAATACATATAAAACAATGTAAATTTGTTTCAAAATATATATACGAATACACATAAAATAACGTAGATTTCTATAAAAATATGTACAAAATACACATAAAATGAAGTAAATACGTATAAAAAATGAATACAAAAATACATAAAAATCGTATCAAAATAAATAAACAAAATACTAGTAAAAGAATGTGTATTTGTAAAAATATAAATATACAAAATACACATAAAATATCGTAAATTTGTATAAAACTATATACAAAAATACACAGAAGTAATTAAATTTGTATGAAAATATATATACAAAATACAGCTAAATTAAGCTAAATTTGAATTGAAATGTACATACAAAATACATAAAATAATGTAAATCTGTATCAAAATATTTATACAAATACATATAATAACGTAGATTTGTTTAAAAATATATAAACAAAATACACATTAAGTAATGTAAATACGTATAAAAAATATGTACAAAATACACATATAATCATGTAATTCGTATCAAAATAAATAAACAAAATAGCAATAAAATAATGTAAATTAGTATGAGAAAACATATACAAATAACGCAAATTTATAGAAATATATGTACAAAATGCACATAAAATAAAGTAAATTTACAAAAAATATATATACAAAACACACACTAAATAATGTAAATGCGTACATAAATAACCTAAATTTGTATAAAACAATATACAAAATACACAAAATAATTTATATTTGTTTGAAAAGAAATATACAAAATACACATAACATTAGGTAAATTTGTATTGAAATACATATACAAAATACACATCAAATAATGTAAATTTGAATGAAAATATATAAACAAATACACTTAAAATAACGTAAATTTGTATAAAATATATATGCAAGATACACATTAAGTAATGTAAATGTGTATAAAAAATATATATATATGAAAAACAAATAGAATAATGTAAAATCGTATCAAAATAAATACACAGAATATCAATAAAATAATGTAAATTTGTATCAAAATAAAGATACAAAATTCCCAAAATTATCGCATTTTTTATAAAAATATATTTACCAAAATACACATAAAATATTTAAATTTGTATTGAAATAAATATACAAAATGCATATACAGTAAGGTAAATTTGTATTGAAAGATATTCAAAAATACATATAAAACAATGTAAATTTGTTTCAAAATATATATACGAATACACATAAAATAAAGTAGATTTCTATAAAAATATATATACAAAATACATATGAAATTATGTAAATACGTATAAAAATATATATACAAAATACATATCAAATAATGTAAATTCGTGTCAAAATAAATAAACAAAATATCATGAAAAGAATGTGTATTTGTCACAAATTATCGCATTTTTTATAAAAGTATATATACCAAAATACACATAAAATATTTAAATTTGTATTGAAACAAATATACAAAATGCATATACAGTAAGGTAAATTTGTATTGAAAGAAATATTCAAAAATACATATAAAACAATGTAAATTTGTTTCAAAATACATATACGAATACACAGAAAATAAAGTAGATTTCTATATAAATATATATACAAAATACATATGAAATTATGTAAATACGTATAAAAATATATACAAAATACATATCAAATATTGTAAATTCGTGTCAAAATAAATAAACAAAATATCATGAAAAGAATGTGTATTTGTATGAAAATAGATAATAGATAATAAATTTGTATAAAATATATATACAAGATCCACATTAAATAATGTAAATATGTATAAAAAAGTATATACAAAAAACAAATAAAATAATGTAACATCGTATCAAAATAAATACACCGAATATTAATAAGATAATGTAAATTTGTATGAAAATAAAGATGCAAAATTCCCATAAAATAGCGCATTTCTTATAAAAATATATATACTAAAATACACATAAAATATTTGAATTTGCATTGAAATAAATATACAAAATGCACATACAATAAGGTAAATTTGTATTGAAAGAGATATGCAAAAATACATATAAAACACTGTAAATTTGTTTCAAAATATATATACGAATACAAACAAAAAAACGTAGATTTCTATAAAAATATATATACAAAATACACAAAAAATTAAGTAAATACGTATAAAAAAATGTATACAAAATACACATAAAATCATGTAATTTCGAATTAAAATAAATGTAAATTTGAATGAAAATATAAAAACAAATACACTTAAAATATCGTAAATTTGTATAAAATATATATGCAAGATACACATTAAAAAATGTAAATGTGTATAAAAAAAATATATACAAAAAACAAATAGAATAATGTAAAATCGTATCAAAATAAATACACAGAATATCAATAAAATAATGTAAATTTGTATGAAAATAAAGATGCAAAATTCCCCAAAATTATCGCATTTTTATAAAAATATATATACCAAAATACACATAAAATATTTAAATTTGTATTGAAATAAATATACAAAATGCATATACAGTAAGGTAAATTTGTATTAAAAGAGATATTCAAAAATACATATAAAACAATGTAAATTTGTTTCAAAATATATATACGAATACACATAAAATAAAGTAGATTTCTATAGAAATATATATACAAAATGCATATGAAATTATGTAAATACGTATAAAAATATATATACAAAATACATATCAAATAATGTAAATTCGTGTCAAAATAAATGAACAAAATATCATGAAAAGAATGTGTATTTGTATAAAAATAGATAATAGATAATAAATTTGTATAAAATATATATGCAAGATACTCATTAAATAATGTAAATATGTATAAAAAAGTATATACAAAAAACAAATAGAATAATGTAAATTCGTATCAAAATAAATACACCGAATATTAATAAAATAATGTAAATTTGTATGAAAATAAAAATGCAAAATTCCTATAAAATAGCGCATTTCTTATAAAAATATATATACCAAAATACACATAAAATATTTAAATTTGTATTAAAATAAATATACAAAATGCACATACAATAAGGTAAATTTGTATTGAAAGAGATATGCAAAAATACATATAAAACAATGTAAATTTGTTTCAAAATATATATACGAATACAAATAAAAAAAACGTAGATTTCTATAAAAATATATATACAAAATACACATAAAATTAAGTAAATACGTATAAAAAAATGTGTTTGTAAAAATATAAATATACAAATTACACATAAAATATCGTAAATTTGTATAAAACTGTATACAAAAATACACAGAAGTAATTAAATTTGTATGAAAATATATATACAAAATACAGCTAAAATAAGCTAAATTTGAATTGAAATGTACATACAAAATACATAAAATAATGTAAATCTGTATCAAAATATTTATACAAATACATATAATAACGTAGATTTGTTCAAAAATATATAAACAAAATACACATTAAGTAATGTAAATACGTATAAAAAATATGTACAAAATACACATATAATCATGTAATTCGTATCAAAATAAATAAACAAAATAGCAATAAAATAATGTAAATTTGTATGAGAAAACATATACAAATAACGCAAATTTCTATAAAAATATATGTACAAAAATGCACATAAAATAAAGTAAATTTGCAAAATAATATATATAAAACACACACACTAAATAATGTAAATGCGTACATAAAATAACCTAAATTTGTATAAAACTATATACAAAAATACACAAAAATAATTTAAATTTATTTGAAAAGAAATATACAAAATACACATAAAATTAGGTAAATTTGTATTGAAATACATATACAAAATACACATCAAATAATGTAAATTTGAATGAAAATATATAAACAAATACACTTAAAATAACGTAAATTTGTATAAAATATATATGCAAGATACACATTAAATAATGTAAATGTGTATAAAAAATATATATACCAAAAACAAGGAGAATAATGTAAAATCGTATCAAAATAAATACACAGAATATCAATAAAATAATGCAAATTTGTATGAAAATAGAGATACAAAATTCCCAAAAATTATCGCATTTTTTATAAAAATATATTTACCAAAATACACATAAAATATTTAAATTTGTATTGAAATAAATATACAAAATGCATATACAATAAGGTAAATTAGTATTGAAAGAGATATGCAAAAATTACATGTAAAACAATGTAAATTTGTTTCAAAATATATATACGAATACAAATAAAAAAACGTAGATTTCTATAAAAATATATATACAAAATACACTTAAAACTAAGTAAATACATATAAAAAATGTATACAAATTACACATAAAATAATGTAAATTCGAATTAAAATAAATAAACAAAATACCAATAAAAGAATGTGTATTTGGATAAATATAAATATACAAAATACACATACAAAATAAACATAAAATAAGGTAGATTTGTAATAAAATATATGTACAAAATACACTTAAAATAATGTAAATTTATATGAAAATATATATACAAATACACATAAAATACCATGAGTTTGTATAAAAATATATATTCAAAATAAATATTAAATAATGGAAAAGCTTATAAAAATATATATACAAAGTACATATAAAATAATGTAAATTCGTATCAATATAAATCAACAAAACACCAATAAAATAATATATATTTGAATGAAAATAAATTTACAAAATACACATAACATAACTAAAATTTGTATTAAAATATATACAAAAATACATAGAAATAATTTGAGTTTGTATGAAAATAGATATACAAAATACATAAAAATAGGTAAATTTCTTTTGAAATTTATATACAAAATACCCATAAAATATTGTAAATTTGTGTCAAAATATATAAATATATACATAAAATAACGTAGATTTATTAAAATATATACAAAATACACATAGAATAATGTCAATTCGTATCAAAATGAATGAGCAGAATATCAATAAAATAATGTAAATTTGTATGAAAATAAAGATGCAAAATACCCAAAAATAAAGCATATGTTTATAAAATACAGATACAAAATACACATCGAATAATTAAATTTGTATTAAAATTAATATACAAAATGCGTATATAATAAGGTAAATTTGTATTGAAAAAATATGTAACATACACGTTTACTCATACAAATTCATATTATTTTATTGGTATTTTGATTATTTATTTTGATACGAATTACATGATTATATGTGTATTTTGTACATATTTTTTATACGTATTTACATTATTTAATGTGTATTTTGTTTATATATTTTCATACAAATTTACGTTATTATATGTGTATTTGTATAAATATTTTGATACAAATCTACATTATTTCATGTATTTTGTATATATATTTCAATTCAAATTTAGCTTATTTTGTGTGTATTTTGTATATATTTTCATACAAATTTAATTATTTCTGTGTATTTTTGTATATAGTTTTATATAAATTTACGTTATTTTATGTGTATTTTGTATATTTATATTTATACAAATACACATTCTTTTATTGGTATTTTGTTTATTTATTTTGATACGAATTTACATTATTTTATGTGTTTTTTGTATACATTTTTTTATACGTATTTACTTAATTTTATGTGTATTTTGTATATATATTTTGAAACAAATTTACATTGTTTTATATGTATTTTGCATATCTATTTCAATACAAATTTACATTATTGTATGTGTTTTTTGTATATTTATTTTAATACAAATTTAATTTTTTGATGTGTATTTTGGTATATATATTTTTATAAAAAAAATGCGTTATTTTATGTGTATTTTGCTTCTTTATTTTCATACAAGTTTACATTATTTTATTAATATTCTGTGTATTTATTTTGATACGATTTTACATTATTCTATTTGTTTTGTACATATTTTTTTATACAAATTTACGTTATTTTAAGTGTATTTGTTTATATATTTTCATTCAAATTTACATTATTTTATGTGTATTTTGTGTATGTATTTCAATACAAATTTACCTAATTTTATGTGTATTTTGTATATTTATTTTCATACAAATTTAAAATATTTTTGTGTATTTTTGTATATAGTTTGAAACAAATTTAGGTTATTTTATGTGTATTTTGTATATCTATTTTCATACAAATACACATTCTTTTATTGATATTTTATTTATTTATTTTGACGCGAATTTACATTATTTAATGTGTATTTTGTATATATATTTTTATACGTATTTATATCATTTCATGTGTATTTTGTATAGTTTTAAACAAATTTATATTATTTAAGTTGTATTTTGTATATATATATATATATATATTTATACAAATACACATTCTTTTATTGGTATTTTGTTTATTTTTTTTGATACTAATTTACATTATTTTATGTGTATTTTGTATACATTTTTTATACGTATTTACTTAATTTTATGTGTATTTTGTATATATATTTTTATAGAAATCTACCTTATTTCATGTGTATTCGTATATATATTTTGAAACAAATTTACATTGCTTATATGTATTTTGCATATCTATTTTTGTGTATTCTGTATTTATTTTTGTTATACATAGAATAATGTAAAATCGTATCAAAATAGGTGCACAGAATATCAATAAAATAATTTAAATTTATATGAAAATAAAGATGCAAAATACCCATAAGATAAAGCATATTTTTTTTTTTAAATACATATACAAAAATACACATAGAATAATTAAATTTGTATTAAAATTAATATACAAAATGCACACATACAAAAAGGTAAATTTGTATTGAAAAAAAAAACGCAAAATACAAATAAAACAGTGTAAATTTGTTTCAAAATATATATACGAATACATTTAAAATAACGTAGATTTCTATAGAAATATATATATAAAATACACATGAAATTATGTAAATACGTATAAAAATATATATATAAAATACATATTAAGTAATGTAAATTCGTGACAAAATAAATAAACAAAATATCATGAAAAGAATGTGTATTTGTATGAAAATAAATAATAGATAATAAATTTGTATGTAATATATATGCAAGATACACATTAAATAATGTAAATATGTATAAAAAAAATATATACAAAAAAGAAATAGAATAATGTATAATCGTATCAAAATAAATACACCGAATATTAATAAAATAATGTAAATTTGTATGAAAATAAAGATGCAAAATTCCCATCAAATAGCGCATTTCTTATAAAAATATACATACCAAAATACACATAAAATATTTAAATTTGTATTGAAATAAATATACAAAATGCACATACAATAAGGTAAACTTCTGTTGAAAGAGATATGCAAAAATACATATAAAAAATTGTAAATTTGTTTCAAAATATATATACGAATACACATAAAATAACGTAGATTTCTATAAAAATATATATACAAAATTCACATAAAATTAGGTATATACGTATAAAAAAATGTAAACAAAATACACATAAAATAATATAAATTCGAAACAAAATAAATAAACAAAATACCAATAAAAGAATGTGTATTTGTTCTGTGTATTTTTGTATATAGTTTTATACAAATTTACGATATTTTATGTGTATTTTGTATATTTATATTTACACAAATACACATTATTTATTTGTTTATTTATTTTGATACGATTTTTATGTGTATTTTGTATTCATTTTTTTATACGTATTTACTCCATTTTATGTGTATTTTGTATATATTTTTATAGAAATCAACGTTATTTTATTTGTATTCGTATATATATTTTGAAACAAATTTACATTGTTTTATATGTATTTTGCATATCTATTTCAATACAAATTTACCTTACAGTATGTGCATTTTTTATATTTATTTTAATACAAATTTTAATATTTTATGTGTATTTTGGTATATATATTTAAAAAAAAATGCGTTATTTTATGGCTGTTTTGCGTCTTTATTTTCATACAAATTTACATTATTTAATTAATATTCTGTGTATTTATTTTGATACGATTTTACATTATTCTATTTGTGTTTTGTATATATTTTTTTATACATATTTACATTATATAATTAGTATTTTGTATATATATTTGATACAAATTTACGTTATTTTAAGTGTATATGTTTATATATTTTCATTCAAATTTCCATTATTTTATGTGTATTTTGTATATGTATTTCAATACAAATTTACCTAATTTTATGTGTATTTTGTATATTTATTTTCATACAAATTTAAATTATTTTGTGTGTTTTTGTATATAGTTTTATACAAACTTAGGTTATTTTATGAGTATTTTGTATATCTATTTTCATACAAATACACATTCTTTTATTGATATTTTGTTTATTTATTTTGACGAGAATTTAAATTATTTAATGTGCATTTTGTATATATATATATATATATATATATATATATATATATATATATATATATATATATATATATATATATATAAATATATATATATATATATATATTTTTTGTACGTATTTACATCATTTCATGTGTATTTTGTATATATATTTCTATAGAAATCTACGTTATTTTATGTGTATTCGTATATAGATTTTTAAACAAATTTACGCTTTGATGTGCATTTTGTTTATTTTTTCAATACAAATTTACCTTATTGTACGTGCATTTTGTATATTAATTTTAATACAAATTTAATTATCCTATGTGTATTTTTGTATATGTATTTTTAAATAAATATGCTTTATGTTATGGGTATTTTGCATCTTTATTTTCATACAAAATTACATTATTTTATTGATATTCTGTGTATTTATTTTGATACGATTTTACATTATTCTATGAGTATTTTGTATATATTTTTCATTTAATTTAGCTTATTTTATGTGTATTTTGTATATCTATTTATTTTAATACAAAATCAAATATTTTATGTTTTTTTCGTATATATATTTTTTATAAAAAATGTGTTATTTTATGGGTATTTTGCTTCTTAATTTTCATACAAATTTACATTATTTTATTAATATTTTCTGTATTTATTTCCATACGATTTTACATTATTTTATTTGTGTTTTGTATATATTTTTTTATACATATTTACATTATTTAATGTGTTTTTTGTATATATATTTGATACAAATTTACGTTATTTTAAGTCTATACGTTTATATATTTTCATTCAAATTTACATTATTTTATGTGTATTTTGTATATGTATTTTAATACAAATTTACCTAATTTTATATGTTTTTTGTATATTTATTTTCATACAAGTTTAAATTATTTTTCTGTATTTTTTTTATAGTTTTATACAAATTTAGGTTATTTTATGTGTATTTTGTATATCTATTTTCATACAAATACACATTCTTTTCATGATATTTTGTTTATTTATTTTGACACGAATTACCATTATTTAATGTGTATTTTGTATAAATATATTTATACGTATTTAGATTATCTGAAGTGTATTTTGTATATATATATTTCTATAGAAATCTGCGTTATTTTATGTGTATTCGTATATATATTTTGAAACAAATTTACATTGTTTTATGTGTATTTTGCATATTTTTTCAATACAAATTAACCTTATTGGATGTGCATTTTGTATATTAATTTTTATACAAATTTGATTAATCTATGTGTATTTTTGTATATGTATTTTTATAAAAATATGCTTTTTTTAATGGGTATTTAGCATCTTTATTTTCATACAAATTTACATTATTTTATTGATATACTGTGTATTTATTTTAATATGATTTTACATTATTCTATGTGTATATTGTATATATATTATGTATAAAATGTATTTGTTTTCATTTCATACAAATCTACATTATTTTATGTATTTTTTGTACATGTAAACACATAAAATATTTAAATTTGTATTGAAATAAATATACAAATATACATATAATAAATATTGAAATAGATATGCAAAATATACATAAAACAATGTAAATTTGATTCAAAATATATATACGAATACACATAAAATAACGTAAATTTCTCAAACAATATTTATATAAAATACACATAAAATTATATGAATACGTATAAAAATAAATAAACAAAATACCAATAAAATAATAAAACTTGAAATAAAATCAAAATAAACAAATATACATACAATAAAAGAAAATTTGTATTGAAATAAATATACAAAATACACATACAAAATAAACCAAAATAATATAAATAAAATAATGAAATATATGTACAAAATACACATAACAAAATACACATAAAATAATGTAAATTTATATGAAAATATATATACAAATACACATAAAATACCATGAATTTGTATAAGATTATATATTCAAAATAAATATTAAATAATGTAAATGCGAATAAAAATATATATACAAAGTACATATAAAATAATGTAAATTCGTATCAATATAAATCAACAAAATACCAATAAAATAATATATATTTGAATGAAAACAGATTAACAAAATACACATAACATAACTAAAATTTGTATTGAAATATATACAAAAATACATAAAAATAATTTGAGTTTGTATGAAAATAGATATTCAAAATACATATAAAACTAGGTAAATTTCTTTTGAAATATATATACAAAATACCCATAAAATATTGTAAATTTGTGTCAAAATATATAAACAAATACACATAAAATAACTTAAAATAACGTAAATATGTATCAAATATATATACAAAAAACACATTAAATAAAGTAAATATGTATAAAAAAATATATACAAAACATAAATAAAATAATGTAAAATCGTATCAAAATAAATATAGAAAATATTAATAAAATAATGTAAATTTGTATGAAGATTAAGATGCAAAATACCCATAAAATAACACATTTTTTATAAAAATATATATACGAAAAAACACAAAATATCAGATTTTGTATTAAAATAAATAGATATACATTCTTTTATTGGTATTTTGTTTATTTATTTTGTTTCGAATTTACATTATTTTATGTGTATTTTGTTTACATTTTTTTATACGTATTTACTTAATTTTATGTGTATTTTGTATATATATTTTTATAAAAAATCTACGTTATTTTATGTGTATTCGTATATATATTTTGAAACAAATTTACATTGTTTTATATGTATGTTTGCATATCTCTTTCAATAGAAGTTTACCTTATTGTATGTGCATTTTGTATATTTATTTCAATACAAATTTAAATATTTTATGTGTATTTTGGTATATATATTTTTATAAGAAATGCGCTATTTTATGGGAATTTTGCATCTTTATTTTCATAGAAATTTACATTATTTTATTAATATTCGGTGTATTTATTTTGATACGATTTTACATTATTCTATTTGTTTTTTGTATATATTTTTTTTATACATATTTACATTATTTAAATGTATCTTGCATATATATTACATACAAATTTATTATCTATTATTTATTTTCATACAAATACACATTCTTTTCATGATATTTTGTTTATTTATTTTGTCACAAATTTACATTACTTAATATGTATTTTATATAAATATTTTTATACGTATTTAAATAATTTCATGTGTATTTTGTATATATATTTCTATAGAAATCTACGTTATTTTATGTGTATTCGTATATATATTTTGAAACAAATTTACACTGTTTTATTTGTATTTTGCGTTTTTTTTTCAATACAAATTTACCTTATTGTATGTGTGCATTTTGTATATTAATTTTAATACAAATTTAATTATTCTATGTGTATTTTTGTATATGTATTTTTAAGAAAAAATATGCTTTATCTTATGGGTATTTTGCATCTTTATTTTCATACAAATTTAAATTATTTTATTGATATTCTGTGTACCTATTTTGATACGATTTTACATTATTCTATGTATAACAAAAATAAATACAGAATACACAAAAATAGATATGCAAAATACATATAAACAATGTAAATTTGTTTCAAAATATATATACGAATACACATGAAATAAGGTAGATTTCTATAAAAATATATATGCAAAATACACATAAAATTATGTAAATACGTATAAAAAATGTATACAAAATACACATAAAATAATGTAAATTAGTATCAAAATAAATAAACAAAATACCAATAAAAGAATGTGTATTTGTATAAATATTTATATACAAAATACACATTAAATAATATAAATTTGTTTAAAACTATACAAAATACACATGAAATGATGTAAATACGTATAAAAATATATATACAAAATACACATTAAATAATGTAAATTCGCGTCAAAATAAATAAACAAAATCTCAGTAAAAGAATGTGTATTTGTATGAAAATAGATATACAAAATACACATAAAATAACCTAAATTTGTATCAAACTATGTACAAAAAAACACAAAAATATTTTAAATTTGTATGAAAATAAATATACAAAATACACATAAAATTAGGTAAATTTGTATTGAAACACATGTAATTCGTATCAAAATAAATAAACAAAATACCAATAAAATAATATAAATTTGTATGAGTAAACGTGTATGTTGCATATTTTTTCAATACAAATTTACCTTATTATATACGCATTTTGTATATTAATTTTAATACAAATTTAATTATTCGATGTGTATTTTTGTATCTGTATTTTTATAAACATATGCTTTATTTTTTGGGTATTTTGCATCTTTATTTTCATACAAATTTACATTTTTTTGATACGAATTGACATTATTCTATGTGTATTTTGTATATATTTTTCATACAAATTTACGTTATTTTATGTTAAAAAATATGTACAAAATACACATATAATCATGTAATTCGTATCAAAATAAATAAACAAAATACCAAAAAAATAATATAAATTTGTATGAGTAAACGTGTATGTTGCATATTTTTTCAATACAAATTTACCTTATTATATACGCATTTTGTATATTAATTTTAATACAAATTTAATTATTCGATGTGTATTTTTGTATCTGTATTTTTATAAACATATGCTTTATTTTTTGGGTATTTTGCATCTTTATTTTCATACAAATTTACATTATTTTATTGATATTCTGCTCATTCATTTTGATACGAATTGACATTATTCTATGTGTATTTTGTATATATTTTTCATACAAATTTACGTTATTTTATGTGTATTTGTTTATATATTTTGACACAAATTTACAATATTTTATGGGTATTTTGTATATACCTAGTTTACCTAGTTTTATGTGTATTTTGTATATCTATTTTCATACTAACTCAAATTATTTCTATGTATTTTTGTATATATTTTAATACAAATTTTATTTATGTTTTGTGTATTTTGTAAATTTATTTTCATTCAAATATATATTATTTTATTGGTGTTTTGTTGATTTATATTGATACGAATTTACATTATTTTATATGTACTTTGTATATATATTTTTATACGCTTTTACATCATTTAATATTTATTTTGAATATATATTTTTATACAAATTCATGGTATTTTATGTGTATTTCTATATACATTTTTATATAAATTTACATTATTTTATGTGTATTTTGTACATATATTTTCTTATAAATCTAACTTATTTTATGATTATTTTGTATGTGTATTTTGTATATTTATATTTATCCAAATACACATTCATTTATTGGTATTTTGTTTATTTATTTTAATTCGAATTTACATTATTTTATGTGTATTTTGTATACATTTTTTTATACGTATTTACTTAATTTTAAGTGTATTTTGTATAAATATTTTTAAAGAAATCTACGTTCTTTTATTTGTATTCGTATATATATTTTGAAACAAATTTACATTGTTTTATATGTATTTTTGCATATCTCTTTCAATACAAATTTACCTTATTGTATGTGCATTTTGTATATTTATTTCAATGCAAATTTAAATATTTTATGTGTATTTTGGTATATATATTTTTATAAGTTTACGAAAATTTGAATAAAAATATATACAAAAAAACAAAAAAAATAAATTTCAATTTTGTATGAAAATAGATGTACAAAATACACATATAATTAGTTAAATTTGTATTTAAATACATGTACAAAATACACATAAAATAATGTAAATTTGTATGAAATGAAAACAAATTCACATAAAATTCGCGTCAAAATAAATAAAAAAAATATCAATAAAAGAATGTGTATTGGTATGAAAATAGATATACAAAATTCACAAAAAATAACCTAAATTTGTATGAAACTATATACAAAAATACACAAAAATATTTTGAATTTGCATGAAAATAAATATACAAAATACACATAAAATTAGGTAAATTTGTATTGAAATACATACACAAAATACACATAAAATAATGTAAATTTGAATGAAAATACATAAACAAATACACTTAAAATAACGTAAATTTGTATAAAAAAATATGTACAAATCACAAATAGAATAATGTAAAATAGTATCAAAATAAATACACAGAATATTAATAAAATAATGTAAATTTGTATGAAAATAATGAGGCAAAATACCCATAAAATAACGCATTTTTTTTTTTATAAAAATATATATACCAAAATACACATCAAAAAATTAAATTTGTATTAAAATAAACATACAAAAAACACATACAATAAGGTAGATTTGTATTGAAATAGATATCCAAATACATGTAAAACAATGTAAATTTGTTTCAAAATATATATACGAATACACATAAAATAACGTAGATTTCTATAAAAATATATATACAAAATACACATAAAATGAAGTAAATACGTATAAAAAAATGTATACAAAAAACACATAAAATAATGTAAATTCGTATTAAAATAAATAAACAAAATACCAATAAAAGAATGTGTATTTGTATAAATATAAATATGCAAAATACACATAAAATAACGTAAATTTATATAAAACTATATACAAAAATACACTGAAGTAATTAAATTTGTTATGAAAATATATACAAAATACACACAAAATAAGCTAAATTTGAATTGAAATATATATACAAAATACATGAAATAAAGTAAATTTGTATCAAAATATTTATACAAATACACATATAATAACGTAAATTTGTATGAAAATATATAAACAAAATACACATTAAATAATGTAAATACGTATAAAAAAATATGTACAAAATACATATATAATCATGTAATTCGTATCAAAATAAATAAACAAAATACCAATAAAATAATATAAATTTGTATGAGTAAACGTGTATGTTGCATATTTTTTCAATACAAATTTACCTTATTATATACGCATTTTGTATATTAATTTTAATATATGTGTATTTGAATATATATTTTGATTCAAATTTACATTATTTTATGTATTTTCTATATTTATTTCAATTCAAATTTAGCTTATTTTATGTGTCTTTTGTATATCTATTTTCATACAAATTTAATTATTTTTGTTTATTTCTGTATGTAGTTTTATACAATTTTTCGTTATTTTATGAGTATTTTGTATATTTATATTTATACAAGTAAACATTCTTTTATTGGCATTTAGTTTATTTGTTTTGATACGAATTTACATTATTTTATGTGTATTTTGTATACATTTTCTTATACGTATTTACTTCATTTTATGTGTATTTTGTATATATATTTTTATAGAAATCTACGTTATTTTATGTGTATTCGTATATATATTTTGAAACAAATTTACATTGTTTTATGTGTATTTTGCATATCTATTTCAATACAAATTTACATTATTGTATGTGCATTTTGTATATTTATTGTAATACAAATTTAAATATTTTATGTGTATTTTGGTATATATATTTTCATAAAAAATGCGTTGTTTTATGGGTATTTTGCATCTTTATTTTCATACAAATTTACATTATTTCTGTGTATTTTTTAATAGAGTTTTATACAAATTTACAATATTTTATGTGTATTTTGTATATCTATTTTCATACAAATACACATTCTTTTATTGATATTTTGTTTATTTATTTTGATGCGAATTTACATTATTTAATGTGTATTGTGTATATATATTTTTATACGTATTTACGTCATTTCAAGTGTATTTTTTATATATATTTCTATAGAAATATACGTTATTTTATGTGTAATCGTATATATATTTTGAAACAAATATACATTGTTTTATGTGCATTTTGTATATTTTTTCTATACAAATTTCCCTTATTGTACGTGCATTTTGTATTTTAATTTTGATACAAATTTAATTATTCTATGTGTATTCTTGTATATGTATTTTAAAAAAAATATGCTTTATTTTATGGGTATTTTGCATCTTTATTTTCATACAAAATTACATTATTTTATTGATATTCTGTGTATTTATTTTGATACGATTTTACATTATTCTATGTATATTTTGTATATCTAATTTTAACAAATGTTAGTTATTTTATGTGAATTTGTTTTCATTTCATACAAATTTACATTATTTTATGTGTATTTTGTACATGTATTTAAATACAAATTTAAGTAATTATATGTGTATTTTGTATATCTATTTTCATACAAATTGAAATTTATTTTTTTGTTTTTTTGTATATATTTTTATTCAAATTTTCGTAATTTTATGTGTATTTTGTATATTTATTTTCCTACAAATATACGTTCTTTTATCGTAATTTTGTTTATTTATTTTGATACGAGTTTTCATTTTTTTAGGTGTATTTGATATATATATTTTTATACTTATATACATAATTTTATATGTATTTTGAATATATATTTTCATAGAAATTTACTCTATATGTATATACAAAAAAAAAACAAAAATAATTTAAATTTGTATGAAAATAAATATACAAAATACATATAAAATTAGGTAATTTGTATTGAAATACATATGCAAAATACACTAAAAATTATGTAAATTTGAATGAAATTATATAAACAAATACACTTAAAATGACGTTAATTTGTATAAAATATATGTAAAAAATACACATTAAATAATGAAAATATGTATAAAAAAATATATACAAAAAACAAATAGTATAATATAAAATCGTATCAAAATATATACACAGAATATTAATAAAATAATGTACATTTGTATGAAAACTAAGATGCAAAATACCTAAAAAATAACGCATTTTTTATAACATTATATATACCAAAATACACATAAAATATTTGAATTTGTATTAAAATAAATATACAAAATGCACATACATTAAGTTAAATTTGAATTGATATAGATATGCAAAAAACATATAAAACAATGTAAATTTGTTTCAAAATATAAACACGAATACACATAAAATAACGTAGATTTCTATAAATATATATATATATATATATATATATATATATATATATATATATATATATATATATATATATATATATATATATATATATATATATATATATATACAAAATACAAATAAAATTAAGTAAATACGAATCAAAAATATAAACAAAATACACATAAAATAATGTAAATTCGTATAAATATAAATAAACAAAATACCAATAAGAGAATGTGTATTTGTATAAATATAAATATACAAAATGCACATAAAATAACGTAAATTTGTATAAAATTATATAAAAAAATACACAGAAGTAATTAAATTTGCATGAAAATAGATATACAAAATACACACAAAATGATCTAAATTTGAATTGAAATATATATACAAAATCCATAAAATAAAGTAAATTCGTTTCAAAATATTTTTAACAAATACACATATTATAACGTAAATTTCTAAAAAAAATTATAAACAAAATACACATTAAGTAATGTAAATACGTATAAAAAAATATTTACAAAATACACCAATAATCAAGTCATTCGTATCAAAATAAATAAACAAAAAACTAATTAAATAATGTAAATTTGTATGAGAAAACATATACAAAATACACATAAAATAACGTTTTAAGTTTCTATAAAAATATATGTACAAAAATGCACATAAAATAAGTTTGCATAAAAAAATATATACAAAACACACATTAGACAATGTAAATATGTATAAAAATATGTATACAAAATACCTATGAAATAATTTAAATTCGTGTCGAGTTAAATTAAGAAAATAACAATAAAATAATGTAATTTTGGATGAAAATATATATAGAAAACACACATAAAATAACCTAAATACAAATACAAATATACACATTAAATAATTTAAAATTGAATCAAATAAATATACAAAATAAACATAAAATAAGGTAAATTTGTAATAAAATATATGTAAGAATACACATAAAATAATATAAATTTGTATGAAAATATATATACAAATACACATAAAATAACATGAATTTGTATAAAATGTTTCAAAATATATACGAATACACACAATAAAATAACGTAAATTTTTATGAAAATGTATATATAAAATACACATAAAATAGTTTAAATACGTAGAAAAATATATATACAAAATACACATAAAATAATGTAAATTCGTAAAAAATTAAATACACAAAACTCCTATAAAAGAATGTATATTTGTAAGAAAATATATATACAAAAAACAAATAAAATAACTAAAATTTGTAAAAAATATATACAAAAATACACATAAATAATTTAAATTTGTTTGAAAATAGATATGCAAAATACACATAAAGTTAGGCAAATTTGTATTGAAATACATATACAAAACTCACATAAAATAATGTAAATTTGTATGAAAATATATAAACAAATACATATAAAATCACGTAAATTTGGATAAAATATATATATACAAAATATACATTAAATATTTTAAATATGTATAAAAATATATTATATTATATATGTTTTTATTGATATTTGCGTTATTGATGTGTATTTTGTTTATGTTTTCTCATAGAAATTTACATTATTTTATTGGTATTTTGTCTATTTATTTTGATACGAATTACATGATTATTTGTGTATTTTTTACATTTTTTATACGTATTTACATTATTTAATGTGTATTTTGTTTATATATTTTTTTACAAATTTACGTTATTATATGTGTATTTGTATAGGTATTTTGATACAAATTTACATTATTTTATGTATTTTGTATATATATTTCAATTCAAATTTAGCTTATTTTATGTGTATTTTGTATATCTATTTATTTTAATACAAAATCAAATATTTTATGTTTTTTCGTATATATATTTTTATAAAAAATGCGTTATTTTATGGGTATTTTGCATCTTAATTTTCATACAAATTTACATTATTTTATTAATATTGTCTGTATTTATTTTGATACGATTTTATATTATTTTATTTGTGTTTTGTATATATTTTTTTATTCATATTTACATTATTTAATGTGTTTTTTGTATATATATATATTTGATACAAATTTACGTTATTTTAAGTCTATATGTTTATATATTTTCATTCAAATTTACATTATTTTATGTGTATTTTGTATATGTATTTCAATACAAATTTACCTAATTTTATGTTTTTTGTATATTTATTTTCATACAAGTTTAAATTATTTTTGTTTATTTTTGTATATAGTTTTATACAAATTTAGGTTATTTTATGTGTATTTTGTATATCTATTTTCATACATATACACATTCTTTTCATGATAATTTTTTTTATTTATTTTGACACGAATTAACATTATTTAATGTGCATTTTGTATATATTTTTATACGTATTTACATTATTTCAAGTGTATTTTGTATATATATTTCTATAGAAATCTCTGTTATTTTATGAGTATTCGTATATATATTTTGAAACAAATTTACATTGTTTTATGTGTATTTTGCATATTTTTTCAATACAAATTTACATTTTTGTATGTGCATTTTGTATATTAATTTTAATACAAATTTGATTAATCTATGTATTTTTGTGTATGTATTTTTATAAAAATATGCTTTATTTTAAGGGTATTTTTCATCTTTATTTTCATACAAATTTACATTATTTTATTGATATTCTGTGTATTTATTTGGTATGATTTTACATTATTCTATGTGTATTTTGTATATATATTTTATATAAAATGTATTTGTTTTCATTTCATACAAATCTACATTATTTTATGTGTTTTTTGTACATGTATTTAAATACAAATTTAACTAGTTATATGTGTATTTTGTATATCTATTTTGTATGTATATTTTCATAGAAAATTACTCTATTTTATGAGTATTCATATATATATTTTGATACAAATTTACATTATTGATGTGTATTTTGCATATCTATTTCAATACAAATTTTCTTTATTGTACGTGCATTTTGTATATTTATTTTAATACAAATTTAATTATTTTATATGTATTTTTGTATATATATTTTATGCAAATATGAGTTATTATATGGATATTTTGTAGCTTTATTTTCATACAAATTTACATTATTTTATTGATATTCTCTTTATTTATTTTGATACGATTTAACATTATTCTATGTGTATTTTGTATATATTTTTTATACATATTTACATTATTTAAGGTTTATTTTGTATATATATTTTATCCAAATTTACATTATTTTATGTGTATTTGTTTATATATTTTTATACAAATTTACATTATTTTATGTGTATTCGCATATATATTTTGAAACAAATTTACATTATTTTATGTGTATTTTTTCATATATTTATTACAAATTTACCTTATTTTATGTTTATTTTGTATATTTATTTCATTCAATTTTAAATTATTTTATGTGTATATTTGTATTTGTATTAAGATATTTAATGTGAATTTTGTATATATATTTTCATCCAAAATTACATTATTATATTGGTATTTTCTTAATTTAATTCGATACGATTTTAGATTATTTCATAGGTATTTTGTATACATATTTTTATACTCATTTACATTATCTACTGTGTGTTTTGTATATATATTTTTATGCAAATTTATTTTATGTTCATTTTTGTACATATATTTTTATAGAAATTTGCGTTATTTTATGTATATAGTTTTATATAAATTTACGTTATTTTATGTGCATTTTGTATATTTATATTTATACAAATACACATTCTTTTATTGCTATATTGTTTATTTATATTCATACTAATTTACATTATTTTATGTGTATTTTGTATACATTTTTTTATACATATTTACTTAATTTTATGGTTATTTTGTATATGTATTTTTATAGAAATCTACGTTATTTTATGTGTATTCGCATATATATTTTGAAACAAATTTACATTATTTTATATGTATTTTGCATTTCTATTTCAATACAAATTTACCTTATTGTATGTGCATTTTGTATATTTATTTTGATACAAATTCAAATATTTTATGTGTATTTTGGTATCAATAATTTTATAAAAAATGCGTTATTTTATAGGTTTTTTGCATCTTAATTTTCATACAAATTTACATTATTTTATTAATATTCTGTGTATATATTTTGATACGATTTTACATTATTCTATTTGTGTTTTGTATATATTTTTTATACATATTTACATTATTTAATGTGTATTTTGTATATATATTTCATACAAATTTACGTTATTATATGTGTTTTTGTTTATATATTTTATATATTTTGTATATGTATTTCAATAGAAATTAACCTAATTTTATGTGTATTTTGTATATTTCTTTTCATACAAATTTAAATTATTTTTGTGTATTTTGTATTTATTTTATTTTTTTATGTATTTTTTTTATATTATTTTTTTTATATATTTTTCATACAAATTAACATTATTTTATTGGTATTTTGTTTATTTAGTTTGATACGAATTACATGATTATATGTGTATTTTGTACATATTTTTTATACGTATTTACTTTACTTAATGTGCATTTCGTATATATATTTTTAAACAAATTTACGTTATTATATGTATTTTTATAAATATTTTTATACAAATTTACATTATTTTATGTATTTTGTATATACATTTCAATTCAAATTTAGCTTATTTTATCTGTATTTTGTATATCTATTTTCATACAAATTTAATTACTTCTGTGTATTTTTGTATATAGTTTTATACAAATTTACGTTATTTTATGTGTATTTTGTATATTTATATTTATACAAATACACATTCTTTTATTGGTATTTTGTATATTTATTTTGATACGAATTTACATTATTTTATGTGTATTTTGTATACATTTTTTTATACGTATTTACTTCATTTTATGTGTATTTTGTATATATTTTTTATAGAAATCTACGTTATTTTATGTGTATTCGTATATATATTTTGAAACAAATTTACATTGTTTTATATGTATTTTGCATATCTATTTCAATACAAATTTACCTTATTGAATGTGTTTTTTGTATATTTATTTTAATACAAATTTAATTTTTTGATGTGTATTATGGTATATATATTTTTATAAATAAAAAAAAATGCGTTATTTTATGTGTATTTTTATAAATATTTTCATACAAATCTACATTATTTTATGTATTTTGTATATACATTTCAATTCAAATTTAGGTTATTTTATCTGTATTTTGTATAACTATTTTCATACGAATTTAATTACTTCTGTGTATTTTTGTATATAGTTTTATACAAATTTACGTTATTTTATGTGTATTTTGTATATTTATATTTATACAAATACACATTCTTTTATTGGTATTTTGTTTATTTATTTTGATACGAATTTACATTATTTTATATGTATTTTGTATACATTTTCTTATACGTATTTACTTCATTTTATGTGTATTTTGTATATATATTTTTATAGAAATCTACGTTATTTTATGTGTATTCGTATATATATTTTGAAACAAATTTACATTGTTTTATATGTATTTTGCATATCTATTTCATAACAGATTTACCTTATTGTATGTGTATTTTGTATATTTATTTTAATACAAATTAATTTTTTCATGTGTATTTTGGTATATATATTTTTATAAAAAATGCGTTATTTAATGGGTATTTTGCATCTTTATTTTCATACAAATTTACTTTGTTTTATTAATATTCTGTGTATTTATTTTGATACGATTTTACATTATTCTATTTGTGTTTTGTATATATTTTTTTATACATATTTACATTATTTAATGTGTATTTTGTATATTTTAAAACAAATTTACGTTATTTTATGCGCATCTGTTAAAATATTTTGATACAAATTTACATTATTTTATGTATTTTGTATATATATTTCAATACAAATTTTGTTTATTTTATGAATATTTTGTATATCTATTTTCATTTGTATCAAAATAAATAAACAAAATAGCAATAAAATAATGTAAATTTGTATGAGAAAACATATACAAATGCACATAAAATAAAGTAAATTTGCAAATTTGTATTGAAATAGATATGCAAAATACATATAAAACAATGTAAATTTGTTTCAAAATATATATACGAATACACATAAAATAACGTAGATTTCTATAAAAATATGTACAAAATGGACATAAAATGAAGTAAATACGTATAAAAAAATGAATACAAAAAATACATAAAAATCGTATCAAAATAAATAAACAAAATACCAGTAAAAGAATGTGTATTTGTAAAAATATAAATATACAAAATACACATAAAATATCGTAAATTTGTATAAAACTATATACAAAAATATACAGAAGTAATTAAATTTGTATGAAAATATATATACAAAATACAGCTAAATTAAGCTAAATTTGAATTGAAATGTACATACAAAATACATAAAATAATGTAAATCTGTATCAAAATATTTATTCAAATACATATAATAACGTAGATTTGTTTAAAAATATATAAACAAAATACACATTAAGTAATGTAAATACGTGTAAAAAATATGTACAAAATACACATATAATCATGTAATTCGTATCAAAATAAATAAACAAAAAAGCAATAAAATAATGTAAATTTGTATGAGAAAACATATATAAATAACGCAAATTTCTATAAAAATATATGTACAAAAATGCACATAAAGTAAATTTGCAAAAAAATATATATACAAAACACATACTAAATAATGTAAATGCGTACATAAAATAACCTAAATTTGTATAAAACAATATACAAAAATACACAAAAATAATTTAAATTTGTTTGAAAAGAAATATACAAAATACACATAAAATTAGGTAAATTTGTATTGAAATACATATACAAAATACACATCAAATAATGTAAATTTGAATGAAAATATATAAACAAATACACTTAAAATAACGTAAATTTGTATAAAATATATATGCAAGATACACAATAAATAATGTAAATGTGTATAAAAAATATATATACAAAAAACAAATAGAATAATGTAAAATCGTATCAAAATAAATACACAGAATATCAATAAAATAATGTAAATTTGTATGAAAATAAAGATACAAAATTCCCATAAATTATCGCATTTTTTTTTTAAATATATTTACCAAAATACACATAAAATATTTAAATTTGTATTGAAATAAATATACAAAATGCATATACAGTAAGGTAAATTTGTAATGAAAGAGATATTAAAAAATACATATAAAACAATGTAAATTTGTTTCAAAATATATATACGAATACACATAAAATAAAGGAGATTTCTATAGAAATATATATACAAAATACATATGAAATTATGTAAATACGTATAAAAATATATATACAAAATACATATCAAATAATGTAAATTCGTGTCAAAATAAATAAACAAAATATCATGAAAAGAATGTGTATTTGTATGAAAATAGATAATAGATAATAAATTTGTATAAAATATATATGCAAGATACACATTAAATAATGTAAATATGTATAAAAAAGTATATACAAAAAACAAATAAAATAATGTAACATCGTATCAAAATAAATACACCGAATATTAATCAAATAATGTAAATTTGTTTGAAAATAAAGATGCAAAATTCCCATAAAATAGCGCATTTCTTATTAAAATATATATACCAAAATACACATAAAATATTTAAATTTGCATTGAAATAAATATACAAAATGCACATACAATAAGGTAAATTTGTATTGAAAGAGATATGCAAAAATACATATAAGACAATGTAAATTTGTTTCAAAATATATATACGAATACAAATAAAAAAAACGTAGATTTCTATAAAAATATATATACAAAATACACATAAAATTAAGTAAATACGTATAAAAAAATGTATACAAAATACACATAAAATAATGTATTTTCGAATTAAAATAAATGTAAATTTGAATGAAAATATAAAAACAAATACACTTAAAATAACGTAAATTTGTATAAAATATATAAGCAAGATACACATTAAATAATGTAAATGTGTATAAAAAATTATATACAAAAAACAAATAGAATAATGTAAAATCGTATCAAAATAAATACACAGAATATCAATAAAATAATGTAAATTTGTATGAAAATAAAGATGCAAAATTCCCAAAAATTATCGCATTTTTTATAAAAATATATATACCAAAATACACATAAAATATTTAAATTTGTATTGAAATAAATATACAAAATGCATATACAGTAAGGTAAATTTGTATTAAAAGAGATATTCAAAAATACATATAAAACAATGTAAATTTGTTTCAAAGTATATATACGAATACACATAAAATAAAGTAGATTTCTATAGAAATATATATACAAAATACATATGAAATTATGTAAATACGTATAAAAATATATATACAAAATACATATCAAATAATGTAAAAATAAATAAATAAAAATAAATAAATAAAATAAATAAACAAAATATCATGAAAAGAATGTGTATTTGTATAAAAATAGGTAATAGATAATAAATTTGTATAAAATATATATGCAAGATACTCATTAAATAATGTAAATATGTATAAAAAAGTATATACAAAAAACAAATACAATAATGTAAATTCGTATCAAAATAAATACACCGAATATTAATAAAATAATGTAAATTTTTATGAAAATAAAGATGCAAAATTCCCATAAAATAGCGCATTTCTTATAAAAATATATATACCAAAATACACATAAAATATTTAAATTTGTATTGAAATAAATATACAAAATGCACATACAATAAGGTATATTTGTATTGAAAGAGATATGCAAAAATATATATAAAACAATGTAAATTTGTTTCAAAATATATATACTAAAAAAAAAAAACGTAGATTTCTATAAAAATATATATACAAAATACACATAAAATTAAGTAAATACGTATAAAAAAATGTATTCAAAATACACATAAAATAATGTAAATTCGAATTAAAATAGATAAACAAAATACCAATAGAAGAATGTATATTTGGATAAATATAAATATACAAAATACATATACAAAATAAACATAAAATAAGGTAAATTTGTAATAAAATATATGTACAAAATACACATAAAATAATGTAAATTTATATGAAAATATATATACAAATACACATAAAATACCATGAATTTGTATAAAAATATATATTCAAAATAAATATTAAATAATGTTAAAGCGTATAAAAATATATATACAAAGTACATATAAAATAATGTAAATTCGTATCAATATAAATCAACAAAATATATAGATATATAGATATATATATATAGATATATATATATATCTATATATATATATATATATATATATATATATATATATATATATATATATATATATATATATATATATATATAAGACTGAAAATAAATTTACAAAATACACATAACATAACTAAAATATGTATTAAAATATATACAAAAATACATAGAAATAATTTGAGTTTGTATGAAAATAGATATTCAAAATACACATAAAACTAGGTAAATTTCTTTTGAAGTGTATATACAAAATAGCCATAAAATATTGTAAATTTGTGTCAAAATATATAAACAAATACACATACAAAATAAACATGAAATAAGGTAGATTTGTAATAAAATATATGTAAAAAATACACATAAAATAATGTAAATTTATATGAAAATATATATACAAAAACACATAAAATACCATGAATCTGTATAAAAATATATATTCAAAATAAATATTAAATAATGTAAAAGCGTATAAAAATATATATACAAAGTACATATAAATTTGTATGAAAATTAAGATGCAAAATACCTATAAAATAACGCATTTTTATAAAATTATTGATACCAAAATACACATAAAATATTTGAATTTGTATTAAAATAAATATACAAAATGCACATACAATAAGGTAAATTTGTATTGAAATAGATATGCAAAATACATATAAAACAATGTAAATTTGTTTCAAAATATATATACGAATACACATAAAATAACGTAGATTTCTATAAAAATATATATACAAAATACACATAAAATGAAGTAAATACGTATAAAAAAATGTATAAAAAAAACACAAAATAATGTAAATTCGTATAAATGTAAATAAACAAAATAACAATAAAAGAATGTGTATTTGTATAAATATAAATATACAAAATACACATAAAATAACGTAAATTTATATAAAACTATATACATAAAATAACGTAAATTTCTATAAAATAAATGTACAAAAATGAACATTAAATAAATTTGCATAAAAATATATATACAAAACACACATTAGATAATGTAAATGAGTATAAAAATATGTATACAAAATACCTATGAAACAATCTAAATTCGTATCGAATTAAATTAAGAAATACCAATAAAATAATGTAATTTTGGATGAAAATATATATACAAAATACACATAAAATAACATAAATACAAATACAAATATACACATAAAATAATTTAAAACTGAATGAAATAAATATACAAAATAAACATAAAATAAGGTAAATTTGTAATGAAATATATGAAAAAATACACATAAAATAATATAAATTTTTATGTAAATATATATACAAATACACATTAAATGACATGAATTTGTATAAAATTTGTATCAAAATATATACTTATACACACAATAAAATAACGTAATTTTTTTTTATGAAAATGTATTTACAAAATACCCGTAAAATAATTTAAATATCCATATAATAACGCATATTTGCATAAAAATATATATACAAAAATACATATAAAATAGTTAAGTTTGTATTAAAATAAATATACAAAATGCACGTACAATAAAGTAAATTTGTATTGAAAAAGATTTGCAAAATACACATCAATAATGTAAATTTGTATCAAAATATATATACGAATACTCATAAAATAGAGTAAATTTCTATGAAAATATACATACAAAATAGATATACAAAATACACATATAACTAGTTAAATTTGTATTTAAATACATGTACAAAAAACACATAAAATAATGTAGATTTGTATGATATGAAAACAAATACATTTTATATAAAATATGTATACAAAATACACATAGAATAATGTAAAATCATATCAAAATAAATACACAGAATATCAATAAAATAATGTAAATTTGTATGAAAATAAAGATGCAAAATACCCATAAAATAAAGCATATTTTTATAAAATACATATACAAAATACACATAGATTAATCAAATTTGTATTAAAATTAATATACAAAATGCACATACAATAAGGTAAATTTGTATTGAAAAATATGCAAAATACATAAAATAATGTAAATTTGTTTATATATGTATTTCAATACAAATTTGCCTAACTTTATGTGTATTTTGCATATCTATTTTCAAACAAATTTAAATTTTTTTGTGTATATTTGTATATGTTTTTATACAAATTTTAGTTATTTTATTTGTTTTTTGTATATATATTTTCCTACAAATATACATTCTTTTATTGGAATTTTGTGTATTTAATTTTTTACGACTTTACATTATTTTATGTGTATTTTGTATATATATTTTTTTACGTATTTAAACTATTTTATGTGTATTTTATATATACATTTTTATAAAAATTTACGTTATTTTATTGTGTGTATTCGTATATATTTTGAAACATTTTATACAAATTCATGTTATTTTATGTGTATTTGTATATATATTTTCATACAAATTTATATTATTTTATGTGTATTCTTACATATATTTTATTACAAATTTACCTTATTTTATATTTATTTTGTATATTTATTTCATTCAATTTTAAATTATTTAATGTGTATATTTGTATTTGTATTTAGGTTATTTTATGTGTGTTTTTTATATATATTTTCATCCAGAATTACATTATTTTATTGTTATTTTCTTAATTTAACTCGATACGAATTTAGATTATTTCATAGGTATTTTGTATACATATTTTTATACTCATTTCCATTATCTAATGTGTGTTTTGTATATATTTTTTTATGGAAACTAATTTTATGTGCATTTTTGTACATATATTTTTATAGAAACTTAAAACGTTATTTTATGTGTATTTTGTATACGTTTTCTCATACAAATTTACATTATTTAATTAGTTTTTTGTTTATTTATTTTGATTCGAATGACTTGATTATTGGTGCATTTTGTAAATATTTTTTTATACGTATTTACATTACTTAATGTGTATTTTGTTTATATATTTTTTTTACAAATTTACGTTATTATATGTGTATTTGTTGAAAATATTTTGAAACGAATTTTATTTTATGTATTTTGTATATATATTTCAATTCAAATTTAGCTTATTTTGTGTGTATTTTGTATATCTATTTTCATACAAATTTAATTACTTCTTTGTATTTTTGTATATAGTTTTATACAAATTTACGTTATTTTATGTGCATTTTGTATATTTATATTTATACAAATACACATTCTCTTATTGCTATTTTGTTTATTTATATTTATACGATTTTACATTATTTTATGTGTATTTTGTATACATTTTTGATTCGTATTTACTTAATTTTATTTGTATTTTGTATATATATATTTATAGAAATCTACGTTATTTTATGTGTATTCGTATATATATTTTGAAACAAATTTACATAGTTTTATATGTTTTTTGCATATCTATTTCAATTCAAATTTACCTTATTGTATGTGCATTTTGTATATTTATTTTAATACAAATTCAAATATTTTATGTGTATTTTGGTATATATAATTAAAAAAAAATGCGTTATTTTATAGGTATTTTGCATCTTAGTTTTCATAGAAATGTACATTATTTTATTAATATTCTGTGTATATATTTTGATACGATTTTATATTATACTATTTGTGTTTTGTATATATTTTTTTATACATATTTTCATTATTTATGTGTATTTTTTATATATATTTTATAAAAATTATCTCATTTTAAGTGTATTTGTTTATATAATTTCATTCAAATTTACATTATTTTAAGTGTATTTTGTATATGTATTTCAATACAAATTTACCTAGTTTTATGTGTATTTTGTATATATATTTTCATACAAATTTAAATTTTTTTTGTGTTTTTTTGTATATACATATAGAGTAAATTTCTATGAAAATATATATTCAAAATACATATAAAATTATATAAATAAGTAAAAAAAATATATATATATCAAATACACCTAAAAAAATGAAAATTCGTATCAAAATAAATAAACATAATTCCGATAAAAGAACGTCTATTTGTAGGAAAATAAATATACAAAATACACATAAAATTACGAACATTTGAATAAAAGTACATACAAAAAAACAAAAAAATAAATTTCAATTTGTATGAAAATAGATATACAAAATACACATATAATTAGTTAAATTTGTATTTAAATACATGTACAAAATACACATAAAATAATGTAAGTTTGTATGAAATGAAAACAAATTCACATAAAATAACGTACATTTGTATAAAATAGATATACAAAATATACATAGAATAATGTAAAATCGTATCAAAATAAATACACAGAATATCAATAAAATAATGTAATTTTGTATGAAAATAAAGATGCAAAATACCCATAAAATAAAGCATTTTTTTTAAATACATATACAAGAATACACATAGAATAAATAAATTTGTATTAAAATTAATATACAAAATGCACGTACAATAAGGGAAATTTGTATTGAAAAATTATACAAAATGCACATAAAACAATGTATATTTGTTTTAAAATATATATACGAATACACATAAAATAACGTATATTTCTACAGAAATATATATACAAAATACACATGAAATGACGTTAATACGTATAAAAATATATATACACAATACACATTAAATTATGTAAATTCGCATCAAAATAAATAAACAAAATATCAATAAAAGAATGTGTATTTGTATGAAAATAGATATACAAAATACACATAAAATATTGTAAATTTGTATAAAACTCTATTAAAAAATACACAAAAATAATTTAAATTTGTATAAAAATATAAATACAAAATACACATAAAACTAGTTAAATTTCTATTGAAATACATATACAAAATACACATAAAATAATGTAAATTTGAATGAAAATATATAAACAAATACACTTAAAATAACGTAAATTTGTATGAAATATATATAGAAAATACACATTAAATAATGTAAATATGTATAAAAAAAATATATACAAAACACAAATAGAATAATGTAAAATAGTATCAAAATACATACACAGAATATTAATAAAATAATGTAAATTTGTATGAAAATAAAGATGCAAAATACCCATAAAACAACGCAATTTTTATGAAAATATATATACCAAAATACACATAAAATATTTAAATTGGTATTGCAATAAATATACAAAATGCACATAAAATAAGGTAAATTTGTATAGAAATAGATATGCAAAATACACATAAAACAATGTAAATTTGTTTCAAAATATATATACGAATACACATAAAATAACGTAGATTTCTATAAAAATATATATACAAAATACATAAAATGAAGTAAATACGTATAAGAAAATGTATACAAAATACACATCAAATAATGTAAATTCGTATCAAAATAAATAAACTAAATGCCAATAAAAGAATGTTTACTTGTATAAATATAAATATACAAAATACACATATAATAACGTAAAATTGTATAAAACTATATACAAAAATAAACAAAAATAATTAAATTTGTATGAAAATAGATATACAAAAGACACATAAAATAAGCTAAATTTGAATTGAAATAAATATAGAAAATACATAAATAAGGTAAATTTGAATCAAAATATATTCAAATACACATATATTAAAATTAATATACAAAATGCGTATATAATAAGGTAAATTTGTATTGAAAAAATATGCAACATACACGTTTACTCATACAAATTTATATTATTTTATTGGTATTTTGTTAATTTATTTTGATACGAATTACATGATTATATGTGTATTTTGTTCATATTTTTTTATACGTATTTACATTATTTAATGTGTATTTTGTTTATATATTTTCATACAAATTTACGTTATTATATGTGTATTTGTATAAATATTTTGATACAAATTTACTTTATTTCATGTATTTTGTATATATTTCAATTCAAATTTAGCTTATTTTGTGTGTATTTTGTATATATTTTCATACAAATTTAATTACTTCTGTGTATTTTTGTATATAGTTTTATATAAATTGACGTTATTTTATGTGTATTTTGTATATTTATATTTATACAAATACACATTCTTTTATTGCGATTTTGTTTATTTATTTTGATACGAATTTACATTATTTTATGTGTATTTTGTATACATTTTTTTATACGTATTTACTTCATTTTATGTGTATTTTGTATATATATATATATATATATATATATATATATATATATATATATATATTTATATATATATATATATATATATATATATATATATATATACAAATTTTACTTATTGTATGTGTTTTTTGTATATTTATTTTAATACAAATTTAATTTTTTTGATGTGTATTTTGGTATATATATTTTTATAAATCAAAAAAAATCGTTATTTTATGGGTATTTTGCTTTTTTATTTTCATACAAATTTACATTATTTTATTAATATTCTGTGTATTTATTTTGATACGATTTTACATTATTCTATTTGTGATTTGTATATAATTATTTTTTATACAAATCTACGTTATTTTAAGTGTATTTATATATATATATATATCCATATATATATATATATATATGTGAATATATATATATATATATATATATATATATATATAATTTTATATGTATTTTGTATATTTATTTTCTTACAAATTTAAAATATTTTTGTGTATTTTTGTATATAGTTTGATACAAATTTAGGTTATTTTATGTGTATTTTGTGTATCTATTTTCATACAAATACACATTCTTTTATTGATATTTTGTTTATTTATTTTGACGCGAATTTTATGTGAATTTGTTTTCATTTCATACAAATTTACATTATTTTATGTGTATTTTGTACATGTATTTATATACAAATTTAACTAATTATATGTGTATTTTGTATATCTATTTTCATACAAATTGAAATTTATTTTTTTGTTTTTTTGAATATATTTTTATTCAAATATTCGTAATCTTATAAAAATATATATACCAAAATACACATAAAATATTAAAATTTGCATTCAAATAAATATACAAAATGCACATACAATAATTTAAATTTGTATTGAAAGATATATGCAAAAATACATATAAAACAATGCAAATTTGTTTCAAAATATATATACGAATACAAATAAAAAAACGTAGATTTCTATAAAAATATATATACAAAATACACTTAAAACTAAGTAAATACGTATAAAAAAATGTATACAAAATACACATAAAATAATGTAAATTCGAATTAAAATAAATAAACAAAATACCAATAAAAGAATGTGTATTTGGATAAATATAAATATACAAAATACACATACATAATAAACAAAATAAGGTAGATTTGTAAAAAAAATATATGTACAAAATACATATAAAATAATGTAAATTTATATAAAAATATATATACAAATACACATAAAATACCATGAATTTGTATAAAAATATATATTCAAAATAAATATTAGATAATGTAAAAGCGTATAAAAATATATATACAAATTACATATAAAATAATGTAAATTCGTATCAATATAAATCAACAAAACACCAATAAAATAATATATATTTGAATGAAAATAAATTTACAAAATACACATAATATAACTAAAATTTGTATTAAAATATATACAAAAATACATAGAAATAATTTGAGTTTGTATGAAAATAGATATACAAAATACACATAAAACTAGGTAAATTTCTTTTGAAAAGTATATACAAAATACCCATAAAATATTGTAAATTTGTGTCAAAATATATAAACAAATACACATAAAATAACGTAAATTTGTATGAAAAATATATACAAATACACATAGAATAATATCAATTCGTATCAAAATGAATGAGCAGAATATCAATAAAATAATGTAAATTTGTATGAAAATAAAGATGCAAAATACCCCCCAAAAAAAGCATATGTTTATAAAAATACAGATACAAAAATACACATCGAATAATTAAATTTGTATTAAAATTAATATACAAAATGCGTATATAATAAGGTAAATTTGTATTGAAAAAATATGCAACATACACGTTTACTCATACAAATTTATATTATTTTATTGGTATTTTGTTTATTTATTTTGATACGAATTACATGATTATATGTATTTTGTACATATTTTAAACATAAAATAACGTAAATTTGTATGAAAATATACAAAAATACATAGAATAATGTCAATTCGTATCAAAATGAATGAGCAGAATATCAATAAAATAATGTAAATTTGTATGAAAATAAAGATGCAAAATACCCAAAAAATAAAGCATATGTTTATAAAAATACAGATGCAAAAATACACATCGAATAATTAAATTTGTATTAAAATTAATATACAAAATGCGTATACAATAAGATAAATTTGTATTGAAAAAATATGCAACATACACGTTTACTCATACAAATTTATATTATTTTATTGGTATTTTGTTTATTTATTTTGATACGAATTACATGATTATATGTGTATTTTGTACATATTTTTTTATACGTATTTACATTATTTAATGTGTATTTTGTTTATATATTTTCATACAAATTTACGTTATTATATGTGTATTTGTATAAATATTTTGATACAAATTTACTTTATTTCATGTATTTTGTATATATATTTCAATTCAAATTTAGCTTATTTCGTGAGTATTTTGGGTATATTTTCATACAAATTTAATTACTTCTGTGTATTTTTGTATATAGTTTTATATAAATTTACGTTATTTTATGTGTATTTTGTATAATTATATTCATACAAATACACATTCTTTTATTGGTATTTTGTTTATTTATTTTGATACGAGTTTACATTATTTTATGTGTATTTTGTATACATTTTTTTAAACGTATTTACTTCATTTTATGTGTATTTTCTATATATATTTTTATAGAAATCTACGTTATTTTATGTGTATTCGTATATATATTTTGAAACAAGTTTACATTGTTTTATATGTATTTTGCATATCTATTTCAATACAAATTTACCTTATTGTATGTGTTTTTTGTATATTTATTTTAATACAAATTAAATTTTTTGATGTGTATTTTGGTATATATATTTTTATAAATAAAAAAAATGCGTTATTTTATGGGTATTTTGCTTTATTTTCATACAAATTTACATTATTTTATTAATATTCTGTGTATTTATTTTGATACGATTTTACATTATTCTATTTGTGTTTTGTACATATTTTTTTATACAAATTTACGTTATTTTAAGTGTATTTGTTTATGTATTTTCATTCAAATTTACATTATTTTATGTGTATTTTGTGTATGTATTTCAATACAAATTTACCTAATTTTATGTGTATTTTGTATATTTATTTTCATTCAAATTTAAAATATTTTTGTGTATTTTTGTATATAGTTTGATACAAATTTAGGTTATTTTATGTGTATTTTGTATATCTATTTTCATACAAATACACATTCTTTTACTGACATTTTGTTTATTTATTTTGACGCGAATTTACATTATTTAATGTGTATTTTGTATATATATTTTTATACGTATTTACATCATTTCATGTGTATTTTGTATAGTTTTAAAGAAATTTATATTATTTAATATGTATTTTGTATATATATATTTATATAAATACACATTCTTTTATTGGTATTTTGTTTATTGATTTTGATACTAATTTACATTATTTTATGTGTATTTTGTATACATTTTTTATATGTATTTACTTAATTTGATGTGTATTTTGTATATATATTTTTATAGAAATCTACCTTATTTCATGTGTATTCGTATATATATTTTGAAACAAATTTACATTGTTTATATGTATTTTGCACATCTATTTTTGTGTATTCTGTATTTATTTTTGTTATACATAGAATAATGTAAAATCGAATGAAAATAAGTACACAGAATATCAATAAAATAATTTAAATTTGTATGAAAATAAAGATGCAAAATACCCATAAGATAAAGCATACTTTTTTTTTTAAATACATATACAAAAATACACATAGAATAGCTAAATTTGTATTAAAATTAATAGACAAAATGCACACATACAATAAGGTAAATTTGTATTGAAAAAAAAACGCAAAATACAAATAAAACAGTGTAAATTTGTTTCAAAATATATATACGAATACACATAAAATAACAGAGATTTCTATAGAAATATATATACAAAATACACATGAAATTATATAAATACGTATGAAAAAAAAATATATATATATATATATATATATATATATATATATATATATATATATATATATATATATATATATATATATATATATATATATATATATATATATATATATATATATATATATATACATATTAAGTAATGTAAATTCGTGACAAAATAAATAAACAAAATATCATGAAAAGAATGTGGGTTTGTATGAAAATGAATAATAGATAATAAATTTGTATGTAATATATATGCAAGATACATTTAAATAATGTAAATATGTATAAAAAAAAATATATACAAAAAACAAATAGAATAATGTAAAATCGTAGTATCAAAATAAATACACCGGATTTTAATAAAATAATGCAAATTTGTATGAAAATAAAGATGCAAAATTCCCATCAAATAGCGCATTTCTTATAAAAATATATATACCAAAATACACATAAAATATTTAAATTTGTATTGAAATAAATATACAAAATGCACATACAATAAGATAAACTTCTATTGAAAGAGATATGCAAAAATATATATAAAACAATGTAAATTTGTTTCAAAATATATATACGAATACACATAAAATAACGTAGATTTCTATAAAAATATATATACAAAATACACATAAAATTAAGTAAATACGTATAAAAAAATGTAAACAAAATACACATAAAATAATGTAAACTCGAAACAAAATAAATAAACAAAATACCAATAAAAGAATGTATATCTATTTATTTTAATACAAAATCTAATATTTTGTGTTTTTTCGTATATATATTTTTATAAAAAATGTGTTATTTTATGGGTATTTTGCATCTTAATTTTCATACAAATTTACATTATTTTATTAATATTTTCTGTATTTATTTTGATACGATTTTACATTATTTCATTTATGTTTTGTATATATTTTTTATACATATTTACATTATTTCATGTGTTTTTTGTATATATATTTGATACATACTTACGTTATTTTAAGCTTTTTTATGTGTATTTGTTTATATATTTTGACACAAATTTACAATATTTTATGGGTATTTTGTATATATATTTCAAAAGAAATTTACCTAGTTTTATATGTATTTTGAATATCTATTTTCATACAAACTCAAATTATTTTTATGTATTTTTGTATATATTTCAATACAAATTTTAGTTATGTTATGTGTATTTTGTAAATCTATTTTCATTCAAATATATATTATTTTATTGGTATTTTGTTGATTTATATTGATACGAATTTACATTATTTTATATGTACTTTGTATATATATTTTTATACGCATTTACATTATTTAATATTTATTTTGAATATATAAGTTTATACATATTCATGGTATTTTATGTGAATTTGTAAATATATTTTCATATAAATTTACATTATTTTATGTGTATTTTGTACATATATTTCATTACAAATTTACCTTATTTTATGTTTATTTTGTATGTGTATTTTGTACATTTATATTTATACAAATACACATTCTTTTATTGGTATTTTGTTTATTTATTTTGTTTCGAGTTTACATTATTTTATGTGTATTTTGTATATATATTTTTATAGAAATCTACGTTATTTTATGTGTATTCGTATATATATTTTGAAACAAATTTACATTGTTTTATATGTATTTTTGCATATCTCTTTCAATACAAGTTTACCTTATTGTATGTGCATTTTGTATATTTATTTCAATACAAATTTAAATATTTTATGTGTATACATGTACAAAAAATACATAAAATAATGTAGATTTGTATGAAATGAAAACAAATACATTTTATATAAAATATATATACAAAATACACATAGAATAATGTAAAATCATATTAAAATAAATACACATAATATCAATAAAATAATGTAAATTTGTATGAAAATAAAGATGCAAAATACCCATAAATTAAAGCATATTTTTATAAAAATACATATACAAAAATACACATAGATTAATCAAATTTGTATTAAAATTAATATACAAAATGCACATACAATAAGGTAAATTTGTATTGAAAAAATATGCAAAATACACATAAAACAATGTAAATTTGTTTCAAAATATATAAACGAATACACATAAAATAACGCAGATTTCTATAGAAATATATATACAAAATACACTTGAAATAATGTAAATACGTATAAAAATATATATACAAAATACACATTAAATAATGTTAATTCGTGTCAAAATAAATAAACAAAATATCATGAAAAGAATGTGTATTTGTATGAAAATAGATATACAAAATACACATAAAATAACCTAAATTTGTATAAAACTATAAACAAAAATACACAAAAATAATTTAAACTTGTATGAAAATAAATATACAAAAAACATATAAAATTAGGAAAATTTGTATTGAAATACATATACAAAATACACATAAAATAATGTAAATTTGAATGAAAATATATAAACATATAGACTTAAAATAACGTAAATATGTATCAAATATATATACAAAAAACACATTAAATAATGTAAATATGTATAAAAAATATATACAAAACACAAATAAAATAATGTAAAATCGTATGAAAATAAATACAGAAAATATTAATAAAATAATGTATATTTGTATGAAAATTAAGATGCAAAATACCCATAAAATAACGCATATTTTATAAAAATATATATAAGAAAAACATAAAATATTTGATTTTGTATTAAAATAAATAGATATACAAAATACACATAAAATAAGCTAAATTAAATGAAAAATATATACAAAATACACATAGAATAATGTAAAATCGTATCAAAATAAATACACAGAATATCAATAAAATAATGTAATTTTGTATGAAAATAAAGATGCAAAATACCCATAAAATAAAGCATATTTATTTAAAAATACATATACAAAAATACACATAGAATGATTAAATTTGTATTAAAATTAATATACAAAATGCACGTACAATAAGGTAAATTTGTATTGAAAAAATATACAAAATGCACATTAAAGCGTAAATTTGTTTAAAAATCTATATACGAATACACATAAAATAACGTAGATTTCTATAGAAATATATATACAAAATACACATGAAATGATGTAAATACGTATAAAAATATATATATACAAATTACACATTAAATAATTTAAATTCTCGTAAAAATAAATAAACAAAATATCAATAAAAGAATGTGTATTTGTATGCAAATAGATATACAAAATACTCATAAAATAACCTAAGTTTGTATAAAACTATATACAAAAATACATTAAAAATAATTTAAATTTGTATGAAAATAAATATATAAAATACACATAAAATTAGGTAAATTTGTATTGAAATACATATACAAAATACACATAAAATAATGGAAATTTGAATGAAAATATATTAACATATACACTTAAAATAACGTAAATTCGTATCAAATATATATACAAAATACTAATTAAATAATGTAAATATGTATAAAAACAATATATACAAAACACAAATAGAATAATGTAAAATCGTATCAAAATAAATACACAGAATATTAGTTAAATAATGTAAATTTGTATGAAAATAAAGATGCAAAATAGCCATAAAATAACGCATTTTTTTTTTAAATATATGTACCAAAATACACATAAAATATTAAAATTTGTATTAAAATAAATATAAAAAATGCACATACTGTAAGGTAAATTTGTATTGAAATAGATATGCAAAATACATATAAAACAATGTAAATTTGTTTCAATATATATACGAATACACATAAAATAACGTTGATTTCTATAAAAATATATACAAAATACACATAAAAAATGTGTATCTTGCATATATATATTTCATAGAAATTTATTATCTATTATTTATATTCATGCAAATACACATTCTTTTCATGATATTTTGTTTATTTTGACACGAATTTACCTAGATATGTATTTTGTATATATATTTTTATACGTATTTACATAATTTCATGTGTATTTTGTATATATATATATATATATATATATATATATATATATATATATATATATATATATATATATATATATATATATATATATATATATATATATATATATATATATATATATATATACATTATTTAATGTGTGTTTTGTATATATATTTTTATGCAAATTTACTTTATTTATGTGCATTTTTACATATATTTTTTTAGAAATTTGCGTTATTTTATGTGTATTTGTATATGTTTTCTCATACAAATTTACATTATTTTATTGCTATTTTGTTTATTTATTTTGATACGAATGAAAATAGATATACAGAATATACATAAAATAAACTAAATTTGTATTGAAATATATATACAAAATACATAAAATAATGTAAATTTGTATCAAAATATTTTAATAGATGCGCATAAAATAACGTAAATTTGTTTTAAAATATACAAAATACACATTAAATAATGTAAATATGTATAAAAAAATATATACAAAACACAAATAGAATAATGTAAAATCGTATCAAAATAAATACACAGAATATTAATAAAACTATGTAAATTTGTATGAAAATAAAGATGCAAAATACCCATTAAATAACGCATTTTTTTTATAAAAATATATATACCAAAATACACATGAAAAAATTAATTTGTATTAAAATAAATATACAAAATACACATACAATAAGGTAAATCTGTATTGAAATAGATATGCAAAATACATTAAAACAATGTAAGTTTGTTTCAAAATATATATACGAATACAACTAATATAACGTAGATTTGTATAAAAATATATATACAAAATACACATAAAATGAAGTAAATACAAAATACACATAAAATAATGTAAATTCGTTTCAAAATAAATAAACAAAATACCAATAAAAGAATGTGTATTTGTATAAATATAAATATACAAAATACACATAAAATAACGTAAATTTGTATAAAACTATATACAAAAATACACAGAAGTTATTAAATTTGTATGAAAATAGATATACAAAATACAGATAAAATAAGCTAAATTTGAATTGAAATGTATATAGAACATACATAAAATAATGTAAATTTGTATCAAAATATTTATAAAAATACATATAATAACGTAAATTTGTTTAAAAATATATAACCAAAATACACATTAAGTAATGTAAATACGTATAAAAAATATGTACAAAATACACATATAATCATGTAATTCGTATCAAACTAAATAAACAAAATATCAATAAAATAATGTAAATTTGTATGAGAAAACATATACAAATACATATAAAATAACGCTAATTTCCATTAAAATATGTCCAAAAATGAACGTAAAATAAAGTAACTTTGGATAAAAATATATATACAAAACACACATTAAATAATGTAAATGCGTACATAAAATAACCTAAATTTGTATAAAACTATATACAAAAATACACAAAAATAATTTAAATTTGTATGAAAAGAAATATACAAAATACACATAAAATTGGGTTAATTTGTATTGAAATACATATACAAAATACATATAAAATAATGTAAATTTGAAAGAAAATATATAAACAAATACACATTATAACGTAAATTTGTATAAAATATATATTCAAAATACACATTAAATAATGTAAATATGTATAAAAAAATATATACAAAACACAAATAGTGTAATGTAAAATCGTATCAAAATATATACACAGAATATTAATAAAATAATGTAAATTTGTATGAAAATTAAGATGCAAAATACCTATAAAATAACGCTTTTTTTATAAAATTATTGATATCAAAATATACATAAAATATTTGAAATTGTATTAAAATAAATATACAAAATGCACATACAATTAGGTAAATTTGTATTGAAATAGATATGCAAAATACATATAAAATAATGTAAATTTGTTTCAAAATATATATACGAATACACATAAAATAACGTAGATTTCTATAAAAATACATATACAAAATACACATAATATTAAGTAAATACGTATAAAAAAATGTATACAAAATACACATAAAATAATGTAAATTCGTATAAATGTAAATAAACACTATACCAATAAAAGAATGTGTATTTGTATAAATATAAATATACAAAATGCACATAAAATAACGTTAATTTATATAAATCTATATACATAAAATAACGCAAATTTCTATAAAAATATATGTACAAAAATGAACACAAAATAAATTTGCATAAAAATATATATACAAAACACACTTTAGATAATGTAAATGAGTATAAAAATATGTATACAAAATACCTATGAAATAATCTAAATTCGTATCGAATTAAATTAAGAAAATATCAATAAAATAATGTAATTTTGGATGAAAATATATATACAAAATACACATAAAATAACCTACTAAGGATTTCAGAGGCTGTGCGGCCTCGTTTTTTGGGAATAATATCGTAACGAACAATCGTATCGGTACGAGATTTTGCGACAGTGTATTTCACACACTGCCTTAATTTTTAAGGGTATCGCCAACCGCCACAAGTAGAGAATAAAGGCACTTGTCCCATTACCAAGAGGGTAAAGTCATCAGTGTCAGGCAAAGATACGAACACAACTACCAGAGGCTCCGCCCACCTTGTTCCTCTTCCCTCCATCTCCCGCCTCCTCCCTTCTCCCTCAATCTCTCTCTCTCTCTCTCTCTCTCTCTCTCTCTCTCTCTCTCTCTCTCTCTCTCTCTCTCTCTGGAAGATACATACATACTCGAGAATGATTTTTTTTTTTCAATTAAGGCATGCTTGATGTGATACTGGGACTTTAATTTTGAGCATAGTGATACACATCTGGGCCGTGGACGTAATGACATGTGAGAGTAGGGTGAGGTGGTAAATGATGACTACCATGATTGATGGGAGAACGATTGCTCGCTTGTATTTGTTTCTCTCTCGTTTTAGTAGTACCTCAAACATTTTATACCTTCGCAATTTTTCCCGTTACCATACTTTCAGCTCTTCCCTGACAATAAAATTAATAGCACCACTATAATTTGGCGATAAGAGCACCATTACTTTTATCAGTAGGTACATGCTATACAATAGCCCTACGAAAACGTACACCATAAACCACCAAACCACTACGCTACCAATAGTTACGGAGGTAATTAGGCTATGTAAGTAACACGTTACCCTACTCTCAACTTTATTTAAAGGATGCCTATCAGTATTAGAAAGAGTATATAACGCCACTACAATTAATGCATGCCTTTCATTCATTATAGTTACGAAGCTACATGAGAGAGAGAGAGAGAGAGAGAGAGAGAGAGAGAGAGAGAGAGAGAGAGAGAGAGAGAGAGAGAGAGAGAGAGAGAGAGAGAGAGATATTGAGGGAGAAGGGAGGAGGCGGGAGATGGAGGGAAGAGGAACAAGGTGGGCGGAGCCTCTGGTAGTTGTGTTCGTATCTTTGCCTGACACTGATGACTTTACCCTATTGGTATAGGGACAAGTGCCTTTATTCTCTACTTGTGGCGGTTGGCGATACCCTTCAAAATTAAGGCAGTGTGAGAAATACACTGTCGCAAAATCTCGTACCGATACGATTGTTCGTTACGATATTATTCCCAAAAAACGAGGCCGCACAGCCTCTGAAATCCTTAGTAAATACAAATACAAATATACACATAAAATAATTTAAAATTGAATGAAATTAATATATAAAATAAACATAAAATAAGGTAAATTTGTAATGAAATATATGAAAAATACACATAAAATAATATAAATTTGTATGAAAATATATATACAAATACACATTAAATAACATGAATTTGTATAAAATTTGTATCAAAATATATACTTATACACACAATAAAATAACGTAATTTTTTTATGAAAATGTATATACAAAATACACATAAAATAATTTAAATACGTAGAAAAATATATATACAAAAAACACATAAAATAATGTAAATTTGTATGAAAATAAATAAACAAATACACATAAAATAATGTAAATTTGGATAAAATATATATACAAAATGAACATTAAATAATGTAAATATGTATAAAAAAAATATACAAAATACACAGAATAATGTTAAATCGTATCAAAATAAATAAAGAGAATATCAATAAAATAATGTAAATTTGTATGAAAATAAAGATGCAAAATATCCATATAATAACGCATATTTGCATAAAAATATATATACAAAAATACATATAAAATAGTTAAATTTGTATTAAAATAAATATACAAAATGCACGTACAATAAAGTAAATTGGTATTGAAATAGATATGCAAAATACACATCAATAATGTAAATTTGTATCAAAATATATATACGAATACTCATAAAATAGAGTAAATTTCTATAAAAATATACATACAAAATAGATATACAAAATACACATATAACTACTTAAATTTGTATTTAAATACATGTACAAAAAACACATAAAATAATGTAGATTTGTATGAAATGAAAACAAATACATTTTATATAAAATATATATACAAAATACACATAGAATAATGTAAAATCATTTTAAAATAAATACACAGAATATCAATAAAATAATGTAAATTTGTATGAAAATAAAGATGCAAAATACCCATAAAATAAAGCATATTTTTATAAAAATACATATACAAAAATACACATAGATTAATCAAATTTCTATTAAAATTAATATACAAAATGCACATACAATAAAGTAAATTTGTATTGAAAAATATGCAAAATACACATAAAACAATGTAAATTTGTCTCAAAATATATATACGAATACACATAAAATAACGCAGATTTCTATAGAAATATATATACAAAATACACTTGAAATAATGTAAATACGTATAAAAATATATATACAAAATACACATTAAATAATGTTAATTCGTGTCAAAATAAATAAACAAAATATCATGAAAAGAATGTGTATTTGTATGAAAATAGATATACAAAATAGACATAAAATAACCTAAATTTGTATAAAACTATATACAAAAATATACACAAATAATTTAAACTTGTATGAAAATAAATATACAAAAAACATATAAAAATAGGTAAATTTGTATTGAAATACATCTACAAAATACACATAAAATAATGTAAATTTGAATGAAAATATATAAACATATAGACTTAAAATAACGTAAATTTGTATCAAATATATATACAAAAAAAACATTAAATAATGTAAATATGTATAAAAAAATATATACAAAACACAAATAAAATAATGTAAAATCGTATCAAAATAAATACAGAAAATATTAATAAAATAACGTAAATTTGTATGAAAATTAAGATGCAAAATACCCATAAAATAACGCATTTTTTATAAAAATATATATACGAAAAAACATAAAATATTTGATTTTGTATTAAAATAAATAGATATACAAAATACACATCAAAGAAGCTAAATTTGAAATGAAATATATATATATATACAAAATACATAAAATAATGTAAATTTGTATCAAAATACCTATACAAATACACATATAATAACGTAAATTCTTATAAAAATATATAAACAAAATACACATTAAATAATGTAAATACGTATAAAAAAGATGTTAAAAATACACAAATAATCTTGTAATTCGTATCAAAATAAATAGACAAAATACCAATAAAATAATGTAAATTTCTATGAGAAAACATATACAAAATTCACATAAATAACGCAAATATCAATAAAAATATATATAATATAATATATTTTTATACATATTTAAAATATTTAATGTATATTTTGTATATATATATTTTATTTAAATTTACGTGATTTTATATGTATTTGTTTATATATTTTCATACAAATTTACATTATTTTATGTGAGTTTTGTATATTTATTTCAATACATATTTGCCTAACTTTATGTGTATTTTGCATATACAAAATATACAAAATGCACATAAAACAATGTATATTTGTTTCAAAATATATATACGAATACACATAAAATAACGTATATTTCTATAGAAATATATATACAATTTACACATGAAATGACGTAAATACGTATACAAATATATATACACAATGCACATTAAATAATGTAAATTCGCATCAAAATAAATAAACAAAATATCAATAAAAGAATGTGTATTTGTATGAAAATAGATATACAAAATACACATAAAATATTGTAAATTTGTATAAAACTCTTAAAAAAATACATAAAAATAATTTAAATTTGTATAAAAATATATATACAAAATACACTTAAAACTAGTTAAATTTCTATTGAAATACATATACAAAATTCACATAAAATACTGTAAATTTGAATGAAAATATATAAACAAATACACTTAAAATAACGTAAATTTGTATGAAATATATATAGAAAATACACATTAAATAATGTAAATATGTATAAAAAAATATATACAAAACACAAATAGAATAATGTAAAATAGTATCAAAATAAATACACAGAATATTAATAAAATAATGTATATTTGTATGAAGATAAAGATGCAAAATACCCATAAAACAACGCATTTTTTATGAAAATATATACCAAAATACACAAAATATTTAAATTTGTATTACAATAAATATACAAAATGCACATACAATAAGGTAAATTTGTATTGAAATAGATATGCAATGTAAATTTGTTTCAAAATATATATACGAATACACATAAAATAACGTAGATTTCTATAAAAATATATACAAAATACACATAAAATGAAGTAAATACGTATAAGAAAATGTATACAAAATACACATAAAATAATGTAAATTCGTATCAAAATAAATAAACTAAATGCCAATAAAAGAATGTTTACTTGTATAAATATAAATATACAAAATACACATAAAATAACGTAAAATTGTATAAAACTATATACAAAAAAAACAAAAATAATTAAATTTGTATGAAAATAGATATACAAAAGACACATAAAATAAGCTAAATTTGAATTGAAATAAATATAGAAAATACATAAAATAATGTATATTTGTATCAAAATATATATTCAAATACACATATATTAAAATTAATAAACAAAATGCGTATATAATAAGGTAAATTTGTATTGAAAAAATATGCAACATACACGTTTACTCATACAAATTTATATTATTTTATTGGTATTTTGTTTATTTATTTTGATACGAATTACATGATTATATGTGTATTTTGTACATATTTCTTTATACGTATTTACATTATTTAATGTGTATTTTGTTTATATATTTTCATACAAATTTACGTTATTATATGTGTATTTGTATAAATATTTTGATACAAATTTACTTTATTTCATGTATTTTGTATATATATTTCAATTCAAATTTAGCTTATTTTGTGTGTATTTTGTATATATTTTCATACAAATTTAATTACTTCTGTGTATTTTCATATATAGTTTCATATAAATTTACGTTATTTTAAGTGTATTTTGTATATTTATATTTATACAAATACACATTCTTATATTGGTATTTTGTTTATTTATTTTGATACAATTTACATTATTTTATGTATTTTGTATACATTTTTAGACGTATGTACTTCATTTTATGTGTATTTTGTATATAGTTTTATAGAAATCTACGTTATTTTATGTGTATTCGTATATATATTTTGAAACAAATTTACATTGTTTTATATGTATTTTGCATATCTATTTCAATACAAATTTACCTTATTGTATGTACATTTTGTATTTTGTAATTTAATTTTTTGATGTGTATTTTGGTATATATATTTTATAAATGCGTTATTTTAACGGTATTTTGCATCTTTATTTTCATACAAATTTACATTATTTTATTAATATTCTGTGTATTTATTTTGATACGATTTTACATTATTCTATTTGTGTTTTGTACATATTTTTTTATTCAAATTTACGTTATTTTAAGTGTATTTGTTTATGTATTTTCATTCAAATTTACATTATTTTATGTGTATTTTGTATGTATTTCAATACAAATTTACCTGATATTATGTGTATTTTGTATATTTATTTCATACAAATTTAAAATATTTTTGTTTATTTTGTATATAGTTTGATACAAATTTAGGTTATTTTATGTATTTTGTATATCTATTTTCATATATACACATTCTTTTATTGATATGTTGTTTATTTATTTTGACGCGAATTTTATGTGAATTTGTTTCATTTCATACAAATTTACATTATTTTATATGTATTTTGTACATGTATTTAAATACAAATTTAACTAATTATGTGTATTTTGTATATATATTTCATACAAATTGATATTTATTTTTTTGTTTTTTGTATATATTTTTATTCAAATTTTCGTAATCTTATAAAAATATATATACCAAAAAACACATAAAATATTTAAATTTGCATTGAAATAAATATACAAAATGCACATACAATAAGGTAAATTTGTATTGAAAGAGATATGCAAAAAATACATATAAAACAATGTAAATTTGTTTCAAAATATATATACGAATAAAAATAAAAAACGTAGATTTCTATAAAATATATATACAAAATACATAAAATTAAGTAAATACGTATAAAAAAAATGTATACAAAATACACATAAAATAATGTAAATTCGAATTAAAATAAATAAACAAAATACCAATAAAAGAATGTGTATTTGGATAAATATAAATATAGAAAATACACATACAAAATAAACATAAAATAAGGTAGATTTGTAAAAAAATATATGTACAAAATACACATAAAATAATGTAAATTTATATAAAAATATATATACAAATACACATAAAATACCATGAATTTGTATAAAAATATATATTCAAAATAAATATTAAATAATGTAAAAGCGTATAAAAATATATATACAAAGTACATATAAAATAATGTAAATTCATATCAATATAAATCAACAAAACACCAATAAAATAATATATATTTGAATAAAAATAAATAAACAAAATACATAACTAAAATTTGTATTAAAATATATACAAAAATACATAGAAATAATTTGAGTTTGTATGAAAATACATATACAAAATACCCATAAAACTAGGTAAATTTCTTTTGAAATGTATATACAAAATACCCATAAAATATTGTAAATTTGTGTCAAAATATATAAGCAAATACACATAAAATAACGTAAATTTGTATGAAAAATATATACAAAATACACATAGAATAATGTCAATTCGTAGCAAAATGAATAAGCAGAATATCAATAAAATAATGTAAATTTGTATGAAAATAAAGATGCAAAATACCCAAAAAATAAAGCATATGTTTATAAAAATACAGATACAAAAATACACATCGAATAATTAAATTTGTATTAAAATTAATATTCAAAATGCGTATATAATAAGGTAAATTTGTATTGAAAAAATATGCAACATACACGTTTACTCATACAAATTTATATTATTTTATTGGTATTTTGTTTATTTATTTTGATACGAATTACATGATTATATGTGTATTTTGTAAATATTTTTTATACGTATTTACATTATTTAATGTGTATTTTGTTTATATATTTTCATACAAATTTACGTTATTATATGTGTATTTGTATAAATATTTTGATACAAATTTACTTTATTTCATGTATTTTGTATATATATTTCAATTCAAATTTAGCTTATTTTGTGTATTTTGTATATATTTTCATACAAATTTAATTACTTCTGTGTATTTTTGTATATAGTTTTATATAAATTTACGTTATTTTATGTGTATTTTGAATATTTATATTTATACAAATACACATTCTTTTATTGGTATTTTGTTTATTTATTTTGATACGAATTTACATTATTTTATGTGTATTTTGTATACATTTTTTTATACGTATTTACTTCATTTTATGTGTATTTTGTATATATATATTTATAGAAATCTACGTTATTTTATGTGTATTCGTATACATATTTTGAAACAAATTTACATTGCTTTATATGTATTTTGCATATCTATTTCAATACAAATTTACCTTATTGTACATATAAAACAATGTAAATTTGTTTCAAAATATATGTACGAATACACATAAAATAACGTAGATTTCTATAAATATATATATACAAAATACACATAAAATTAAGTAAATACGTATAAAAAAATGTAAACAAAAAACACATAAAATAATGTAAATTCGAAACAAAAAAAAAAAAAATACCAATAAAAGAATGTGTATTTGTATAAATATAAATGTACAAAATACACATACAAAATAAACATAAAATAAGGTAAATTTGTAATGAAATATATGTACAAAATACACATAAAATAATGTAAATTTATATGAAAATATATATACCAATACACATAAAATACCATGAATTTGTATATAATTATATACTCAAAATAAATATTAAATAATGTAAATGCGTATAAAAATATATATACAAAGTACATATAAAATAATGTAAATTCGTATCAATATAAATCAACAAAATACCAATAAAATAATATATATTTGAATGAAAATAGATTTACAAAATACACATAATCTAACTAAAATTTGTATTGAAATATATACAAAAATACATACAAATAATTTGAGTTTGAATGAAAATAGATATTCAAAATACACATAAAACTAGGTAAATTTCTTTTGAAATACATATACAAAATACCCATAAAATATTGTCATAATTTCATATGTATTTTGTATATATATTTCTATAGAAATACGTATGAATATTTATTTTGATACAAATTCAAATATTTTATGTGTATTTTGGTATCAATAATTTTATAAAAAAAATGCGTTATTTTATAGGTATTTTGCATCTTAATTTTCATACAAATTTACATTATTTTATTAATATTCTGTGTATATATTTTGATACGATTTTACATTATTCTATTTGTGTTTTGTATATATTTTTTTATACATATTTACATTATTTCATGTGTATTTTGTATATATATTTCATACAAATTTACGTTATTATATGTGTATTTTTTTATATATTTTCTTTCAAATTTACATTATTTTATGTGTATTTTGTATATGTATTTCAATAGATATTAACCTAATTTTAAGTGTATTTTGTATATTTCTTTTCATACAAATTTAAATTATTTTTGTGTATTTTTGTATATAGTTTTATACAAATTTAGGTTATTTTGTACGCATTTACATTATTTAATGTGTGTTTTGTATAATATATTTTTATCCAAAGTTACTTTATTTTACGTTCATTTTTGGACATATATTTTTATAGAAATTAGCGTTATTTTATATGTATTTGTATATGTTTTCTCATACAAATTTACATTATTTTATTGCTATTTTGTTTATTTAGTTTGATACGAATTACATGATTATATGTGTATTTTGTACATATTTTTTATACGTATTTTCATTACTTAATGTATATTTTGTTTATATATTTTTAAACAAATTTCGTTATTATATGTATTTTTTTAAATATTTTGATACAAATTTACATTTTTTTATGTATTTTGTATATACATTTCAATTCAAATTTAGCTTATTTTATCTGTATTTTGTATATCTATTTTCAAACGAATTTAATTACTTCTGTGTATTTTTGTATATAGTTTTATACAAATTTACGTTATTTTATGTGTATTTTGTATATTTATATTTATACAAATACACATTCTTTTATTGGTATTTTGTTTATTTATTTTGATACGAATTTACATTATTTTATGTGTATTTTGTATACATTTTTTTATACGTATTTACTTCATTTTACGTGTATTTTGTATATATATTTTTATACAAATCTACGTTATTTTATGTGTATTCGTATATATATTTTGAAACAAATTTACATTGTTTTATATGTATTTTGCATATCTATTTCAATACAGATTTACCTTATTGTATGTGTATTTTGTATATTTATTTTAATACAAATAAATTTTTTTATGTGTATTTTTGTATATATATTTAAAAAAAATGCGTTATTTTATGGGTATTTTGCTTCCTTAATTTCATACAAATTTACATTATTTTATTAATATTCTGTGTATTTATTTTGATACGATTTTACATTATTCTATTTGTGTTTTGTATATATTTTTTTATACAAATCTACGTTATTTTAAGTGTATTTGTTTATGTATTTTTATTCAAATTTACAGTATTTTATGTGTATTTTGTATATGTGTTTCAATAAAAATTTACCTAATTTTATGTGTATTTTGTATCTTTATTTTCATACAAATTTAAATTATTTTTGTGTATTTTTGTATATAGTTTTATACAAATTTATGTTATCTTATGTGTATTTTGTATATTTATTTTCGTACAACTACACATTCCTTTATTGACATTTTGTTTATTTATTTTGACGTGAATTTACATTATTTAATGTGTATTTTGTATATATATTTTTATACATATTTACATCCTCTCATGTGTATTTTGTATATTTATAAAAAATGCGTTATTTTATGGGTATTTTGCATCTTTATTTTCATACAAATTTACATTTTTTTATTTACATTCTGTGTATTTATTTTAATACGATTTTACATTATTCTATTTGTGTTTTGTATATATATTTTTTATACATATTTACATTATTTAATGAGTATTTTTTATATATATTTTATACAAATTTATGTTAATTTAAGTGTATTTGTTTATATATTTTCATTCAAATTTACATTATTTTATGTGTATTTTGTATATGTATTTCTTTACAAATTTACCTAATTTTATGTGTATTTTGTATATTTATTTTCATGCAAATTTAACTTATGTTTGTATATTTTTATATATAGTTTTATACAAATTTACATTATTTTATGTGTATTTTGTATATGTATTTTCATACAAATACACATTCTTTTATTGATATTCTAATTATTTATTTTGACACGAATTTACATTATTTAATGTGTATTTTGTATATATATTTTTATACGTATTTACAACATTTCATGTGTATTTTGTATATGGATTTCTATAGAAATCTACGTTATTTTATGTGAATTCGTATATATATTTTGAAACAAATCTACATTATTTTATGTATATTTTGTATATATATTTCATTATAAATTTGCCTTATTTTATGTTTATTTTTATATCTATTTTCATTCAAATTCAAATAATTTTATGTGTATATATTTATTTGTATTTACTTTATTTTATGTGTATTTTCTATATATATTTTTATTCAAAATTACAATTATTTTATCGGTATTTTTTTCATTTATTTCGATACGAATTTAGATTATTTCATGTGTATTTTCTATATATATACATATAGAGTAAATTTCTATGAAAATATATATTCAAAATACATATAAAATTATGTAAATAAGTATAAAAATATATATATCAAATTCACCTAAAAAAATGAAAATTCGTATCAAAATAAATAAATAAAATTCCGATAAAAGAACGTATATTTGTCGGAAAATAAATATACAAAATACACATAAAATTACGAAAATTTGAATAAAAATATATACACAAATACACAAAAATAATTTCAATTTTTATAAAAATAGATATACAAAAAACACATATAATTACTTAAATTTGTATTTAAATACATGTACAAAATTCACATAAAATAATGAAAATTTGTATGAAATGAAAACAATTTCACATAAAATAACGTACATTGGTATAAAATAGATATACAAAATATACATAGAATAATGTAAAATCGTATCAAAATAAATACACAGAATATCAATAAAATAATGTAATTTTGTATGAAAATAAAGATGCAAAATACACATAAAATAAAGCATATTTTTATAAAAATACATATACAAAAATACACATAGAATAGCTAAATTTGTATTAAAATTTATATACAAAATGCACGTACAATAAGGTAAATTTGTATTGAAAAACATGCAAAATGCACATAAAACAATGTATATTTGTTTTAAAATATATATACGAATACATATAAAATAACGTATATTTCTATAGAAATATATATACAAAATACACATGAAATGACGTAAATACGTATAAAAATATATATACACAATACACATTAAATTATGTAAATTCGCGTCAAAATAAATAAACAAAATATCAATAAAAGAATGTGTATTTGTATGAAAATAGATATACAAAATACACATAAAATATTGTAAATTTGAATAAGACTCTATACAAAAATACACAAAAAATAATTTGAATTTGTATAAAATATATATACAAAATACACATGAAATTAAGTAAATTTCTATTGAAATACATATACACAATACACATAAAATAATATAAATTTGAATAAAAATATATAAACAAATACACTTAAAATAACGAAAATTTGTATGAAATATATATAGAAAATACACATTAAATATTGAAAAAATGTATAAAAAAATATATACAAAACTCAAATAGAATAATGTAAAATAAATACACAGAATATTAATAAAATAATGTAAATTTGTATGAAAATAAAGATGCAAAATACCCATAAAACAACGCATTTTTTATGTAAATATATATACCAAAATGCACATAAAATATTTAAATTTGTATTACAATAAATATACAAAATGCACATACAATAAGGTAAATTTGTATTGAAATAGATATGCAAAATACATATAAAACAATGTAAATTTGTTTCAAAATATACATACGAATACACATAAAATAACGTAGATTTCTATAAAATATATATACAAAATACACATAAAATGAAGTAAATACGTATAAGAAAATGTATACAAAATACACATAAAATAATGTAAATTCGTATCAAAATAAATAAACTAAATGCCAATAAAAGAATGTTTACTTGTATAAATATAAATATACAAAATACACATAAATTAACGTAAAATTGTATAAAACTTAATACAAAAATAAACAAAAATAATTAAATTTGTATGAAAATAGATATACAAAAGACACATAAAATAAGCTAAATTTGAATTGAAATAAATATAGAAAATACATAAAATAGTGTAAATTTGTATCAAAATATATATTCAAATACACATATAATAACGTAAATTTGTATAAAAATATATAAACAAAATACACATTAAATAATGTAAATACGTATAAAAGATATGTACGTAATGTAAAAATTTATAAGATTAAAGATGCAAATTACCCATAAAATATCTCATATTTAAAAAAAATATATACAAAAATACACATAAAATAATTAAATTTGTATTAAAATAAATATACAAAATACACATACAATAAGGTAGATTTTTATTGAAATAGATATGCAAAAAACACATAAAATAATGAAAATTTTTATCAAAATATATACGAATACACACAATAAAATTACGTAAATATTTGTGAAAATATATATACAAAATACACATAAAATAATGTAAATACATAGAAAAATATATATATATATATATAAAATGCACATAAAATAACGTAAATTCGTATCAAAATAAATAAACAAAATTTCCTCTAAAAGAATGTATGTGTGTAGGAAAATATATATACAAAATACAAATAATAAAAAAAAATTGTATAAAAATAATACAAAAATACACAAAAATAATTTAAATTTGTTTGAAAATAGATATGCAAAATACAAATGAAATTAGGCAAATTTTATTGAAATACATATACAAAATACACATAAAATAATGTAAATTTGTATGAAAATATATAAACAAATACACATAAGATAACGTAAATTTCCATAAAATATATGTACAAAATATACATTAAATAATGTAAATATGTCTAAAAATATATATACAAAATACACAGAATAACGTAAAATCGTATCAAAATAAATAAACAGACAATCAATAAAATAATGTAAATTTGTATGAAAATAAAGATGCAAAATACCCATATAATAACGCATATATGTTTAAAAATATATACAAAAATACACATAAAATAATTAAATTTGCATCAAAATAAATATACAAAAAGCACATACAATAAAGAAAATTTGTATTGAAATAGATATGCGAAATACACATAAATAATGTAAATTTGTATCAAAATATATATACGAATACACATAAAATAGAGTAAATTTCTATGAAAATATATGTTCAAAATACATATAAAATTATGTAAATAAGCATATATATATATATATATATATATATATATATATATATATATATATATATATATATATATATATATATATATATATATATATATATATATATATATATATCAAATACACCTAAAATAATGAAAATTCGTATCAAAATAAATAAACAAAATTCCGATAAAAAAACGTATATTTGAAGGAAAATAAATATAAAAAATTCACATAAAATTACGAAAATTTGAATAAAAATATATACTAAAATACACAAAATTAATTTCAATTTGTATGAAAATAGATATACATAATACACATATAAATAGTTAAATTTGTATTTAAATACATGTACAAAATACACATACAATAATGTAAATTTGTATGAAATGAAAACAAATTCACATAAAATTACGTTTATTTGTATGAAATATATATACAAAATATACATAGAATAATATAAAATCGTATCAAAATAAATACACAGAATATCAATAAAATAAGGTAAATTTGTATGAGAATAAAGATGCAAAATACCCATTAAATAAAGCATTTTTTTTATGAAAATACATATACAAAAATACACATAGAATAATTAAATTTGTATTAAAATTAATATACAAAATGCACGTACAATAAGGTAAATTTATATTAAAAAAATATGCAAAATGCACATAAAAAATGTATATTTGTTTCAAAATATATATACGAATACACATAAAATAACATATATTTCTATAGAAATATATATACAAAATACACATGAAATGACGTAAATACGTATAAAAATATATATACACAATACACATTAAATAATGTGAAATCGCGTTAAAATAAATAAACAAAATATCAATTAAAAATGTGTATTTGTATGAAAATAGATATACAAAATACACATAAAATATTTTAAATTTATATAAAACTCTTTTTATTAAAATATATATACCAAAATAATAAAATATTTAAATTTGTCTTACAATAAATAAACAAAATGCACATACAATAAGGTAGATTTATATTGAAATAGATATGCTAAATACATATAAAACAATGTAAATTTGCTTCAAAATATATATACCAATACACATAAAATAACGTAGATTACTATAAAAATATATATACAAAATACACATTAAATGAAGTAAATACGTATAAGAAAATGTATACAAAGTACACATAAAATAATTAAATTTGTGTTAAAATAAATATACAAAATACACATACTGTGTATTTTGTATATCTTTTTTCATACAAATACACATTCTTTTCATGATATTTTGTTTATTTATTTTGACACGAATTAACATTATTTAATGTGTATTTTGTATATATATTTTTATACGTATTTACATTATTTCAAGTGTATTTTGTATATATATTTCTATAGAAATCTGCGTTATTTTATGTTTATTCGTATATATATTTTGAAACAAATTTACATTATTTTATGTGTATTTTGCATATTTTTTTAATACAAATTTACCTTATTGTATGTGCATTTTGTATATTAATTTTAATACAAATTTGATTAATCTATGTGTATTTTTGTATATGTATTTTTATAAAAATATGCTTTATTTTATGGGTATTTTGCATCTTTATTTTCATACAAATTTACATTATTTTATTGATATTCTGTGTATTTATTTTGATATGATTTTACATTATTCTATGTGTATTTTGTATATACATTTTATATAAAATGTATTTGTTTTCATTTCATACAAATCTACATTATTTTATGTGTTTTTTGTACATGTATTTAAATACAAATTTAACTAGTTATATGTATATTTTGTATATCTATTTTGTATGTATATTTTTATAGAAATTTACTCTATTTTATGAGTATTCGTATATATATTTTGACACAAATTTACATTATTGATGTGTATTTTGCATATCTATTTCAATACAAATTTACTTTATTTTACGTGCATTTTGTATATTTATTTTAATACAAATTTAACTATTTTATCTGTATTTTTGTATATATATTTTTATGCAAATATGCGTTATTATATGGATATTTTGCATCTTTATTTTCATACAAATTAACTTTATTTTATTGATATTCTCTTTATTTATTTTGATACGATTTAACATTATTCTATGTATATTGTATATTTTTTTATACATATTTACATTATTTAATGTTCATTTTGTATATATATTTTATCCAAATTTACATTATTTTATGTGTATTTGTTTATATATTTTCATACAAATTTACATTATTTTATGTGTTTTTTGTATATATATTTTTCTACGTATTTAAATTATTTTATGTGTATTTTGTATATACATTTTCATAAAAAAATTACGTTATTTTATTGTGTGTATAAGTATATATTTTGATACAAATTTTATACAAATTCATGTTATTTAATGTGTATTTGTTTATATATTTTCATACAAATTTATATTATTTTATGTGTATTTTTTCATATATTTCATTACAAATTTACCTTATTTTATGTTTATTTTGTATATTTATTTCATTCAATTTTAAATTATTTTATGTGTATATTTGTATTTGTATTTAGGTTATTTTATGTGTATTTTGTATATATATTTTCATCCAAAATTACATTATTTTATTGATATTTTCTTAATTTAATTCGATACGAATTTAGATTATTTCATAGGTATTTTGTATACATATTTTTATACTCATTTACATTATCTAAAGTGTGTTTTGAAAATATATTTTTATGCAAATTTATTTTATGTTCATTTTTGTACATATATTTTTATAGAAATTTGCGTTATTTTATGTATAATTTTATATAAATTTACGTTATTTTATGTGTATTTTGTATATTTATATTTATACAAATACACATTCTTTTATTGGTATATTGTTTATTTACATTTATACGAATTTACATTATTTTATGTGTATTTTGTATACATTTTTTTATACGTATTTACTTAATATTAAGTGTATTTTGTATATGTATTTTTATAGAAATCTATGTTATTTTATGTGTATTCGTATATATATTTTGAAACAAATTTATATTATTTTATATGTATTTTGCATATCTATTTCAATACAAATTTACCTTATTGTATGTGCATTTTGTATATTTATTTTAATACAAATTCAAATATTTTATGTGTATTTTGGTATCAATATTTTTATACAAAATGCGTTATTTTATAGGTATTTTGCATCTTAATTTTCATACAAATTTACATTATTTTATTAATATTCTGTGTATATATTTTGATACGATTTTACATTATTCTATTTGTGTTTTGTATATATTTTTTTATACATATTTACATTATTTAATGTGTATTTTGATTATATATTTCATACAAATTTAAGTTATTATATGTGTATTTGTTTATATATTTTCTTTCAAATTTACATTATTTTATATGTATTTTGTATATGTATTTCAATAGATATTAACCAAATTTTATGTATATTTTGTATATTTCTTTTCATACAAATTTAAATTTTTTTTATGTATTTTTGTATATAGTTTTATACAAATTTAGGTTATTTTATGTACGGATTTACATTATTTAATGTGTGTTTTGTATATATATTTTTATCCAAACTTACTTTATTTTACGTTCATTTTTGGACATATATTTTTATGGAAATTAGCGTTATTTTATATGTATTTGTATATGTTTTCTCATACAAATTTATATTATTTTATTGCTATTTTGTTTATTTAGTTTGATACGAATTACATGATTATATGTGTATTTTGTACATATTTTTTATACGTATTTACATTACTTAATGTGTATTTTGTTTATATATTTTTAAACAAATTTACGTTATTATATGTATTTTTATAAATATTTTGATACAAATTTACATTATTTTATGTATTTTCTATATACATTTCAATTCAAATTTAGCTTATTTTATCTGTATTTTGTATATCTATTTTTATACGAATTTAATAACTTCTGTGTATTTTTGTATATAGTTTTATAAAAAAATTACGTTATTTTATGTGTATTTTGTATATTTATATTTATACAAATACACATTCTTTTATTGGTATTTTGTTTATTTATTTTGATACGAATTTACATTATTTTATGTGTATTTTGTATACATTTTCTTATACGTATTTACTTCATTTTATGTGTATTTTGTATATATATTTTTATACAAATCTACGTTATTTTATGTGTATTCGTATATATATTTTGAAACAAACTTACATTGTTTTATATGTATTTTGCATATCTATTTCAATACAGATTTACCTTATTGTATGTGTATTTTGTATATTTATTTTAATACAAATTAATTTTTTCATGTGTATTTTTGTATATATATTTTATGGGTATTTTGCTTCTTCATTTTCATACAAATTTACATTATTTTATTAATATTCTGTGTATTTATTTTGATACGATTTTACATTATTCTATTTGTGTTTTGTATATATTTTTTTAAACAAATTTACGTTATTTTAAGTGTATTTGTTTATGTATTTTCATTCAAATTTACAGTATTTTATGTGTATTTTGTATATGTATTTCAATACAAATTTACCTAATTTTATGTGTATTTTCTATATGTATTTTCATACAAATTTAAATTATTTTTGTGTATTTTTGTATATAGTTTTATACAAATTTATGTTATCTTATGTGTATTTTGTATATTTATTTTCATACAAATACACATTCTTTTATTGACATTTTGTTTATTTATTTTGACGCGAATTTACATTATTTAATGTGTATTTTGTATATATATATTTTATACGTATTTACATCCTTTCATGTGTATGTTGTATATTTATAAAAAAAATGCGTTATTTTATGGGTATTTTGCATCTTTATTTTCATACAAATTTACATTATTTTATTTACATTCTGTGTATTTATTTTAATACGATTTTACATTATTCTATTTGTGTTTTGTATATATATATATATATATATATGTATTTGTATAAATATAAATATACATATATATATATATATATATATATATATATATATATATATATATATATATATTATATATATATATATATATATCTATATATATATAGATATATATATATATATATATATATATATATATTATTTAATGAGCATTTTTTATATATATTTTATGCAAATTTATGTTAATTTAAGTGTATTTGTTTATATATTTTCATTCAAATTTACATTATTTTATGTTTATTTTGTATATGTATTTCTTTACAAATTTACCTAATTTTATGTGTATTTTGTATATTTATTGTCATACAAATTTAACTTATGTTTGTGTATTTTTATATATAGTTTTATACAAACTTACGTTATTTTATGTGTATTTTGTGTATGTATTTTCATACAAATACACATTCTTTTATTGATATTTTAATTATTTATTTGACACGAATTTACATTATTTAATGTGTATTTTGTATATATATTTTTATACGTATTTACAACATTTCATGTGTATTTTGTATATATATTTCTATAGAAATCTACGTTATTTTATGTGTATTCGTATATATATTTTGAAACAAATCTATATTATTTTATGTGTATTTTGTATATATATATATATATATATATATATATATATATATATATATATATATATATATATATATATATATATATATATATATATATATATATATATATATATATATATATATATATATTTCATTATAAATTTGCCTTATTTTAAGTTTATTTTTATATCTATTTTCATTCAAATTCAAATCATTTTATGTGTATATATTTATTTGTATTTACGTTATTTTATGTGTATTTTCTATATATATTTTCATTCAAAATTACATTATTTTATCGGTATTTTGTTCATTTATTTCGATACGAATTTAGATTATTTCATGTGTATTTTCTATACATATACATATAGAGTAAATTTCTATGAAAATATATATTCAAAATACATATAAAATTATGTAAATAAGTATAAAAATATATATATCAAATACTTCATTTTATGTGTATTTTGTATATATTTTAATAGAAGTCAACGTTATTTTATGTGTATTCGTATATATATTTTGAAACAAATTTACATTGTTTTCTATGTATTTTGCATATCTATTTCAATACAAATTTACCTAACAGTATGTGCATTTTTTATATTTATTTTAATACAAATTTTAATATTTTATGTGTATTTTGGTATATATATATATATTTATAAAAAAATGCGTTATTTTATGGCTATTTTGCATCTTTATTTTCATACAAATTTACATTATTTTATTAATATTCTTTGTATTTATTTTCATACGATTTTACATTATTCTATTTGTGTTTTGAATATATTTTTTTATACATATTTACATTATTTAATTAGTATTTTGTATATATATTTGATACAAATTTACGTTATTTTAAGTGTATATCTTTATATATTTTCATTGAAACTTACATTATTTTATGTGTATTTTGTATATGTATTTCAATACAAATTTACCTAATTTTATGTGTATTTTGTATATTTATTTTCATACAAATTTAAATTATTTTTTGTGTATTTTTGTATATAGTTTTATACAAACTTAGGTTATTTTATGAGTATTTTGTATATCTATTTCATACAAATACACATTCTTTTATTGATATTTTGTTTATTTATTTTGACGAGAATTTAAATTATTCAATGTGTATTTTGTATATATATTTTTATACGTATTTACATCATTTCATGTGTATTTTGTATATATATTTCTATAGAAATCTACGTTATATTATGTGTATTCGTATATAGATTTTTAAACAAATTTACACTTTTATGTGTATTTTGCATATTTTTTCAATACAAATTTACCTTATTGTATATGCATTTTGTATATTAATTTTAATACAAATTTAATTATTCTATGTGTATTTTTGTATATGTATTTTAATAAAAATATGCTTTATTTTATGGGTATTTTGCATCTTTATTGTCATACAAATTTACGTTATTTTATTAATATTCTGCTCATTCATTTAGATACGATCTAACATTATTCTATATGTATTTTGTAAATATTTTTCATACAAATTTACGTTATTTTGTGTGTAATTGTTTATATATTTTGACACAAATTTTCAATATTTTATGGGTATTTTGTATATATATTTCAAAAGAAATTTACCTAGTTTTATGTGTATTTTGAATATCTATTTTCTTACAAACTCAAATTATTTTTATGTATTTTTGTATATATTTCAATACAAATTTTAGTTATGTGTATTTTGTAAATCTATTTTCATTCAAATATATATTATTTTATTGGTATTTTGTTGATTTATATTGATACGAATTTACATTATTTTATATGTACTTTTTATATATATTTTTATACGCATTTACATTATTTAATATTTATTTTGAATATATAATTTTATACAAATTCATGGTATTTTATGTGTATTTGTATATATATTTTCATATAAACTTACATTATTTTATGTGTATTTTGTACATATATTTCATTACAAATTTACCTTATTTTATGTTTATTTTGTATGTGTATTTTGTATATTTATATTTATCCAAATACACATTCTTTTATTGGTATTTTGTTTATTTATTTTAAATCGAATTACATGATTATATGTGTATTTTGTACACATTTTTTTTATACGTATTTACATTTTTTAATGTGTATTTTGTTTATATATTTTCATACAAATTTACGTTATTATATGTGTATTTGTATAAATATTTTGATACCAATTTACTTTATTTCATGTATTTTGTATATATATTTCAATTCAAATTTAGCTTATTTTCTGTGTGTTTTGTATATATTTTCATACAAATTTAATTACTTCTGTGTATTTTTGTATATAGTTTTATATAAATTTACGTTATTTTATGTATTTTGTATGTTTATATATACAAAACACATTCTTTAATATTATTTTGTTTATTTATTTTGATACGAATTTACATTATTTTATGTGTATTTTGTATACATTTTTTATACGTATTTACTTCATTTTATGTTTATTTTGTATATATATTTTTATAGAAATCTACGTTATTTTAGGTGTATTCGTATACATATTTTGAAACAAATTTACGTTGCTTTATATGTATTTTGCATATCTATTTCAATACAAATTTACCTTCTTGTACATATAAATCACTGTAAATTTGTTTCAAAATATATGTACGAATACACATAAAATAACGTAGATTTCTATAAAAATATATATACAAAATATACATAAAATTAAGTAAATACGTAAAAAAAAAAGTTAACAAAATACACATAAAATAATGTAAATTCGAAACAAAATAAATAAACAAAATGCCAATAAAAGAATGTGTATTTGTATAAATATAAATGTACAAAATACACATTCAAAATAAAAGGTAAATTTGTAATGAAATATATAAAAAATACATAAAATAATGTAAATTTATATGAAAATATATATACAAATACACATAAAATACCATGAATTTGTATAAAATTACATACTCAAAATAAATATTAAATAATGTAAATGCGTATAAAAATATATATACAAAGTACATATAAAATAATGTAAATTCGTATCAATATAAATCAACAAAATACCAATAAAATAATATATATTTGAATGAAAATAGATTTACAAAATACACATAACTCTAAAATTTGTATTGAAATATATACAAATATCCATCAAAATAAGTTGAGTTTGAATGAAAATAGATATTCAAAATACACATAAAACTAGATAAATTTCTTTGAAATATATATACAAAATCCCAATAAAATATGTTAAATTTGTGTTTAAAATATATACAAAATACACATAAAATAACGTAAATTTGTATAAAATATATACAAAATAAACATAGAATAATGTCAAAACGTATAAAAATAAAAGTGCATAATATCAATAAAATAAAATAAATTTTTATGAAAATAAAGATGAAAAATAACCATAAAATAAAGAATATTTATATAAAATACAAATAGAAAAATACACATAGAGTAAATTGTATTAAAATTAATATACAAAATGAATATACAATAAATTTAAATTTGATTATATTAAATGAAATAAATATACAAAATAAACATAAATAAGGTAAATTTGTAATAAAATATATGTATGAATACACATAAAATAATATAAATTTGTATGAAAATATATATACAAATACACATAAAATAACATGAATTTGTATAAAATTTGTTTCAAAATATATACGAATACACACAATAAAATAACGTAAATTTTTATGAAAATGTATATATAAAATACACATAAAATAATTTAAATACGTAGAAAAATATATATACAAAATACACATAAAATAATGTAAATTCGTAAAAAATTAAATACACAAAATTCCAATAAAAGAATGTATATTTGTAGGAAAATATATATACAAAAAACAAATAAAATAACTAAAATTTGTATAAAAATATATAGAAAAATACACAAAAATATTTTAAATTTGTTTGAAAATAGATATGCAAAATACACATAAAGTTAGGCAAATTTGTATTGAAATACATATACAAAACTCACATAAAATAATGTAAATTTGTATGAAAATATATAAACAAATACATATAAAATAACGTAAATTTGGATAAAATATATATACATAATATACATTAAATATTTTAAATATGTATAAAAATATATTATATTATATATATTTTTATTGATATTTGCGTTATTTATGTGTATTTTGTATATGTTTTCTCATAGAAATTTACATTATTTTATTGGTATTTTGTCTATTTATTTTGATACGAATTACATGATTATTTGTGTATTTTGTACATTTTTTATACGTATTTACATTATTTAATGTGTATTTTGTTTATATATTTTTATACAAATTTACGTTATTATATGTGTATTTGTATAAGTATTTTCATACAAATTTCCATTATTTTATGTATTTTGTATATATATTTCAATTCAAATTTAGCTTATTTTATGTGTATTTTGTATATCTATTTATTTTAATACAAAATCAAATATTTTATGTTTTTTCGTATATATATTTTTATAAAAAATGCATTATTTTATGGGTATTTTGCATCTTAATTTTCATACAAATTTACATTATTTTCTTAATATTTTCTGTATTTATTTTGATACGATTTTACATTATTTTATTTGTGTTTTGTATATATTTTTTTATACATATTTACATTATTTAATGTGTTTTTTGTTTATATATTTGATACAAATTTACGTTATTTTAAGTCTATATGTTTATATATTTTCATTGAAATTTACATTATTTTATGTGTATTTTGTATATGTATTTCAATACAAATTTACCTAATTTTATATGTTTTTTGTATATTTATTTTCATTCAAGTTTAAATTATTTTTGTGGATTTTTGTATATAGTTTTATACAAATTTAGGTTATTTTATGTGTATTTTGTATATCTATTTTCATACAAATACACATTCTTTTCATGAAATTTTGTTTATTTATTTTGACACGAATTAACATTATTTAATGTGTATTTTGTATATATATTTTTATACGTACTTACATTATTTCAAGTGTATTTTGTATATATATTTCTATAGAAATCTGCGTTATTTTATGTGTATTCGTATATATATTTTGAAACAAATTTACATTGTTTTATGTGTATTTTGCATATTTTTTTAATATAAATTTACCTTATTGTATGTGCATTTTGTATATTAATTTTAATACAAATTTGATTAATCTATGTGTATTTTTGTATATGTATTTTTATAAAAATATACTTTATTTCATGGGTATTTTCCATCTTTATTTTCATACAAATTTACATTATTTTATTGATATTCTGTGTATTTATTTTGATATGATTTTACATTATTCTATGTGTATTTTGTATATATATTTTATAAAAAATGTATTTGTTTTCATTTCATACAAATCTTCATTATTTTATGTGTTTTTTGTACATGTATTTAAATACAAATTTAACTAGTTATATGTGTATTTTATATATCTATTTTGTATGTATATTTCCATAAAAATTTACTCTATTTTATGAGTATTCGTATATATATTTTGATACAAATTTACATTATTAATGTGTATTTTGCATATCTATTTCAATACAAATTTACTTTATTGTACGTGCATTTTGTATATTTATTTTAATACAAATTTAATTATTTTATATGTATTTTTGTATATATATTTTTATGCAAATATCCGTTATTATATGGATATTTTGCATCTTTATTTTCATACAAATTTACATTATTTTATTGATATTCTCTTTATTTATTTTGATACGATTTAACATTATTCTATGTGTTTTTTGTAAATATTTTTTTATATATATATTTACATTATTTAATGTTCATTTTGTATATATTTTTTATCCAAATTTACATTATTTTATGTGTATTTGTTTATATATTTTCATACATATTTACACTATTTTATGTGTTTTTTGTATATATATTTTTCTACGTATTTAAATTATTTTATGTGTATTTTGTATATACTTTCATAAAAAAATTACGTTATTTTACTGTGTGTATAGGTATATATTTTGATACAAATTTTATACAAATTCATGTTATTTAATGTGTATTTGTATATATATTTTTATACAAATTTATATTATTTTATGTGTATTTTTTCATATATTTCATTACAAATTTACCTTATTTTATGTTTATTTTGTATATTTATTTCATTCAATTTTAAATTATTTTATGTGTATATTTGTATTTGTATTTAGGTTATTTTATATGTATTTTGTATATATATTTTCATCCAAAATTACATTATTTTATTGGTATTTCTTAATTTAATTCGATACGAATTTATATTATTTCATAGGTATTTTGTATACATATTTTTATACTCATTTACATTATCTAATGTGTGTTTTGTATATATGTTTTTAGGCAAATTTATCTAATGTTCATTTTTGTACATATATTTTTATAGAAATTTGCGTTATTTTATGTATATATTTTATATAAATTTACGTTATTTTATGTGCATTTTGTATATTTATATTTATACAAATACACATTCTTTTATTGATATGTTGTTTATTTACATTTATACGAGTTTACATTATTTTATGTGTGTTTTGTATACATTTTTTATACGTATTTACTTAATTTTATGTGTATTTTGTATATGTATTTTTATAGAAATCTACGTTATTTTATGTGTATTCGTATATATATTTTGAAACAAATTTACATTATTTTATATGTATTTTCCATATCTATTTCAATACAAATTTACCTTATTGTATGTGCATTTTGTATATTTATTTTAATACAAGTTCAAATATTTTATGTGTATTTTGGTATCAATAATTTTATAAAAAAAATGCGTTATTTTATAGGTATTTTGCATCTTAATTTTCATTTTATATGTACTTTGTATATATATTTTTATACGCTCTTACATTATTTAATATTTATTTTGAATATAATTTTTTATACAAATTCATGGTATTTTATGTATATTTGTATATATATTTTCATTTAAATTTACATTATTGTATGTGTATTTTGTACATATATTTTATTACAAATCTACCTTATTTTATGTTTATTTTGTATGTGTATTTTGTACATATATTTTATTACAAATCTACCTTATTTTATGTTTATTTTGTATGTGTATTTTGTATATTTATATTTATCCAAAAACACATTCTTTTATTGGTATTTTGTTTATTTAATGAGTATTTTTTATATATATTTTATACAAATTTATGTTAATTTAAGTGTACTTGTTTATATATTTTCATTCAAATTTACATTATTTTATGTGTATTTTGTATATGTATTTCTTTACAAATTTACCTAATTTTAAGTGTATTTTGTATATTTATTTTCATACAAATTTAACTTATTTTTGTGTATTTTTATATATAGTTTTATACAAATTTACGTTATTTTATGTGTATTTTGTATATGTATTTTCATACAAATACACATTCTTTTATTGATATTTTAACATATTTTGACACGAATTTACATTATTTTATGTGTATTTAGTATATATATTTTTATACGTATTTACAACATTTCATGTATATTTTGTATATATATTTCTATAGAAATCTACGTTATTTTATGTGTATTCGTATATATATTTTGAAACAAATCTACATTATTTTATGTGTATTTTGTATATATATTTCATTATAAATTTGCCTTATTTTAAGTTTATTTTTATATCTATTTTCATTCAAATTCAAATCATTTTATGTGTATATATTTATTTGTATTTACGTTATTTTATGTGTATTTTCTATATATATTTTCATTCAAAATTACATTATTTTATCGGTATTTTGTTCATTTATTTCGATACGAATTTAGATTATTTCATGTGTATTTTCTATACATATACATATAGAGGTAAATTTGTATTGAAAAAATATGCAAAATGCACATAAAACAATGTATATTTGTTTCAAAATCTATATACGAATACACATAAAATAACGTATATTTCTATAGAAATATATATACAAAATACACATGAAATGACGTAAATACGTATAAAAATATATATACACAATACACATTAAATAATGTAAATTCGCATCAAAATAAATAAACAAATTATCAATAAAAGAATGTGTATTTGAATGAAAATAGATATACAAAATACACATTAAATATTGTAAATTTGAATAAAACTCTATACAAAAATACACAAAAAATAATTTAAATTTGTAAAAAATATAAATACAAAATACACATGAAATTAGGTAAATTTGTATTGAAATACATATACAAAATACACATAAAATAATGTAAATTTGAATAAAAATATATAAACCAATTCACTTAAAATAACGAAAATTTGTATGAAATATATATAGAAAATACACATTAAATAATGTAAATATGTATAAAAAAATTTATACAAAACACAAATAGAATAATGTAAAATAGTATCAAAATAAATACACAGAATATTAATAAAATAATGTAAATTTGTATGAAAATAAAGATGCAAAATACCCATAAAACAACGCAATTTTTATGAAAATATATATACCAAAATACACATAAAATATTTAAATTTGTATTACAATAAATATACAAAATGCACATAAAATAAGATAAATTTGTATAGAAATAGATATGCAAAATACACATAAAACAATGTAAATTTGTTTCAAAATATATATACGAATACACATAAAATAACGTAGATTTCTATAAAAATATATATACAAAATACACATAAAATGATGTAAATACGTATAAGAAAATGTATACAAAATACACATAAAATAATGTAAATTCGTATCAAAATAAATAAACTAAATGCCAATAAAAGAATGTTTACTTGTATAAATATAAATATACAAAATACACATAAAATAACGTAAAATTGTATAAAACTATATACAAAAATAAACAAAAACAATTAAATTTGTATGAAAATAGATGTACAAAAGACACATAAAATAAGCTAAATTTGAATTGAAATATATATAGAAAATACATAAAATTTGTATAAAAATATATAAACAAAATACACATTAAATAATGTAAATACGTATAAAAGATATGTACGTAATGTAAAAATTTATATAATTAAAGATGCAAATTACCCATAAAATATCTTATATTTAAAAAAAAATATATACAAAAATACACAAAAAATAATTAAATTTGTATTAAAATAAATATACAAAATACACATACAATAAGGTAGATTTTTATTGAAATAGATATGCAAAAAATACATAAAATAATGAAAATTTTTATCAAAATATATACGAATACACAGAATAAAATTACGTAAATTTTTATGAAAATATATATACAAAATACACATAAAATAATGTAAATACATAGAAAAATATATATACAAAATACACATAAAATAATATAAATTCGTATCAAAATAAATTAACAAAATTTCCTCTAAAAGAATGTATATGTGTTTTAAAATATATATACAAAATACAAATAAAATAAAAAAAATTTGTTTAAAAATAATACAAAAATACACAAAAATAATTTAAATTTGTTTGAAAATAGATATGCAAAATACAAATGAAATTAGGCAAATTTTTATTGAAATACATATACAAAATACACATAAAATAATGTAAATTTCTATGAAAATATATAGACAAATACACATAAGATAACGTAAATTTCCATAAAATATATGTACAAAATATACATTAAATAATGTAAATATGTCTAAAAATATATATACAAAATACACAGAATAACGTAAAATCGTATCAAAATAAATAAACAGACAATCAATAAAATAATGTAAATTTGTATGAAAATAAAGATGCAAAATACCCATATAATAACGCATATTTGTTTAAAAATATATATACAAAAATACACATAAAATAATTAAATTTGCATCAAAATAAATATACAAAAGGCACATACAATAAAGAAAATTTGTATTGAAATAGATATGCGAAATACACATAAATAATGTAAATTTGTATCAAAATATATATACGAATACACATAAAATAGAGTAAAAATCTATGAAAATATATATTCAAAATACATATAAAATTATGTAAATAAGTATAAAAATATATATATCAAATACACCTAAAATAATGAAAACTCGTATCAAAATAAATAAACAAAATTCCGATAAAAGAACGTATATTTGTAGGAAAATAAATATACAAAATTCACATAAAATTACGAAAATTTGAATAAAAATATATACTAAAATACACAAAATTAATTTCAATTTGTATGAAAATAGATATACATAATACACATATAATTAGTTAATTTTTTATTTAAATACATGTACAAAATACACATAAAATAATGTAAATTTGTATGAAATGAAAAAAAATTCACATAAAATAACGTTCATTTGTATGAAATATATATACAAAATATACATAGAATAATGAAAAATCGTATCAAAATAAATACACAGAATATCAATAAAATAATGTAAATTTGTATGAAAATAAAGATGCAAAATACCCATAAAATAAAGCATTTTTTTATGAAAATACATGTACAAAAATACACGTAGAATAATTAAATTTGTATTAAAATTAATATACAAAATGCACGTACAATAAGATAAATTTATATTGAAAAAATATGCAAAATGCACATAAAACAATGTATATTTATTTCAAAATATATATACGAATACACATAAAATAACATATATTTCTATAGAAATATATATACAAAATACACATGAAATGACGTAAATACGTATAAAAATATATATACACAATACTCATTAAATAATGTGAATTCGCGTCAAAATAAATAAACAAAATATCAATAAAAAATGTGTATTTGTATGAAAATAGATATACAAAATACACATAAAATATTTTATATTTATATAAAACTCTTTTTATAAAAATATATATACCAAATAATAAAATTTTAAAATTTGTATTACAATAAATATACAAAATGCACATACAATAAGGTAGATTTATATTGAAATAGATATGCTAAATACATATAAAACAATGTAAATTTGCTTCAAAATATATATACCAATACACATAAAATAACGTAGATTACTATAAAAATATATATACAAAATACACATTAAATGAAGTAAATACGTATAAGAAAATGTATACAAAGTACACATAAAATAATTAAATTTGTATTAAAATAAATATACAAAATAAACATACAATAAGGTAAATCTATATTGAAATAGATATGCAAAATAAACATAAAGTAATGTAAATTTGTATCAAATCATATACGAATACACATAATAAAATAACGTAATTTTTTTATGAAAATGTATATAAAAAATACACATAAAATAATGTAAATACGTAGAAAAATATATATACAAAATACACATAAAATTATGTAAATTCTTATGAAAATAAATGAACAAAATTCCTTTAAAAGAATGTATATATGTAGGAAAATATAAATACAAAATACAAATAAAATAACTAAAATTTGTGTTAAAATATATGAAAATACATAAAAATAATTTAAATTTGTTTGAAAATAGATATGCAAAATACACATAAAATTAGGCAAATCTGTATTGAAATACATATACAAATTACACATAAAATATTGTAAATTTGTATGAAAATATATAAACAAATACACATAAAATAGCGTAAATTTATATAAAATATGTATACAAAATATACATTAAATAATGTAAATGTGTATAAAAATATATATACAAAATACACATAGAATAAGGTAAAATCGTATCAAAATAAATAAACAGAATATCAATAAAATAATGTAAATTTGTATGAAATAAAGATGCAAAATACCCAAATAACGCATTTTTTAAAAATATATATACCAAAATACACATAAAATAATTAAATTTGTATTAAAATAAATATACAAAATACACATACAATATGGTAAATTTGTATTGAAATAGATATGCAAAATACATATAAATAATGTAAATTTGTTTCAAAATATATATACGAATACCAATAAAATAACTAAATTCTATGAAAATATATATACAAAATACATATGAAATAAAATAAGTATAAAATATATATACAAAATACATATCAATAATGTAAATTCAAATAAGAATGAATTCGTATAAAAATAAATAAATAACGTAAATTTGTATAAAATATATATGCAAGATACATAAAATAATGTAAAATTTTATAAAAAAATATATACAAAAAAATAGAATAATGTAAAATCGTATCAAAATAAATACACTGAATATTAATAAAATAATGTAAATTTGTATGAAAATAAAGATGCAAAATTCTAAAATCATCGCATTTTTATAAAAATATATATACCAAAATACACATAAAATATTTAAATTTGTATTGAAATAAATATACAGAATGCATATACAGTAAGGTAAATTTGTATTAAAAGAGATATTCAAAAATACATATAAAACAATATAAATTTGTTTCAAAATATATATACGAATACATATAAAATAAAGTAGATTTCTATAGAAATATATATACAAAATACATATGAAATTATGTAAATACGTATAAAAATATATATACAAAATACATATCAATTAATGTAAATTCGTGTCAAAATAAATAAACAAAATATCATGAAAAGAATGTGTATTTGTATAAAAATAGATAATAGATAATAAATTTGTATAAAATATATATACAAGATACTCATTAAATAATGTATATATGTATAAAAAAGTGTATACAAAAAACAAATAGAATAATGTAAATTCGTATCAAAATAAATACACCGAATATTAATAAAATAATGTAAATTTGTATGAAAATAAAGATGCAAAATTCCCATAAAATAGCGCATTTCTTATAAAAATATATATACCAAAATACACATAGAAATAATTTGAATTTGTATGAAAATAGGTATTCAAAATACACATAAAACTAGGTAAATTTATTTTGAAATGTATATACAAAATAGCCATAAAATATTGTAAATTTGTGTCAAAATATATAAACAAATACACATAAAATAACGTAAATTTGTATGAAAAATATATACAAAATACACATAGAATAATGTCAATTCGTATCAAAATGAATGAGCAGAATATCAATAAAATAATGTATATATGTATGAAAATAAAGATGCAAAATACCCAAAAAATAAAGCATATGTTTATATAAATACAGATACAAAAATACACATCGAATAATTAAATTTGTATTAAAATTAATATACAAAATGCGTATATAATAAGGTAAATTTGTATTGAAAAAATATGCAACATACACGTTTACTCATACAAATTTATATTATTTTATTGGTATTTTGTTTATTTATTTTTATAATAATTAAATTATTATATTTTTATTTTTTAAATATTTTTTTATAATTATTTAAATTATTTAATTTTTATTTTTTTTATATATTTTAATAAAAATTTACGTTATTATATTTTTATTTTTATAAATATTTTGATACAAATTTACTTTATTTCATGTATTTTGTATATATATTTCAATTCAAATTTAGCTTATTTCGTGTGTATTTTGTATATATTTTCATACAAATTTAATTACTTCTGTGTATTTTTGTATATAGTTTTATATAAATTTACGTTATTTTATGTGTATTTTGTATATTTATATTTATACAAATACACATTCTTTTATTGGTATTTTGTTTATTTATTTTGATACGAATTTACATTATTTTATGTGTATTTTGTATACATTTTTTTATACGTATTTACTTCATTTTATGTGTATTTTGTATATATATTATATAGAAATCTACGTTATTTTATGTGTATACATATTTTGAAACAAATTTACATTGTTTATATGTATTTTGCGTATCTATTTCAATACAAATTTACCTTATTGTAAGTGTTTTTATATATTTATTTTAATACAAATCTTATTTTTATGTGTATTTTGGTATATATTTTATAAATAAAAAATGCGTTATTTTACGGGTATTTTGCCTCTTTTATTTTCATACAAATTTACATTATTTTATTAATATTCTGTGTATTTATTTTGATACGATTTTACATTATTCTATTTGTGTTTTGTATATATTTTTTTATTAAAATTTACGTTATTTTATGTGTATTTGTTTATGTATTTTCATTCAAATTTACATTATTTTATGTGTATTTTGTATATGTATTTCCATACAAATCTACCTAATTTTATGTGTATTTTGTATATTTATTTTCATACAAATCTAAAATATTTTGTGTATTTTTGTATATAGTTTGATACAAATTTAGGTTATTTTATGTGTTTTGAACATCTATTAAATATATATACAAAATACATATGAAATTATGTAAATACGTATAAAAATATATACAAAATACATATCAAATCATGTAAATTCGTGTCAAAATAAATAAAGAAAATATCATGAAAAGAATGTGTATTTGTATGAAAATAGATAATAGATAATAAATTTATATAAAATATATATGCAAGATACACATTAAATAATGTAAATATGTATAAAAAAGTATATACAAAAAACAAATAGAATAATGTAACATCGTATCAAAATAAATACCCCGAATATTAATAAAATAATGTAAATTTGTATGAAAATAAAGATGCAAAATTCCCATAAAATAGCGCATTTCTTATAAAAATATATATACCAAAATACACATAAAATATTTAAATTTGCATTGAAATAAATATACAAAATGCACATACAATAAGGTAAATTTGTATTGAAAGAGATATGCAAAAATACATATAAAACAATGTAAATTTGTTTCAAAATATATATACGAATACCAAAAAAAAAAGTATATTTATATAAAAATATATACAAAATACACATAAAATTAAGTAAATACGTATAAAAAAAATGTATACAAAATACACATAAAATAATGTAAACTCGATTTAAAATAAATAGACAAAATACCAATAAAAGAATGTGTATTTGGATAAATATAAATATACAAAATACATATACAAAATAAACATAAAATAAGGTAGATTTGTAATAAAATATATGTACAAAATACACATAAAATAATGTAAATTTATATGAAATATATATACAAATACACATAAAATACCATGAATTTGTATAAAAATATATATTCAAAATAAATATTAAATAATGTACAAGCGTATAAAAATATATATACAAAGTACATATAAAATAATGTAAATTCGTATCAATTCAAATCAACAAAACACCAATAAAATAATATATATTTGAATGAAAATAAATTTACAAAATACACATAACATAACTAAAATTTGTATTAAAATATATACAAAAATACATAGAAATAATTTCAGTTTGTATGAAAATAGATATTCAAAATCTGATAATCTGATTTTATTTTATTTTTATAAAACCTGAATTTTGTCTATTGAATTTGAAACGAATTTACCTTATTTTGTATATCTCTTTTCATACAAATTAAAATACTTCTGTGTATTTTTGTATATAGTTTTATATAAATTTACGTTATTTTATGTGTATTTTGTATATTTATATTTATACAAATACACATTCTTTTATTGGTATTTTGTATATTTATTTTGATGCGAATTTACATTATTTTATGTGTATTTTGTATATATATTTTTATAGAAATCTACGTTATTTTATGTGTATTCGTATATATATTTTGAAACAAATTTACATTGTTTTATATGTATTTTGCATATCTATTTCAATACAAATTTACCTTATTGTATGTGTTTTTTAAATATTTATTTTAATACAAATTTATTTTTTTATGTGTATTTTGGTATATATGGAGAGGTAAATTTGTATTGAAAGAGATATTCAAAAATACATATAAAACAATGTAAATTTGTTTCAAAATATATATACGAATACACATAAAATAACGTAGATTTCTATAAAAATATATACAAAATACACATAAAATGAAGTAAATACGTATAAAAAAAATGAATACAAAATACACATAAAAATCGTATCAAAATAAATAAACAAAATACCAGTAAAAGAATGTGTATTTGTATAAATATAAATATACAAAATACACAAAAAATATCGTAAATTTGTATAAAACTATATACAAAAATACACAGAAGTAATTAAATTTGTATGAAAATATATATACAAAATACAGCTAAAATAAGCTAAATTTGAATTGAAATGTACATACAAAATACATAAAATAATGTAAATCTGTATCAAAATATTTATACAAATACATATAATAACGTAGATTTGTTTAAAAATATATAAACAAAATACACATTAAGTAATGTAAATACGTATAAAAAATATGTACAAAATACACATATAATCATGTAACTCGTATCAAAATAAATAAACAAAATAGCAATAAAATAATGGAAATTTGTATGAGAAAACATATACAAATAACGCAAATTTCTATAAAAATATATGTACAAAAATGCACATAAAATAAAGTAAATTTGCATAAATATATATATACAAAACACACACTAAATAATGTAAATGCGTACATAAAATAACCTAAATTTGTATAAAACTATATACAAAAATACACAAAAATAATTTAAATTCGTTTGAAAAGAAATATACAAAATACACATAAAATTAAGTAAATTCGTATCAAAATAAATAAACAAAATACCAATAAAAGAATGTGTATTTGTATAAATATAAACATACAAAATACACATAAAATAACGTAAATTTATATAAAACTATATACAAAAATACACAGAAGTAATTAAATTTGTATGAAAATATATACAAAACACACAGAAAATAAGCTAAATTTGAATTGAAATATATATACAAAATACATGAAATAAAGTAAATTGGTATCAAAATATTTATACAAATACACATATAATAACGTAAATTTGTATGAAAATATATAAACAAAATACACATAAAATATTTAAATTTGTATTGAAATAAATATACAAAATGCATATACAGTAAGGTAAATTTGTATTGAAAGAGATATTCAAAAATACATATAAAACAATGTAAATCTTTTTAAAAATATATATACGAATACACATAAAATAAAGTAGATTTCTATAGAAATATATATACAAAATACATATGAAATTATGTAAATACGTATAAAAATATATATACAAAATACATATCAAATAATGTAAATTCGTGTCAAAATAAATAAACAAAATATCATGAAAAGAATGTGTATTAGTATGAAAATAGATAATAGATAATAAATTTGTATAAAATATATATGCAAGATACACATTAAATAATGTAAATATGTATAAAAAAGTATATACAAAAAACAAATAGAATGATGTAACATCGTATCAAAATAAATACACCGAAAATTAATAAAATAATGTAAATTTGTATGAAATTAAGGATGCAAAATTCCCATAAGATAGCGCATTTCTTATAAAAATATATACCAAAATACACATAAAATATTTAAATTTGCATTGAAATAAATATACAAAATGCACATACAATAAGGTAAATTTGTGTTGAAAGAGATATGCAAAAATACATATAAAACAATGTAAATTTGTTTCAAAATATATATACGAATTCAAATAAAAAAACGTAGATTTCTATAAAAATATATATACAAAATACACATAAAATTAAGTAAATACGTATAAAAAAATGTATACAAAATACACATAAAATAATGTAATTTAGAATTAAAATAAATGTAAATTTGAATGAAAATATAAAAACAAATACACTTAAAATAACGTAAATTTGTATAAAATATATATACAAGATACACATTAAATAATGTAAATGTGTATAAAAAAATATATACAAAAAACAAATAGAATAATGTAAAATCGTATCAAAATAAATACTCAGAATATCAATAAAATAATGTAAATTTGTATGAAAATAAAGATGCAAAATTCCCAAAAATTATCGCATTTTTTATAAAAATATATATAACAAAATACACATAAAATATTTAAATTTGTATTGAAATAAATATACAAAATGCATATACAGTAAGATAAATTTGTATTGAAAGAGATATTCAAAAATACATATAAAACAATGTAAATTTGTTTCAAAATATATATACGAATACACTTAAAATTAAGTAGATTTCTATAGAAATATATATACAAAATACATATGAAATTATGTAAATACGTATAAAAATATATATACAAAATACATATCAAATAATGTAAATTCGTGTCAAAATAAATAATCAAAATATCATGAAAAGAATGTGTATTTGTATGAAAATAGATAATAGATAATAAATTTGTATAAAATATATATGCAAGATACACATTAAATAATGTAAATATGTATAAAAAAGTATATACAAAAAACAAATAGAATAATGTAAAATCGTATCAAAATAAATACACCGAATATTAATAAAATAATGTAAATTTGGATGAAAATAAAGATGCAAAATTCCAATAAAATAGCGCATTTCTTATAAAAATATATATATCAAAATACACATAAAATTTTTAAATTTGTATTGAAATAAATATACAAAATGCATATACAATAAGGTAAATTTGTATTCAAAGAGATATGCAAAATACATATAAAACAATGTAAATTTGTTTCAAAATATATATACGAATACAAATAAATAACGTAGATTTCTATAAAAATATATATACAAAATGCACATAAAATTAAGTAAATACGTATAAAAAAATGTATTCAAAATACACATAAAATAATGTAAATTCGAATTAAAATAAATAAACAAAATACCAATAAAAGAATGTGTATTTGGATAAATAAAAATATACAAAATACATATACAAAATAAACATAAAATAAGGTAGATTTGTAATAAAATATATGTACAAAATACACATACAATAATGTAAATTTATATGACAATATATATACAATTACACATAAAATACCATGAATTTGTATAAAAAATTATATTCAAAATAAATATTAAATAATGTAAGAGCGTATAAAAATATATATACAAAGTACATATAAAATGAAAATTAAGATGCAAAATGCCTATAAAATAACGCATTTTTTTATAAAATTATCGATACCAAAATACACATAAAATATTTGAACTTGTATTAAAATAAATATACAAAATGCACATATAATAAGGTAAATTTGTATTGAAATAGATATGTAAAATACATATAAAATAATGTAAATTTGTTTCAAAATATATATACGAATACACATAATATAACGTAGATTTGTATAAAAATACATATACAAAATACACATAAAATTAAGTAAATACGTATAAAAAAATGTAAACAAAATACACATAAAATAATGTAAATTCGTATTAATGTAAATAAACAATATACCAATAAAAGAATGTGTATTTGTATAAATATAAATATACAAAATGCACATAAAATAACGTAAATTTATATAAAACTATATACATAAAATAACGCAAATTTCTATAAAAATATATGTACAAAAATGAACATTAGATAAATTTGCATAAAAATATATATACAAAACACACATTAGATAATGTAAATGAGTATAAAAATATGTATACAAAATACCTATAAAATAATCTAAATTCGTATCGAATTAAATTAAGAAATACCAATAAAATAATGTAATTTTGGATGAAAATATATATACAAAATACACATAAAATAACCTAAATACAAATACAAATATACACATAAAATAATTTAAAATTAAATTAAATAAATATACAAAATAAACATAAAATAATGTAAATTTGTAAAGAAATATATGAAAAAATACACATAAAATAATATAAATTTGTATGAAAATATATATACAAATACACATTAAATAACATGAATTTGTATAAAATTTGTATCAAAATATATACTTATACACACAATAAAATAACGTAATTTTTTTATGAAAATGTATATACAAAATACACATAAAATAATTTAAATACGTAGAAAAATATATATACAAAAAACACATAAAATAGTGTAAATATGTATGAAAATATATAAACAAATACACATAAAATAATGTAAATTTGGATAAAAAATATACACAAAATTAACATTAAATAATGTAAATATATATATAAATAAATATATACAAAAAACACATAGAATAATGTTAAATCGTATCAAAATAAATAAAGAGAAAATCAATAAAATAATGTATATTTGTATGAAAATAAAGATGCAAAATATCCATATAATAACGCATATTTCCATAAAAATATATATACAAAAATACATATAAAACAATTAACTTTGTATTAAAATAAATATACAAAATGCACGTACAATAAAGTAAATTTGTATTGAAATAGATATGCAAAATACACATTAATAATGTAAATTTGTATAAAAACATATATACGAATACTCATAAAATTGAGTAAATTTCTATGAAAATATACATACAAAATAGATATACAAAATACACATATAACTAGTTAAATTTGTATTTAAATACATGTACAAAAAACACATAAAATAATGTAGATTTGTATGAAATGAAAACAAACACATTTTATATAAAATATATATACAAAATACACATAGAATAATGTAAAATCATATCAAAATAAATACACAGAATATCAATAAAATAATGTAAATATGTATGAAAATAAAGATGCAAAATACCCATAAAATAAAGCATATTTTTATAAAAATACATAAACAAAAATACACATAGATTATTCAAATTTGTATTAAAATTAATTTACAGAATGCACATACAGTAAAGTAAATTTGTATTAAAAAAATATGCAAAATACACATAAAACAATGTAAATTTGTTTCAAAATATATATAAGAATACACATAAAATAACGCAGATTTCTATTGAAATATGTATACAAAATACACTTGAAATAATGTAAATACGTATAAAAATATATATACAAAATACACATTAAATAATGTTAGTTCGTGTCAAAATAAATAAACAAAATATCATGAAAAGAATGTGCATTTGTATGAAAATAGATATACAAAATACACATAAAATAACCTAAATTTGTATAAAACTATATACAAAAATACACAAAAATAATTTAAACTTGTATGAAAAAAATATACAAAAAACATATAAAATTAGGTAAATTTGTATTGAAATACATATACAAAATACACTGAAAATAATGTAAATTTGAATGAAAATATATAAACATATAGACTTAAAATAACGTAAATTTGTATCAAATATATATACAAAAAAAACATTAAATAATGTAAATATGTATAAAAAAAATATATACAAAACACAAATAAAATAATGTAAAATCGTATCAAAATAAATACAGAAAATATTAATAAAATAATGTAAATTTGTATGAAAATTAAGATGCAAAATACCCATAAAATAACGCATTTTTTATAAAAATATATATACGAAAAAACATAAAATATTTGATTTTGTATTAAAATAAATAGATATACAAAATACTCATAAAATAAGCTAAATTTGAATTGAAATATATATAAAAAATACATAAAATAATGTAAATTTGTATCAAAATACTTTTACAAATATACATACAGTATAATAACGTAAATTTGTATAGAAATATATAAACAAAATGCACATTAAATAATGGAAATACGTATAAAAAAAATGTACAAAATACACAAATAATCATGTAATTCGTATCAAAATAAATAGACAAAATACCAATAAAATAATGTAAATTTCTATGAGAAAACATATACAAAATACACATAAATAACGCATATATCAATAAAAATATATATGGTATAATATATTTTTAAACATATTTAATATATTTAATGTATATTTTGTATATATATTTTATCCAAATTTACGTTATTTTATGTGGGTTTTGTGTATGTATTTCAATACAAATTTGCCTAACTTTATGTGTATTTTGCATATCTATTTTCAAACAAATTTAAACTATTTTTGTGTATTTTTGTATATATTTTTATAAAAATTTTAGTTATTTTATTTGTTTTTTGTATATATTTTTTCCTACAAATATACATTCTTTTATTGGAATTTTGTGTATTTATTTTTTTACAAATTTACATTATTTTATGTGTATTTTGTATATATATTTTTCTACGTATTTAAATTATTTTATGTGTATTTTATATATACATTTTCATAAAAATTTACGTTATTTTATTGTGTGTATTCGTATATATTTTATATATATATATATATATATATATATATATATATATATATATATATATATATATATATATATATATATATATATATATATATATATATATATATATATATATATACATATATATATATATTTTCATAGAAATTTATATTATTTTATGTGTATTCTTACATATATTTTATTACAAATTTACCTTTTTTTATGTTTATTTTGTATATTTATTTCATTTAATGTAATCAAATTTAAATTTATTGTATATGCATTTTGTATATTAATTTTAATACAAATTTAATTATTCTATGTATATTTTTCTATATGTATTTTTATAAAAATATGCTTTATTTTATGGGTATTTTGCATCTTTATTTTCATACAATTACGTTATTTTATTGATATTCTGCTCATTCATTTTGATACGATTTGACATTATTCTATGTGTATTTTGTATATATTTTTCATACAAATTTACGTTATTTTATGTGTATTTGTTTATATTTTGATACAAATTTACAATCTTTTATGGGTATTTTGTATATATTTCAAAAGAAATTTACCTAGTTTTATGTGTATTTTGAATATCTATTTTCATTCAAACTCAAACTATTTTTATGTATTTTTGTATATATTTCAATACAAATTTTAGTTAGGTTATGTGTATTTTATAAATCTATTTTCATTCAAATATATATTATTTTATTGGTATTTTGTTGATTTATATTGATACGAATTTACTTTATTTTATATGTACTTTGTATATATATTTTTATACGCATTTACATTATTTAATATTTATTTTGAGGTATAATTTTATACAAATTCATGGTATTTTATGTGTATTTGTATATATATTTTCATATAAATTTACATTATTTTATGTGTATTTTGTACATATATTTCTTTACAAATTTACCTTGTTTTATGTTTATTTTGTATGTGTATTTTGAACATTTATATTTATACAAATACACATTCTTTTATTGGTATTTTGTTTATTTATTTTGTTTCAATTTATTATTTTATGTGTATTTTGTTTACATTTTTATACGTATTTATTAATTTTATGTATTTTGTATATATTTTATAGAAATCTACGTTATTTTATGTGTATTCATATATATTTTGAAACAAATTTACATTGTTTTATATGTACAATAAGGTAAATTTGTATTGAAATAGATATGCAAAATACATATAAAACAATGTAAATTTGTATCAAAATATATATACGAATACACATAAAATAACGTAGATTTCTATAAAAATATATATACAAAATACATAAATTTGTATTGAAATAGATATACAAAATAGACATAAAATAATGTAAATTCGTATCAAAATAAATAAACAAAGTACCAATAAAAGAATGTGTATTTGTATAAATATAAATATACAAAATACACATAAAATAACGTAAATTTATATAAAACTATATACAAAAATACACAGAAGTAATTAAATTTGTATGGAAATATATACAAAACACAAATAAAATAATGTAAATTTGAATTGAAATATATATATATAATACATTAAAATTAATAAAGTAAATTTGTATCAAAATATATATACAAATGCACATAAAATAATGTAAATTTGTACAAAATTATATATACAAAATACACATTAAATAATGTAAATTTTTATAAAAAAATATATACAAAATACAAATATAATAATGTAATTGGTATCAAAATAAATAAACAAAAACGAATAAAATAATATAAATTTGTATGAGTAAACGTGTATAAATATAAATGTACAAAATACATATACAAAATAAACATAAAATAATGTAAATTTGTAATGAAATATATATACAAAATACACATAAAATAATGTAAATTTGTGTCAAAATATATATACAAATACACATAAAATACCATGACTTTGTATAAAATTATATATTCAAAATAAATATTAAATAATGTAAGTGCGTATAAAATATATATAAAAAGTACATAAAATATAATGTAAATTCGTATCAATATAAATCAACAAAATACAAATAAAATAATATATATTTGAATGAAAATATATATACAAAATACACATAACAGAGCTAAAATTTGTATTGAAATATATACAAAAATACCTATAAATAATTTGAATTTGTATGAAAATAGATATTCAAAATACACATAAAACTAGGTAAATTTGTTTTGAAATATATATACAAAATACACATGAAATATTGTAAATTTGTATCAAAATCTATAAACAAATACACTTAGAATAATGTAAAATCGTATCAAAATGAATACACAAAATATCAATAAAATAACATAAATATGTATGAAAATAAAAATGCAAAATACCCATAAATTAAAGCATATTTTTATAAAATATATATACAGAAATACACAAAATAATTAAATTTGTATTAAAATAAATATACAAAAAGCACATACAATAAGGTAAATTTGTATTGAAATAGATATGCAAAATACACATAAAAAAAATAAATGTGTTTCAAAATATATATACGGATACACATAAAATAACGTAAATTTCTATTAAAATATATATACAAAAAACACAAAAAATGATGTAAATACGTTCAAAAATATATATACAAAATACACATTAAATAATGTAAATTCCTATCAAAACAAATATATAAAATACCAATAAAATAATGTGTATATGAATGAAAATAAATATACAAAATACACATGAAATAACCTAAATTTGTATAAAATTATATACAAAAATACACAAAAATAATTTAAATTTGTATTAAAATAAATATACAAAATACACATACAATAAGGTAAATTTGTATTGAAATAGATATGCAAAATAAACATAAAATAATGTAAATTTGTATGAAAATATATAAACAAATACACATAAAATAAAGTAAATTTCTATGAAAATGTATATACAAAATACACATAAAATTATGAAAATACGTAGAAAAATATATTTACAAAATACGCATCAAATAATGTAAAATCGTATCAAAATAAATAAACAAAATATCAATAAAATAATGTAAATTTGTATGAAAATAAATATACAAAATACACATAAAATAACGTAAATTTTTATAAAAAAATATATATACAAAATACACATAAAATAACAAAATTTGTATTAAAATATATATAAAAATGCACATTAGATAATGTAAATTTGTATAAAAATAGTATATACAAAATACCTATAAAATAATCTAAATTTTTATCAAAATATTTATAAGAATACACATAAAATAATGTAACTTTCTATGAAAATATCCAAACAAAATACATAAAAATAAATTAAATACGTATAAACAAATATACAAAATACACATAAAATAATATTAAAATAAATAAACAAAATACACATAAAATAATATAAATTTGTATAAATATAAATATACAAAATTACATAAAATAACATAAATTTGTATAAAATATATACAAAAATACACATAAAATTATGTAAATTTTTATGAAAATGTATATACAAAATACACATAAAATAATTTAAATACGAAGAAATATATATATAAAATACATAAAATAGTGTAAATATGTATGAAAATATATAAACAAATACATATAATAATGTAAATTTGGATAAAAATATACACAAAATTAACATTAAATAATGTAAATATATATAAAAATATATACAAAAACACATAGAATAATGTTAAATCGTATCAAAATAAATAAAGAGAAAATCAATAAAATAATGTATATTTGTATGAAAATAAAGATGCAAAATATCCATATAATAACGCATATTTCCATAAAATATATATACAAAATACATATAAAACAATTAACTTTGTATTAAAATAAATATACAAAATGCACGTACAATAAATAGTAAATTTGTATTGAAATAGATATGCAAAATACACATTAATAATGTAAATTTGTATAAAACATATATACGAATACTCATAAAATTGAGTAAATTTCTATGAAAATATACATACAAAATAGATATACAAAATACACATATAACTAGTTAAATTTGTATTTAAATACATGTACAAAAAACACATAAAATAATGTAGATTTGTATGAAATGAAAACAAACACATTTTATATAAAATATATATACAAAATACACATAGAATAATGTAAAATCATATCAAAATAAATACACAGAATATCAATAAAATAATGTAAATATGTATGAAAATAAAGATGCAAAATACCCATAAAATAAAGCATATTTTTATAAAAATACATAAACAAAAATACACATAGATTATTCAAATTTGTATTAAAATTAATTTACAGAATGCACATACAGTAAAGTAAATTTGTATTAAAAAAATATGCAAAATACACATAAAACAATGTAAATTTGTTTCAAAATATATATAAAAATACACATAAAATAACGCAGATTTCTATTGAAATATGTATACAAAATACACTTGAAATAATGTAAATACGTATAAAAATATATATACAAAATACACATTAAATAATGTTAGTTCGTGTCAAAAAATAAACAAAATAAAAAAATATCATGAAAAGAATGTGCATTTGTATGAAAATAGATATACAAAATACACATAAAATAACCTAAATTTGTATAAAACTATATACAAAAATACACAAAAATAATTTAAACTTGTATGAAAATAAATATACAAAAAACATATAAAATTAGGTAAATTTGTATTGAAATACATATACAAAATACACTGAAAATAATGTAAATTTGAATGAAAATATATAAACATATAGACTTAAAATAACGTAAATTTGTATCAAATATATATACAAAACAAACATTAAATAATGTAAATATGTATAAAAAAAATATATACAAAACACAAATAAAATAATGTAAAATCGTATCAAAATAAATACAGAAAATATTAATAAAATAATGTAAATTTGTATGAAAATTAAGATGCAAAATACCCATAAAATAACGCATTTTTTATAAAAATATATACGAAAAAACATAAAATATTTGATTTTGTATTAAAATAAATAGATATACAAAATACTCATAAAATAAGCTAAATTTGAATTGAAATATATATAAAAAATACATAAAATAATGTAAATTTGTATCAAAATACTTTTACAAATATACATACAGTATAATAACGTAAATTTGTATAGAAATATATAAACAAAATACACATTAAATAATGGAAATACGTATAAAAAAATGTACAAAATACACAAATAATCATGTAATTCGTATCAAAATAAATAGACAAAATACCAATAAAATAATGTAAATTTCTATGAGAAAACATATACAAAATACACATAAATAACGCATATATCAATAAAAATATATATGGTATAATATATTTTTAAACATATTTAATATATTTAATGTATATTTTGTATATATATTTTATCCAAATTTACGTTATTTTATGTGGGTTTTGTGTATGTATTCATACAAATTTGCCTAACTTTATGTGTATTTTGCATCTATTTTCAAACAAATTTAAACTATTTTGTGTATTTTGTATATATTTTATAAAATTTTAGTTATTTTATTTGTTTTTGTATATATTTTTCCTACAAATATACATTCTTTTATTGGAATTTTGTGTATTTATTTACAAATTTACATTTTTTATGTGTATTTTGTATATATATTTTCTACGTATTTAAATTATTTTATGTATTTTTATATATACATTTTCATAAAAATTTACGTTATTTTATTGTGTATATGTATATATATATTTTGAAACAAATTCATATATTTTATGTGTATTTATATATATTTATATATATATATATATATATATATATATATATATATATATATATATATTTTATAGAAATTTATATTATTTTATATGTATATATATATATTTTATTACAAATTTATTTTATGTTTATTTTGTATATATATTTTCATCAAATTTAAATTATTTTATATGTATTTGTATATATATTTTAATACAAATTTAATTATTCTATGTATATTTTGTATATGTATTTTATAAAAATTTATATTTTATATATATTTTCATACAACGTTATTTTATTGATATTTGTATATTCATTTGATACGATTTGACATTATTTTATGTGTATTTTGTATACAAATTTACGTTATATTATTTGTATATTATATTTTGACAAATTTACATATTTATGGGTATTTTGTATATATATTCAAAAAATTACCTTATTTTATGTGTATTTTGAATATATTTTCATTCAAACTCAAACTATGTATTTTTATTATATTTCAATACAAATTTTAGTTAGGTTATGTGTATAAATCTATTTTCATTCAAATATATATTATTTTATTGGTATTTTGTTGATTTATATATACGAATTTACTTTATTTTATATGTATTTGTATATATATTTATATAAATTTACATTATTTAATATTTTTGAGGTAATTATTTTATACAAATTCATGGTATTTTATGTGTATTTGTATATATATATACAAAATACACATTATTTATGTGTATTTATATACATATATATACAAATACACATGTTTTATATTTATTGTATTTTGAACATTTATATATAAAATAAATAAAATTTATTGGTATTTTATGTATATATATAAATCTACATTATTTTTGTATGAACATATATTTGAAACAAAATACACTTTATAACAATAAGGTAAATTTGTATTGAAATAGATATGCAAAATACATAAAGCAATAAAGTAAATTTGTTTCAAAATATGTATACGAATACACATAAAATAACGTAGATTTCTATAAAATATATATACAAAATACATATAAAATGAAATAAATACGTAAAAAATGTATACAAAATACACATAAAATAATGTAAATATGAATGAAAAAATAAAAAAAAAATACCAATAAAATAATTTGTATTTGTATTAATATAAATATACAAAATAAACATAAAATAAAGTAAATTTATATGAAACTATATAAAAATACACAGAAGTAATTAAATTTGTATGGAAATATATACAAAACACAAACAAAATAAGCTAAATTTGAATTGAAATATATATACAAAATACGAAATAAAGTAAATTGGTATCAAAATATTTATACAAATAAACATATAATAAATAAAATTTGTATGAAAATGTATAAAAAAAATAAACATTAAATAATGTAAATACGTATAAAAAAAAATGTACAAAATAAAAATATAATAATGTAAATATTATAAAAATAAATAAACTAAATACCAATAAAAGAATATAAATTTTTATGAGTAAACGTATAAATATAAATGTACAAAATACATACAAAATTAACATAAAATAAGGTAAATTTTTAATGAAATATATGTACAAAATACACATAAAATAACGTAAATTTGTTTGAAAAATATATACAAAATACATAAAATACCATGAATTTGTATAAAATTATATATTCAAAATAAATATTGAATAATGTAAATGCGTATAAAAATATATATAAAAAGTACATAAAATATAATGTAAATTCGTATCAATATAAATCAACAAAATACAAATAAAATAATATATATTTGAATGAAAATAGATTTACAAAATACACATAACAGAGCTAAAATTTGTATTGAAATATATACAAAAATACCTATAAATAATTTGAGTTTGTATGAAAATAGATATTCAAATACACATAAAACTAGGTAAATTTCTTTAAAATATATATACAAAATACCCATGAAATATTGTAAATTTTTGTCAAAATATATAAACAAATACACATAAAATAATGTCAAATCGTATCAAAATGAATGAGCAGAATATCAATAAAATAACGTAAAGTTGTATGAAAATAAAGATGCAAAATACCCATAAAATAAAGCATATTTTTATAAAAATAGATATACAAAAATACACATAGAATAATTAAATTTGTATTAAAATTAATATACAAAATGCATATACAATAAGGGAAATTTGTATTGAAAAAATATGCAAAATACACATAAAAGTGTAAATTTGTTTAAAAAATCTATATACGAATACACATAATATAACGTAGATTTCTATAGAAATATATATACAAAAAACACATGAAATGATGTAAATACGTATAAAAATATATATACAAAATACACATTAAATAATTTAAATTCTCTGTCAAAATAAATAAACAAAATATCAATAAAAGAATGTGTATTTGTATGAAAATAGATATACAAAATACTCATAAAATAACCTAAGTTTGTATAAAACTATATACAAAAATAAACAAAAATAATTTAAATTTGTATGAAAATAAATATACAAAATACACATAAAATTAGGTAAATTTGTATTGAAATACATATACAAAATACACATAAAATAATGGAAGTTTGAATGAAAATATATAAACATATACACTTAAAATAACGTAAATTTGTATCAAATATTTATACAAAATACTAATTAAATAATGTAAATATGTATAAAAAAATATATTCAAAACACAAATAGAATAATGTAAAATCGTATCAAAATAAATACACAGAATATTAATAAAATAATGTAAATTTGTATGAAAATAAAGATGCAAAATAGTCATAAAATAACGCATTTTTATAAAAATATATATACCAAAATACACATAAAATATTAAAATTTGTATTAAAATAAATATAAAAATGCACATACTGTAAGGTAAATTTGTATTGAAATACAGTAGATATGCAAAATACATATAAAACAATGTAAATTTGTTTCAAAATATATATACGAATACACATAAAATAACGTTGATTTCTATAAAAATATATACAAAATACACATAAAATGAAGTAAATACGTATAAACAAATGAATACAAAATACACATAAAAATCGTATCAAAATAAATAAACAAAATACTAGTAAAAGAAAGTGTATTTGTATAAATATAAATATACAAAATTCACATAAAATATCGTAAATTTGTATAAACTATATACAAAAATACACAGAAGTTATTAAATTTGTTTGAAAATATATATACAAAATAGAGCTAAAATAAGCTAAATTTGAATTGAAATGTACATATATAATACATAAAATAATATAAATCTGTATCAAAATATTTATACAAATACATATAATAACGTAGATTTGTTTAAAAATATATAAACAAAATACACATTAAGTAATGTAAATACGTATAAAAAATATGTACAAAATACACATATAATCATGTAATTCGTATCAAAATAAATAAACAAAATAGCAGTAAAATAATGTAAATTTGTATGAGAAAACATATACAAATAACGCAAATTTCTATAAAAATATATGTACGAAAATGCACATAAAATAAAGTAAATTAGCATAAAAATATATATACAAAACACACACTAAATAATGTAAATGCGTACATAAAATAACCTAAATATGTATATAACTAGATACAAAAATACACAAAAATAATTTAAATTTGTTTAAAAAGAAATATACAAAATACACATAAAATTAGGTAAATTTGTATGAAATACATATACAAAATACACATCAAATAATGTAAATTTGAATGAAAATATATAAATAAATACACTTAAAATAACGTAAATTTGTATAAAATATGTATGCAAGATACACATTAAAAAATGTAAATGTGTATAAAAAAATATATACAAAAAACAAATAGAATAATGTAAAATCGTATTAAAATAAATACACAGAATATCAATAAAATAATGTTAATTTGTATGAAAATAAAGATGTAAAATTCCCAAAAATTATCGCATTTTTTATAAAAATATATATACCAAAATACACATAAAATATTTAAATTTGTATTGAAATATATATACAAAATGCATATACAGTAAGATAAATTTGTATTGAAAGAGATATTCAAAAATACATATAAAACAATGTAAATTTGTTTCAAAATATATATACGAATACACTTAAAATTAAGTAGATTTCTATAGAAATATATATACAAAATACATATGAAATTATGTAAATACGTATAAAAATATATATACAAAATACATATCAAATAATATAAATTCGTGTCAAAATAAATAAACAAAATATCATGAAAAGAATGTATATTTGTATGAAAATAGATAATAGATAATAAATTTGTATAAAATATATATGCAAGATACACATGAAATAATGTAAATATGTATAAAAAAGTATATACAAAAAACAAATAGAATAATGTAAAATCGTATCAAAATAAATACACCGAATATTAATAAAATAATGTAAATTTGTATGAAAATAAAGATGCAAAATTCCCATAAAATAGCACATTTCTTATAAAAATATATATATAAAAATACACAGAATATATTTAAATTTGAATTGAAATAAATATACAAAATGCACATACAATAAGGTAAATTTGTATTGAAAGAGATATGCAAAAATACAAATAAAATAATGTAAATTTGTTTCAAAATATATGTACGAATACAAATAAAAAAACGTAGATTTGTATAAAATATATATATATATATATATATATATATATATATATATATATATATATATATATATATATATATATATATATATATATATATATATATATATATATATATATATACAAAATACACATAAAATTAAGTAAATACGTATAAAAAATGTATACAAAATACACATAAAATAATGTAATTTCGAATTAAAATAAATGTAAATTTGAATGAAAATATAAAAACAAATACACTTAAAATAACGTAAATTTGTATAAAATATATATGCAAGATACACATTAAATAATGTAAATGTGTATAAAAAAAATATTCAAAAAACAAATAGAATAATGTAAAATCGTATCAAAATAAATATACAGAATATCAATAAAATAATGTAAATTTGTATGAAAATAAAGATGCAAAATTCCCAAAAATTATCGCATTTTTTTATAAAAATATATATACCAAAATACACATAAAAAAATTAAATATGTATTGAAATAAATATATGAAATGCATATACACTAAGGTAAATTTGTATTAGAAGAGATATTCAAAAATACATATAAGACAATGTAAATTTGTTCCAAAATATATATACGAATACACATAAAATAAAGTAGATTTCTATAGAAATATATATACAAAATACATATGAAATTATGTAAATACGTATAAAAATATATATACAAAATACATATCAAATAATATAAATTCGTGTCAAAATAAATAAACAAAATATCATGTAAAGAATGTGTATTTGTATAAAAATAGATAATAGATAATAAATTTGTATAAAATATATATGCAAGATACTCATTAAATAATGTAAATATGTATAAAAAAGTATATACAAAAAACAAATAGAATAATGTAAATTCGTATCAAAATAAATACACCGAATATTAATAAAATAATGTAAATTTGTATGAAAATAAAGATGCAAAATTCCCATAAAATAGCGCATTTCTTATAAAAATATATATACCAAAATACACATAAAATATTTAAATTTGTATTCAAAGAAATATACAAAATGCACATACAATAAGGTAAATTTGTATTGAAAGAGATATGCAAAAATACATATAAAACAATGTAAATTTGTTTCAAAATATATATACGAATACAAATAAAAAAACGTAGATTTCTATAAAAATATATATACAAAATACACATAAAATTAAGTAAATACGTATAAAAAAATGTATACAAAATACACATAAAATAATGTAAATTCGATTTAAAATAAATAAACAAAATACCAATAAAAAATGTGTATTTGGATAAATATAAATATACAAAATACATATACAAAATAAACATAAAATTAGGTAGATTTGTAATAAAATATATGTACAAAATACACATAAAATAATGTAAATTTATATGAAAATATATATACAAATGCACATAAAATACCATGAATTTGTATAAAAATATATATTCAAAATAAATATTAAATAATGTAAAAGCGTATAAAAATATATATACAAAGTTCATATAAAATAATGTAAATTCGTATCAATACAAATCAACAAAACACCAATAAAATAATATATATATATATATATATATATATATATATATATATATATATATATATATATATATATATATATATATATATATATATATATATATATATATATATATATATATATATATATATATATATATATATATGAATGAAAATAAATTTACAAAATACACATAACATAACTAAAATTTGTATTAAAATATATACAAAAATACATAGAAATAACTTGAGTTTGTATGAAAATAGATATACAAAATACACATAAAACTAGGTAAATTTCTTTTGAAATATAGATACAAAATAGCCATAAAATATTGTAAATTTGTGTCAAAAAATATAAACAAATACACATAAAATAACGTAAATTTGTATGAAATATATGTACAAAATACACATAGAATAATGTCAATTCGTATCAAAATGAATGAGCAGAATATCAATAAAATAATGTATATTTGTATGAAAATAAAGATGCAAAATACCCAAAAAATAAAGCATATGTTTATAAAAATACAGACACAAAAATACACTTCGAATAATTAAATTTGTATTAAAATTAATACACAAAATGCGTATATAATAAGGTAAATTTGTATTGAAAAAATATGCAACATACACGTTTACTCATACAAATTTATATTATTTTATTGGTATTTTCTTTATTTATTTTGATACGAATTACATGATTATATGTGTATTTTGTACACATTTTTTATACGTATTTACATTATTTAATGTGTACTTTGTTTATATATTTTCATACAAATTTACGTTATTATATGTGTATTTGTATAAATATTTTGATACAAATTTACTTTATTTCATGTATTTTGTATATAAATTTCAATTCAAATTTAGCTTATTTTGTGTGTATTTTGTATATATTTTCATACAAATTTAATTACTTCTGTGTATTTATGTATATAGTTTTATATAAATTTACGTTATTTTATGTGTATTTTGTATATTTATATTTATACAAATACACATTCTTTTATTGGTATTTTGTTTATTTATTTTGATACGAATTTACATTATTTTATATGTATTTTGTATACATTTTTTTATACGTTTTACTTCATTTTATGTGTATTTTGTATATATATATTTATAGAAATCTACGTTATTTTATGTGTATTCGTATACATATTTTGAAACAAATTTGCTTTGCTTTATATGTATTCTGCGTATCTATTTCAATACAAATTTACCTTATTGTATGTGTTTTTTATATATTTATTTTAATACAAATCTAATTTTTTTATGTGTATTTTGGTATATATATTTTTATAAATAAAAAAAATGCGTTATTTTATGGGTATTTTGCCTCTTTATTTTCATACAAAAATACATATAAAACAATGTAAATTTGTTTCAAAATATATATAAGAATACAAATAAAAAAAGGTAGATTTCTATAAAAATATATATACAAAATACACATAAAATTAAGTAAATACGTATAAAAAAAAGTATTCAAAATACACATAAAATAATGTAAATTCGAATTAAAATAGATAAACAAAATACCAATAAAAGAATGTGTATTTGGATAAATATAAATTTACAAAATACACATACAAAAAAAACATAAAATAAGGTACATTTGTAATAAAATATATGTACAAAATACACATACAATAATGTAAATTTATATGAAAATATATATACAAATACACATAAAATACCATGAATTTGTATAGAAATATATATTCAAAATAAATATTAAATAATGTAAGAGCGTATAGAAATATATATACAAAGTACATATAAAATGAAAATTAATATGCAAAATACCTATAAAATAACGCATTTTTTTATAAAATTATTGATACCAAAATACACATAAAATATTTGAACTTGTATTAAAATAAATATACAAAATGCACATACAATAAGGTAAATTTGTATTGAAATAGATATGCATAATACATATAAAATAATGTAAATTTGTTTCAAATTATATATACGAATACACATAAAATAACGTAGATTTCTATAAAAATACATATACAAAATACACATAATATTAAGTAAATACGTATAAAAAAATGTATACAAAATACACATAAAATAATGTAAATTCGTATAAATGTAAATAAACAATATACCAATAAAAGAATGTGTATTTGTATAAATATAAATATACAAAATGCACATAAAATAACGTAAATTTATATAAAACTATATACATAAAATAACACAAATTTCTATAAAAATATATGTACAAAAATGAACATAAAATAAATTTGCATAAAAAAATATATACAAAACACACTTTAGATAATGTAAATGAGTATAAAAATATGTATACAAAATACCTATGAAATAATCTAAATTCGTATCGAATTAAATTAAGAAATACCAATAAAATAATGTAATTTTGGATGAAAATATATATACAAAATACACATAAAATAACCTAAATACAAATACAAGTATACACATAAAATAATTAAAACTTGAATGAAATAAATATACAAAATAAACATAAAATAAGGTAAATTTGTAATGAAATATATGAAAAAATACACATAAAATAATATAAATTTGTATGAAAATATATATAAAAATACACATTAAATAACATGAATTTGTATAAAATTTGTATCAAAATATATACTTATACACACAATAAAATAACGTTATTTTTTTATGAAAATGTATATACAAAATACACATAAAATAATTTAAATACGTAGAAAAATATATATACAAAAAACACATAAAATAATGTAAATATGTATGAAAATATATAAAGAAATACACATAAAATAATGTAAATTTGGATAAAATATATATACAAAATGAACATTAAATAATGTAAATATGTATAAAAAAATATACAAAATACACATAGAATAATGTTAAATCGTATCAAAATAAATAAAGAGAATATCACTAAAATAATGTAAATTTGTATGAAAATAAAGATGCAAAATATCCATATAATAACGCATATTTGCATAAAAATATATATACAAAAATACATATAAAATAGTTAAGTTTGTATTAAAATAAATATACAAAATGCACGCACAATAAAGTAAATTTGTATTGAAATAGATATGCAAAATACACATCAATAATGTAAATTTGTATCAAAATATATATACGAATACTCATAAAATAGAGTAAATTTCTATGAAAATATACAAACAAAATAAATATACAAAATACACATATAACTAGTTAAGTTTGTATTTAAATACATGTACAAAAAACACATAAAATAATGTAGATTTGTATGAAATGAAAACAAATACATTTTATATAAAATATATATACAAAATACACATAGAATAATGTAAAATCATATCAAAATAAATACACAGAATATCAATAAAATAATGTAAATTTGTATGAAAATAAAGATGCAAAATACCCATAAAATAAAGCATATTTTTATAAAAATACATATACAAAAATACACATAGATTAATCAAATTTGTATTAAAATTAATATACAAAATGCACATATAATAAGGTAAATTTTTATTGAAAAAATATGCAAAATACACATAAAATAATGTAAATTTGTTTCAAAATATATATACGAATATACATAAAATAACGCAGATTTCTATAGGAATATATATACAAAATACACTTGAAATAATGTAAATACGTATAAAAATATATATACAAAATACACATTAAATAATATTAATTCGTGTCAAAATAAATAAACAAAATATCATAAAAAGAATGTGTATTTGTATGAAAATAGATATACAAAATACACATAAAATAACCTAAATTTGTATAAAACTATATACAAAAATACACAAAAATAATTTAAACTTGTATGAAAATAAATATACAAAAAACATATAAAAATAGGTAAATTTGTATTGAAATACATATACAAAATACACATAAAATAATGTAAATTTGAATGAAAATATATAAACATATAGACTTAAAATAACGTAAATTTGTATCAAATATATATACAAAAAACACATTAAATAATGTAAATATGTATAAAAAAAATATATACAAAACACAAATAAAATAATGTAAAATCGTATAAAAATAAATACAGAAAATATTAATAAAATAATGTAAATATGTATGAAAACTAAGATGCAAAATACCCATAAAATAACGCATTTTTTATAAAAATATAAATACGAAAAAACATAAAATATTTGATTTTGTATTAAAATAAATAGATATACAAAATACACATAAAATAAGCTAAATTTGAGTTGAAATATATATACAAAATACATAAAATAATGTAAATATGTATCAAATTACCTATACAAATACACATATAATAACGTAAATTTGTATAAAAATATATAAACAAAATACACATTAAATAATGTAAATACGTTTAAAAAAATGTAAAAAATACACAAATAATCATGTAATTCGTATCAAAATAAATAGACAAAATACCAATAAAATAATGTAAATTTCTAAGAGAAAACATATACAAAATACACATAAATAACGCAAATATCAATAAGAATATATATAATATAATATATTTTTATACATATTTAAAATATTTAATGTATATTTTGTGTATATATATTTTATCCAAATTTACGTGATTTTATATGTATTTGTTTATATATTTTCATACAAATTTACATTATTTTATGTGAGTTTTGTATATGTATTTCAATACAAATTTGCCTAACTATGTGTATTTTGCATATCTATTTTCAAACAAATTTAAATTATTTTTGTGTATATTTGTATATATTTTTATACAAATTTTAGTTATTTTATTTGTTTTTTGTATATATATTTTCCTACAAATATACATTCTTTTATTGGAATTTTGTGTATTTAATTTTTTACGAATTTACATTATTTTATGTGTATTTTGTATATATATTTTTCTACGTATTTAAACTATTTTATGTGTATTTTATATATACATTTTCTTAAAAATTAACGTTATTCTATTGTGTGTATTCGTATATATTTTGAAACATTTTATACAAATTCATGTTATTTAATGTGTATTTGTATATATATTTTCATACAAATTTATATTATTTTATGTGTATTTTTTCATATATTTCATTACAAATTTACCTTATTTTATGTTTATTTTGTATATTTATTTCATTCAATTTTAAATTATTTAATGTGTATATTTGTATTTGTATTTAGGTTATTTTATGTGTGTTTTTTATATATATTTTCATCCAAAATTACATTATTTTATTGTTATTTTCTTAATTTAACTCGATACGAATTTAGATTATTTCATAGGTATTTTGTATACATATTTTTATACTCATTTACATTATCTAATGAGTGTTTTGTATATATTTTTTTATGCAAACTAATTTTATGTGCATTTTTGTACATATATTTTTATAGAAACTTAAAACGTTATTTTATGTGTATTTTGTATATGTTTTCTCATACAAATTTACATTATTTAATTAGTTTTTGTTTATTTATTTTGATACGAATGACTTGATTATTGGTGTATTTTGTAAATATTTTTTTATACGTATTTACATTACTTAATGTGTATTTTGTTTATATATTTTTTTTACAAATTTACGTTATTATATGTGTATTTGTTAAAAACATTTTGAAACGAATTTTCTTTATTTTATGTATTTTGTATATATATTTCAATTCAAATTTAGCTTATTTTGTGTGTATTTTGTATATCTATTTTCATACAAATTTAATTACTTCTGTGTATTTTTGTATATAGTTTTATACAAATTTACGTTATTTTATGTGCATTTTGTATATTTATATTTTGTATACATTTTTGATTCGTATTTACTTAATTTTATTTGTATTTTGTATATATATATTTATAGAAATCTACGTTATTTTATGTGTATTCGTTTATATATTTTGAAACAAATTTACATTGTTTTATATGTTTTTTGCATATCTATTTCAATACAAATTTACCTTATTGTATGTGCATTTTGTATATTTATTTTAATACAAATTCAAATATTTTATGTGTATTTTGGTATATATAATTTATAAAAAAAATGCGTTATTTTATAAGTATTTTGCATCTTAGTTTTCATAGAAATGTACATTATTTTATTAATATTCTGTGTATATATTTTGATACGATTTTATATTATACTATTTGTGTTTTGTATATATTTTTTTATATATATTTTCATTATTTAATGTGTATTTTTTATATATATTTCATACAAATTAACGTCATTTTAAGTGTATTTGTTTATATTATTTCATTCAAATTTACATTATTTTAAGTGTATTTTGTATATGTATTTCAATACAAATTTACCTAATTTTATGTGTATTTTGTATATTTATTTTCATACAAATTTAAATAATTTTTGTGTTTTTTTGTATATACATATAGAGTAAATTTCTATGAAAATACATATTCAAAATACATATAAAATTATGTAAATAAGTATAAAAATATATATATCAAATACACCTAAAAAAATGAAAATTCGTATCAAAATAAATAAAAAAAATTCCGATAAAAGAACGTATATTTGTAGGAAAATCAATATACAAAATACACATAAAATTACGAAAATTTGAATAAAAGTATATACAAAAAAACAAAAAAATAAATTTCAATTTGTATGAAAATAGATATACAAAATACACATATAATTAGTTAAATTTGTATTTAAATACATGTACAAAATACACATACAATAATGTAAATTTGTATGAAATGAAAACAAATTCATATAAAATAACATACATTTGTATAAAATAGATATTCAAAATATACATAGAATAATGTAAAATCGTATCAAAATAAATACACAGAATATCAATAAAATAATGTAATTTTGTATGAAAATAAAGATGCAAAATTTTTACCAAAATATATTCTTATACACACAATAAAATAACGTAGTTTTTTTTATGAAAATGTATATACAAAATACACATAAAATAATTTAAATACGTAGAAAAATATATATACAAAAAACACATAAAATAATGTAAATTTGTATGAAAATATATAAACAAATACACATAAAATAATGTAAATTTGAATAAAATATATATACAAAATGATCATTAAATAATGTAAATTTGTATAAAAAAATATACAAAATACACGTAGAATAATGTTAAATCGTATCAAAATAAATAAAGAGAATATCAATAAAATAATGTAAATTTGTATGAAAATAAAGATGCAAAATATCCATATAATAACGCATATTTGCATAAAAATATATATACAAAAATACATATAAAATAGTTAAATTTGTATTAAAATAAATATAGAAAATGCACGTAAAATAAATAGATATGCAAAATACACATCAGTAATGTAAATTTGTATCAAAATATATATACGAATACTCATAAAATAGAGTAAATTTCTATAAAAATATACATACAAAATAGATATACAAAATACACATATAACTACTTAAATTTGTATTTAAATACATGTACAAAAAAACACATAAAATAATGTAGATTTGTATGAAATGAAAACAAATACATTTTATATAAAATATATATATAAAATACACATAGAATAATGTAAAATCATTTTAAAATAAATACACAGAATATCAATAAAATAATGTAAATTTGTATGAAAATAAAGATGCAAAATACCCATAAAATAAAGCATATTTTTATAAAAATACATATACAAAAATACACATAGATTAATCAAATTTGTATTAAAATTAATATACAAAATGCACATACAATATGGTAAATTTGTATTGAAAAAATATGCAAAATACACATAAAACAATGTAAATTTGTCTCAAAATATATATACGAATACACATAAAATAATGCAGATTTCTATAGAAATATATATACAAAATACACTTGAAATAATGTAAATACGTATAAAAATATATATAAAAAATACACATTAAATAATGTTAATTCGTGTCAAAATAAATAAACAAAATATCATGAAAAGAATGTGTATTTGTATGAAAATAGATATACAAAATACACATAAAATAACCTAAATTTGTATAAAACTATATACAAAAATACACAAAAATAATTTAAACTTGTAAGAAAATAAATATACAAAAAACATATAAAAATAGGTAAATTTGTATTGAAATACATATACAAAATACACATAAAATAATGTAAATTTGAATGAAAAAATATAAACATATAGACTTAAAATAACGTAAATTTGTATCAAATATATATACAAAAAACACATTAATAATGTAAATATGCATAAAAAAATATATACAAAACACAAATAAAATCATGTAAAATCGTATGGAAATAAATACAGAAAATATTAATAAAATAATGTAAATTTCTATGAAAATTAAGATGCAAAATACCCATAAAATAACGCATTTTTTATAAAAATATATATACGAAAAAACATAAAATATTTGATTTTGTATTAAAATAAATAGATATACAAAATACACATAAAATAAGCTAAATTAAATGAAAAATATATACAAAATACACATAGAATAATGTAAAATCGTATCAAAATAAATACACAGAATATCAATAAAATAATGTAATTTTGAATGAAAATAAAGATGCAAAATAACCAAAAAATAAAGCATATTTATTTAAAAATACATATACAAAAATACACATAGAATAATTAAATTTGTATTAAAATTAATATAGAAAATGCACGTACAATAAGGTAAATTTGTATTGAAAAAATATACAAAATGCACATTAAAGCATAAATTTGTTTAAAAATCTATATACGAAGACACATAAAATAACGTAGATTTCTATAGAAATATATATACAAAATACACATGAAATGATGTAAATACGTATAAAAATATATATATACAAAATACACATTAAATAATTTAAATTCTCGTAAAAATAAATAAACAAAATATCAATAAAAGAATGTGTATTTGTATGAAAATAGATATACAAAATACTCATAAAATAACCTAAGTTTGTATAAAACTATATACAAAAATACACAAAAATAATTAAAATTTGTATGAAAATAAATATACAAAATACACATAAAATTAGGTAAATTTGTATTGAAATACATATACAAAATACACATAAAATAATGGAAATTTGAATGAAAATATATAAACATATACACTTAAAATAACGTAAATTTGTATCAAATATATATACAAAATACTAATTAAATAATGAAAATATGTATAAAAAAATATATACAAAACACAAATAGAATAGTGTAAAATCGTATCAAAATAAATACACAGAATATTAATTAAATAATGTAAATTTGTATGAAAATAAAGATGCAAAATAGCCATAAAATAACGCATTTTTTAAAAAAATATATATACCAAAATACACATAAAATAATAAAATTTGTATTAAAATAAATATAAAAAATGCACATACTGTAAGTAAATTTGTATTGAAATAGATATGCAAAATACATATAAAACAATGTAAATTTGTTTCAAAATATATATACGAATACACATAAAATAACGTTGATTTCTATAAAAATATATACAAAATACACATAAAAAATGTGTATCTTGCATATATATTTCATACAAATTTATTATCTATTATTTATTTTCATGCAAATACACATTCTTTTCATGATATTTTGTTTATTTATTTTGACACGAATTTACCTAGATATGTATTTTGTATATATATTTTTATACGTATTTACATAATTTCATGTGTATTTTGTATATATATTTCTATAGAAATCTACGTTATTTTATGTGTATTCGTATATATATTTTGAAACAAATTAGCTTTGTTTTATATGTATTTTTGAATATCTCTTTCAATACATATTTACCTTACTGTATATGCATTTTGTATATTTATTTCAATACAAATTTAAATATTTTATGTGTATTTTGGTATATATATTTAAAAAAAATGCGCTATTTTATGGGAATTTTGCATCTTTCTTTTCATAGAAATTTACATTATTTTATTGATATTCTGTGTATTTGTATTGATAGGATTTTACATTATTCTATTTCTTTTTTGTATATATTTTTTTAAACACATTTACATTATTTAATGTGTATCTTGCATATATATTTTATACAAATTTACGTTATTTTAAGTGTATTTGTTTATATATTTTCATTCAAATTTACATTATTTTATGTGTATTTTGTATATGTATTTCAATACAAATTTACCTAGTTTTATGTGTATTTTGTATATTTCTTTTCATACAAATTTTAAATATTTTTGTGTATTTTTGTATATAGTTTTATACAAATTTAGGTTATTTCATGTACGCATTTACATTATTTAATGTGTGTTTTGTATATATATTTTTATGCAAATTTACTTTATTTTATGTGCATTTTTGTACATATATTTTTTTTGAAATTTGCGTTATTTTATGTGTATTTGTATATGTTTTCTCATACAAATTTACATTATTTTATTGCTATTTTGTTTATTTATTTTGATACGAATGAAAATAGATATACAAAATATACATAAAATAAACTAAATTTGTATTGAAATATATATACAAAATACATAAAATAATGTAAATTTGTATCAAAATATTTTAACAGATGCGCATAAAATAACGAAAATTTGTTTTAAAATATACAAAATACACATTAAATAATGTAAATATGTATAAAAAAATATATACAAAACACAAATAGAATAAAGTAAAATCGTATCAAAATAAATACACTGAATATTAATAAAACAATGTAAATTTGTATGAAAATAAAGATGCAAAATACCCATTATATAGCACACATGAAAAAATTAATTTGTATTAAAATAAATATACAAAATACACATACAATAAGGTAAATCTGTATTGAAATAGATATGCAAAATACATATAAAACAATGTAAATTTGTTTCAAAATATATATACGAATACACATAAAATAACGTAGATTTGTATAAAAATATATATACAAAATACACATAAAATGAAGTAAATACGTATAAGAAAATGTATACAAAATACACATAAAATAATGTAAATTCGTTTCAAAATAAATAAACAAAATACCAATAAAAGAATGTGTATTTGTATAAATATAAATATACAAAATACACATAAAATAACGTAAATTTGTGTAAAACTTTATACAAAAATACACAGAAGTTATTAAATTCGTATGAAAATAGATATACACAAAACAGAAAAAATAAGCTAAATTTGAATTGAAATGTATATACAAAACACATAAAATTATGTAAATTTGTATCAAAATATTTATAAAAATACATATAATAACGTAACTTTGTTTAAAAATATATAAACAAAATACACATTAAGTAATGTAAATACGTATAAAAAATATGTACAAAATACACATATAATCATGTAATTCGTATCAAACTAAATAAACAAAATATCAATAAAATAATGTAAATTTGTATGAGAAAACATATACAAATACATATAAAATAACGGTAATTTCCATAAAAATATATGTCCAAAAATGAACGTAAAATAAAGTAACTTTGGATAAAAATATATATACAAAACACACATTAAATAATGTAAATGCGTACATAAAATAACCTTAATTTGTATAAAACTATATACAAAAATACACAAAAATAATTTAAATTTGTATGAAAAGAAATATACAAAATACACATAAAATTAGGTTAATTTGTATTGAAATATATATACAAAATACATATAAATAATGTAAATTTGAAGGAAAATATATAAACAAATACACATATAATAACGTAAATTTGTATGAAATATATATTCAAAATACACATTAAATAATGTAAATATGTATAAAAAAATATATACAAAACACAAATAGTATAATGTAAAATCGTATCAAAATATATACACAGAATATTAATAAAAAAAATGTAAATTTTTATGAAAATTAAGATGCAAAATACCTATAAAATATCGCTTTTTTTATAAAATTATTGATACCAAAATACACATAAAATATTTGAATTTGTATTAAAATAAATATACAAAATGCACATACAATAAGGTAAATTTTTATTGAAATAGATATGCAAAATACATATAAAATAATGTAAATTTGTTTCAAAATATATATACGAATACACATAAAATAACATAGATTTCTATAAAAGTACATATACAAAATACACATAATATTAAGTAAATACGTATAAAAAAATGTATGCAAAATACACATAAAATAATGTAAATTCGTATAAATGTAAATAAACAATATACCAATAAAAGAATGTGTATTTGTATAAATATAAATATACAAAATATACATAAAATAACGTAAATTTATATAAATCTATATACATAAAATAAAAAGCAAATTTCTATAAAAATATATGTACAAAAATGAGCACAAAATAAATTTGCATAAAAATATATATACAAAACACACTTTAGATAATGTAAATGAGTATAAAAATATGTATACAAAATACCTATGAAATAATCTAAATTCGTATCGAATTAAATTAAGAAAATGTCAATAAAATAATGTAATTTTGGATGAAAATATATATACAAAATACACATAAAATAACCTAAATACAAATACAAATATACACATAAAATAATTTAAAATTGAATGAAATAAATATACAAAATAAACATATAATAAGGTAAATTTGTAATGAAATATAAATATACAAAATATATATATAAAATGTATATATATATATATATATATATATATATATATATATATATATATATATATATATATATATATATATATATATATATATATATATATATATATATATATATATATATATATATATATATATATATATATATATATATATATATATATATATATATATAATATATATATAATATATATATATATATATATATTTTTTTTTTTTACATTGCAGCCTATTGCGCCGGTAGGCTTCTTCCCGGTGGATCCTGATGGTCGGTCCAAGGCTTCTTTCCGGTAGGTCCTGATGGTCGGCCCAGCCCGTTCTGGCGCAGGCGAGTGTTTATAGTGGCGCCATCTTGCATTGGCTCATGCTGCCCTCCCGGAGCTCATCTCTGATCCTAGAATCTAGAGTCCGGGTTGATAGGTGGTCTTCTGGACAGCATGAGGGTAGTTTTAAGCCACTCGGCGGCGGCTGAAAAATCCCAGCTTGGTGGCACCGGGCGGGGATTGAACTCGCGTCCTCCTGAACACGAGGCCGTTACTTTGACGACACAGCCACATTAAATAACATGAATTTTATAAAATTTTTACCAAAATATATTCTTATACACACAATAAAATAACGTAATTTTTTTATGAAAATGTATATACAAAATACACATAAAATAATTTAAATACGTAGAAAAATATATATACAAAAAACACATAAAATAATTGAAATTTGTATGAAAATATATAAACAAATACACATAAAATAATGTAAATTTGAATAAAATATATATACAAAATGAACATTAAATAATGTAAATATGTATAAAAAAAATATACAAAATACACATAGAATAATGTTAAATCGTATCAAAATAAATAAAGAGAATATCAATAAAATAATGTAAATTTGTATGAAAATAAAGATGCAAAATATCCATATAATAACGCATATTTGCATAAAAATATTATACAAAAATACATATAAAATAGTTAAATTTGTATTAAAATAAATATACAAAATGCACGTAAAATAAAGTAAATTGGTAGTGAAATAGATATGCAAAATACACATCAATAATGTAAATTTGTATCAAAATATATATACGAATACTCATAAAATAGAGTAAATTTCTATAAAAATATACATACAAAATAGATATACAAAATACACATATAACTACTTAAATTTGTATTTAAATACATGTACAAAAAAACACATAAAATAATGTAGATTTGTATGAAATGAAAACAAATACATTTTATATAAAATATATATATAAAATACACATAGAATAATGTAAAATCATTTTTAAATAAATACACAGAATATCAATAAAATAATGTAAATTTGTATGAAAATAAAGATGCAAAATACCCATAAAATAAAGCATATTTTTATAAAAATACATATACAAAAATACACATAGATTAATCAAATTTGTATTAAAATTAATATACAAAATGCACATACAATAAGGTAAATTTGTATTGAAAAAATATGCAAAATACACATAAAACAATGTAAATTTGTCTCAAAATATATATACGATTACACATAAAATAACGCAGATTTCTATAGAAATATATATACAAAATACACTTGAAATAATGTAAATACGTATAAAAATATATATAAAAAATACACATTAAATAATGTTAATTCGTGTCAAAATAAATAAACAAAATATCATGAAAAGAATGTGTATTTGTATGAAAATAGATATACAAAAAACACATAAAATAACCTAAATTTGTAAAAAACTATATACAAAAATACACAAAAATAATTTAAACTTGTATGAAAATAAATATACAAAAAACATGTAAAAATAGGTAAATTTGTATTGAAATACATATACAAAATACACATAAAATAATGTAAATTTGAATGAAAATATATAAACATATAGACTTAAAATAACGTAAATTTGTATCAAATATATATACAAAAAACACATTAAATAATGTAAATATGTATAAAAAAAATATATACAAAACACAAATAAAATAATGTAAAATCGTATCAAAATAAGTACAGAAAATATTAATAAAATAATGTAAATTTGTATGAAAATTAAGATGCAAAATACCCATAAAATAACGCATTTTTTATAAAAATATATATACGAAAAAACATAAAATATTTGATTTTGTATTAAAATAAATAGATATACAAAATACACATAAAATAAGCTAAATTTGAATTGAAATATATATACAAAATACAAAAAATAATGTAAATTTGTATCAAAATACCTATACAAATACACATATAATAACGTAAATTTGTATAAAAATATATAAACAAAATACACATTAAATAATGTAAATACGTATAAAAAAGATGTAAAAAATACACAAATAATCATGTAATTCGTATCAAAATAAATAGACAAAATACCAATAAAATAATGTAAATTTCTATGAGAAAACATATACAAAATACACATAAATAACGCAAATATCAATAAAAATATATATAATATAATATATTTTAAACATATTTAAAATATTTAATGTATATTTTGTATATATATATTTTATCCAAATTTACGTGATTTTATATGTATTTGTTTATATATTTTCATACAAATTTATATTATTTTATGTGAGTTTTGTATATGTATTTCAATACAAATTTGCCTAACTTTATGTGTATTTTGCATATACAAAATATACAAAATGCACATAAAACAATGTAGATTTGTTTCAAAATATATATACGAATACACATAAAATAACGTATATTTCTATAGAAATATATATATACAAAATACACATGAAATGACGTAAATACGTATAAAAATATATATACACAATAAACATTAAATAATGTAAATTCGCATCAAAATAAATAAACAAAATATCAATAAAAGAATGTGTATTTGTATGAAAATAGATATACAAAATACACATAAAATATTGTAAATTTGTATAAAACTATTAAAAAAATACACAAAAATAATTTAAATTTGTATAAAAATATATATACAAAATACACATAAAACTAGTTAAATTTCTATTGAAATACATATACAAAATACACATAAAATACTGTAAATTTGAATGAAAATATATAAACAAATACACTTAAAATAACGTAAATTTGTATGAAATATATATAGAAAATACACATTAAATAATGTAAATATGTATAAAAAAAATATATACAAAACACAAATAGAATAATGTAAAATAGTATCAAAATAAATACACAGAATATTAATAAAATAATGTATATTTGTATGGAAATAAAGATGGAAAATACCCATAAAACAACGCATTTTTTATGAAAATATATATACCAAAATACACAAAATATTTAAATTTGTATTACAATAAATATACAAAATGCACATACAATAAGGTAAATTTGTATTGAAATAGATATGCAAAATACACATAAAACAATGTAAATTTGTTTCAAAATATATATACGAATACACATAAAATAGCGTAGATTTCTATAAAAAGATATATACAAAATACACATAAAATGAAGTAAATACGTATAAGAAAATGTATACAAAATACACATAAAATAATGTAAATTCGTATCAAAATAAATGAACTAAATGCCAATAAAAGAATTCTTACTTGTATAAATATAAATATTCAAAATACACATAAAATAACGTAAAATTGTATACAACTATATACAAAAATAAAAAAAATAATTAAATTTGTATGAAAATAGATATACAAAAGACACATAAAATATGCTAAATTTGAATTGAAATAAATATAGAAAATACATAAAATAATGTAAATTTGTATCAAAATATATATTCAAATACACATATATTAAAATTAATATACAAAATGCGTATATAATAAGGTAAATTTGTATTGAAAAAATATGCAACATACACGTTTATTCATACAAATTTATATTATTTTATTGGTATTTTGTTTATTTATTTTGATACGAATTACATGATTATATGTGTATTTTGTACATATTTCTTTATACGTATTTACATTATTTAATGTGTATTTTGTTTATATATTTTCATACAAATTTACGTTATTATATGTGTATTTGTATAAATATTTTGATACAAATTTACTTTATTTCATGTATTTTGTATATATATTTCAATTCAAATTTAGCTTATTTTGTGTGTATTTTGTATATATTTTCATACAAATTTAATTACTTCAGTGTATTTTTGTATATAGTTTTATATAAATTTACGTTATTTTATGTGTATTTTGTATATTTATATTTATACAAATACACATTCTTTTATTGGTATTTTGTTTATTTATTTTGATACGAATTTACATTATTTTATGTGTATTTGTATGAAAATAGATATACAAAGTACACATAAAATAACCTAAATTTGTATCAAACTATATACAAAAATCCACAAATATATTTTAAATTTGTATGGAAATAAATATACAAAATACACATAAAATTAGGTAAATTTGTATTGAAATACATACACAAAATACACATAAAATAATGTAAATTTGAATGAAAATACATAAACAAATACACTTAAAATAACGTAAATTTGTATAAAAAACAATTGTACAAAACACAAATAGAAAAATGTAAAATCGTATCAAAATAAATACACAGAATATTAATAAAATAATGTAAATTTGTATGAAAATAAAGAAGCAAAATACCCATAAAATAACGCATTTTTTTATTTATAAAAATATATATACCAAAATACACATCAAAAAATTTAATTTGTGTTAAAATAAATATACAAAAAACACATACAATAAGGTAAATTTGTATTGAAATAGATATGCAAAATACATATAATACAATGTAAATTTGTTTCAAAATATATATACGAATACACATAAAATAACGTAGATTTCTATAAAAATATATATACAAAATACACATAAACTGAAGTAAATACGTATAAAAAAATGTATACAAAATACACATAAAATAATATAAGTTCGTATCAAAATAAATAAACAAAAATACCAATAAAAGAATGTGTATTTGTATAAATATAAATATACAAAATACACATAAAATAACGTAAATTTATATAAAACTATATACAAAAATACAAAGAAGTAATTAAATTCGTATGAAAATAGATATACAAAATACAGATAAAATAAGCTAAATTTGAATTGAAATGTATATACAAAATACATAAAATAATGTAGATTTGTATCAAAATATTTATAAAAATACATATAGTAACGAAAATTTTGATAAGATTTTACATTATTCTATTTGTGTTTTGTATATATTTTTTTATACATATTTACATTATTTAATGTGTATTTTGTATATATATTTCATACAAATTTACGTTATTATATGTGTATTTGTTTATATATTTTCTTTCAAATTTACATTATTTTATGTGTATTTTGTATATGTATTTCAATACAAATTAACCTAATTTAATGTGTATTTTCTATATTTCTTTTCATACAAATTTAAATTATTTTTGTGTATTTTTGTATATAGTTTTATACAAATTTAGGTTATTTTATGTACGCATTTACATTATTTAATGTGTGTTTTGTATATATATTTTTATCCATAGTTACTTTATTTTACGCTCATTTTTGGACATATATTTTTATAGAAATTAGCGTTATTTTATATGTATTTGTATATGTTTTCTCATACAAATTTCCATTATTTTATTGATATTTTGTTTATTTAGTTTGATACGAATTAAATGATTATATGTGTATTTTGTACATATTTTTTATACGTATTTACATTACTTAATGTGTATTTTGTTTATATATTTTTAAACAAATTTACGTTATTATATGTATTTTTATAAATATTTTGATACAAATTTACATTATTTTATGTATTTTGTATATACATTTCAATTCAAATTTAGCTTATTTTTATCTGTATTTTGTATATCTATTTTGATACGAATTTAATTACTTCTGTGTATTTTTGTATATAGTTTTATATAAATTTACGTTATTTTATGTGTATTTTGTATATTTATATTTATACAAATACACATTCTTTTATTGGTATTTTGTTTATTTATTTTGATACGAACTTATATTATTTTATGTGTATTTTGTATACATTTTTTTATACGTATTTACTTCAGTTTATGTGTATTTTGTATATATATTTTTATAGAAATCTACGTTATTTTATGTGTATTCGTATATATATTTTGAAACAAATTTACATTGTTTTATATGTATTTTGCATATCTATTTCAATACAAATTTACCTTATTGTATGTGTTTTTTGTATATTTATTTTAACACAAATTAAATTTTTTGATGTGTATTTTGGTATATATATTTTTATAAATAAAAAAAATGCGTTATTTTATGGGTATTTTGCTTCTTTATTTTCATACAAATTTACATTATTTTATTAATATTCTGTGTATTTATTTTGATACGATTTTACATTATTCTATTTGTGTTTTGTACATATTTTTTTATACAAATTTACGTTATTTTAAGTGTATTTGTTTATGTATTTTCATTCAAATTTACATTATTTTATGTGTATTTTGTGTATGTATTTCAATACAAATTTACCTAATTTACGTGTATTTTGTATATTTATTTCCATACAAATTTAAAAAAAAATTTGTGTATTTTTGTATATAGTTTGATACAAATTTAGGTGATTTTATGTGTATTTTGTATATCTATTTTCATACAAATCCACATTCTTTTATTTATATTTTGTTTATTTATTTCGACGCGAATTTACATTATTTAATGTGTATTTTGTATATATATTTTTATACGAATTTACATCATTTCATGTGTATTTTGTATAGTTTTAAACAAATTTATATTATTTAATGTGTATTTTGTATATATATATATATATATAAAAATATATATATATATATATATATATATATATATATATATATATATATATATATATATATATATATATATATATATATATATATATTTATACAAATACACATTCTTTTATTGGTATTTTGTTTATTTATTTTGATACTAATTTACATTATTTTATGTGTATTTTGTATACATTTTATATACGTATTTACTTAATTATATGTGTTTTTTGTATATATATTTTTATAGAAATCTACCTTATTTCATGTGTATTCGTATATATATTTTAAAACAAATTTACATTGTTTATATGTATTTTGCATATCTATTTCTGTGTATTCTGAATTTATTTTTGTTATACAAAGAATAATGTAAAATCGTATCAAAATAGGTACACAGAATATCAATAAAATAATTTAAATTTGTATGAAAATAAAGATGCAAAATACCCATAAGATAAAGCATTTTTTTTTTAAATACATATACAAAAACACGCATAGAATAATTAAATTTGTATTAAAATTAATATACAAAATGCACACATACAATAAGGTAAATTTGTATTGAAAAAAAAAACCTAAAATACAAATAAAACTGTAAATTTGTTTCAAAATATATATACGAATACACAAAAAATAACGGAGATTTCTATAGAAATATATATACAAAATACACATGAAATTATGTAAATACGTATAAAAATATATATATAAAATACATATTAAGTAATGTAAATTCGTGACAAAATAAATAAACAAAATATCATGAAAAGAATGTGTATTTGTATGAAAATAAATAATAGATAATAAATTTGTATGTAATATATATGCAAGATACACATTAAATAATGTAAATATGTATAAAAAATATATATATATACAAAAAACAAATAGAATAATGTAAAATCGTATCAAAATAAATACACCGAATATTAATAAAATAATGTAAATTTGTATGAAAATAAAGATGCAAAATTCCCATCAAATAGCGCATTTCTTATAAAAATATATATACCAAAATACACATAAAATATTTAAATTTGTATTGAAATAAATATACAAAATGCACATACAATAAGGTAAACTTCTGTTGAAAGAGTTATGCAAAAATACATATAAAAAATTGTAAATTTGTTTCAAAATATATATACGAATATACATAAAATAACGTAGATTTCTATAAAAATATATATACAAAATACACATAAAATTAGGTAAATACGTATAAAAAAATGTAAACAAAATACACATAAAATAATATAAATTCGAAACAAAATAAATAAACAAAATACCAATAAAAGAATGTGTATTTGTTCTGTGTATTTTTGTATATAGTTTTATACAAATGTACGATATTTTATGTGTATTTTGTATATTTATATTTATACAAATACACATTCTTTTACTGGTATTTTGTTTATTTATTTTGATACGATTTTTATGTGTATTTTGTATTCATTTTTTAATACGTATTTACTTCATTTTATGTGTATTTTGTATATATTTTTATAGAAATCAACGTTATTTTATGTGTATTCGTATATATATTTTGAAACAAATTTACATTGTTTTATATGTATTTTGCATATCTATTTCAATACAAATTTACCTTACAGTATATGCATTTTTTATATTAATTTTAATACAAATTTTAATATTTTATGTGTATTTTGGTATATATATTTAAAAAAAAAATGCGTTATTTTGTGGCTATTTTGCATCTTTATTTTCATACAAATTTACATTATTTAATTAATATTCTGTGTATTTATTTTGATACGATTTTACATTATTATATTTGTGTTTTGTATATATTTTTTTATACATATTTACATTATTTAATTAGTATTTTGTATATATATTTGATACAAATTTACGTTATTTTAAGTGTATATGTTTATATATTTTCATTCAAATTTCCATTATTTTATGTGTATTTTGTATATGTATTTCAATACAAATTTACCTAATTTTATGTGTATTTTGTATATTTATTTTCATACAAATTTAAATTATTTTTGTGTATTTTTGTATATAGTTCTATACAAACTTAGGTTACTTTATGAGTATTTTGTATATCTATTTTCATACAAATACACATTCTTTTATTGATATTTTGTCTATTTATTTTGACGAGAATTTAAATTATTTAATGTGTATTTTGTATATATATATTTTTATACGTATTTACATCATTTCATGTGTATTTTGTATATATATTTCTATAGAAATCTACGTTATTTTATGTGTATTCGTATATAGATTTTTAAACAAATTTACGCTTTAATGTGCATTTTGTATATTTTTTCAATACAAATTTACCTTATTGTACGTGCATTTTGTATATTAATTTTAATACAAATTTAATTATTCTATGTGTATTTTTGTATATGTATTTTTAAAAAAATATGCTTTATTTTATGGGTATTTTGCATCTTTATTTTCATATAAAATTTCATTATTTTATTGATATTTTGTGTATTTATTTTGATACGATTTTACATTATTCTATGTGTATTTTGTATATATTTTTCATTTAATTTAGCTTATTTTATGTGTATTTTGTATATCTATTTATTTTAATACAAAATCAAATATTTTATGTTTTTTCGTATATATATTTTTATAAAAAAAGCCTTATTTTATGGGTATTTTGCATCTTAATTTTCATTCAAATTTACATTATTTTATTATTTTTTTTGTATTTATTTTGATACGATTTAAATAATTTTATTTGTGTTTAGTATATATTTTTTTATACATATTTACATTATTTAATGTGTTTTTTGTATATATATTTGATACAAATTTACGTTATTTTAAGTCTATATGTTTATATATTTTCATTCAAGTTTACATTATTTTATGTGTATTTTGTATATGTATTTCAATACAAATTTACCTAATTTTATATGTTTTTTGTATATTTATTTTCATAAAAGTTTAAATTATTTTTTGTGTATTTTTGTTTATAGTTTTATACAAATTTAGGTTATTTTATGTGTATTTTGTATATCTATTTTCCTTCAAATACACATTCTTTTCATGATATTTTGTTTATTTATTTTGACACGAATTAACATTATTTAATGTGTATTTTGTATATATATTTTTATACGTATTTACATTATTTCAAGTGTATTTTGTATATATATATTTCTATAGAAATCTGCGTTATTTTATGTGTATTCGTATATATATTTTGAAACAAATTTACATTGTTTTATGTGTATTTTGCATATTTTTTTCAATACAAATTTACCTTATTGTGTGTGCATTTTGTATATTAATTTTAATACAAATTTGATTAATCTATGTGTATTTTTTTTTATGTATTTTTATAAAAATATGCTTTATTTTATGGGTATTTTGCATCTTTATTTTCATACAAATTTACATTATTTTATTGATATTCTGTGTATTTATTTTAATATGATTTTACATTATTCTATGTGTATTTTGTATATATATTTTATATAAAATGTATTTGTTTTCATTTCATACAAATCTACATTATTTTATGTATTTTTTGTACATGTATACACATAAAATATTTAAATTTGTATTGAAATAAATATACAAAATGCACATACAATAAGGTAAACTTCTATTGAAAGAGATATACAAAAATACATATAAAAAAATGTAAATTTGTTTCAAAATATATATATACGAATACATATAAAATAACGTAGATTATAATAAAAATATATATACAAAATACACATAAAATTAAGTAAATACGTATAAAAAAATGTAAACAAAATACACATAAAATAATGTAAACTCGAAACAAAATAAATAAACAAAATACCAATAAAAGAATCTGTATTTCTATAAATATAAATGTACAAAATACACATACAAAATAAACATAAAGTAAGGTAAATTTGTAATGAAATATATGTACAAAATACACATAAAATAATGTAGATTTATATGAAAATATATACAAATACACATAAAATACCATGAATTTGAATAAAATTATATATTAAAAATAAATATTAAATAATGTAAATGCGTATAAAAATATATATACAAAGTACATATAAAATATTGTAAATTCGTATCAATATAAATCAACAAAATACCAATAAAACAATATATATTTGAATGAAAATAGATTTACAAAATACACATAACATAACTAAAATTTGTTTTGAAATATATTCAAAAATACATAAAAATAATTTGAGTTTGTATGAAAATAGATATTCAAAATACATATAAAACTAGGTAAATTTCTTTTGAAATATATATACAAAATACCCATAAAATATTGTAAATTTGTGTCAAAATATATAAACAAATACACATAAAATAACTTAAAATAACGTAAATATGTATCAAAAATATATACAAAAAACACATTAAATAATGTAAATATGTATAAAAAAAATATATACAAAACACAAATAAAATAAAGTAAAATCCTATCAAAATATGTCTATTTTGTATATTTATATTTATACAAATACACATTCTTTTATTGGTATTTTGTTTATTTATTTTGATACGAGTTTACATTATTTTATGTGTATTTTGTATACATTTTTTATACGTATTTACTTCATTTTATGTGTATTTTGTATATATATTTTTATAGAAATCTACGTTATTTTATGTGTATTCGTATATAGATTTTGAAACAAATTTACATTGTTTTACATGTATTTTGCATATCTATTTCAATACAAATTTACCTTATTGTATGTGTTTTTTGTATATTTATTTTAATACAAATTTAATTATTCTATGTGTATTTTTGTATATGTATTTTTAAAAAAATATGCTTTATTTTATGGGTATTTTGCATCTTTATTTTCTTACAAAATTTAATTATTTTATTGATATGCTGTGTATTTATTTTGATACGATTTTACATTATTCTATGTGTATTTTGTATATATTTTTCATTTAATTTAGCTTATTTAATGTGTATTTTGTATATCTATTTATTTTAATACAAAATCAAATATTTTATGTTTTTTCGTATATATATATTTTTATAAAAAATGCCTTATTTTATGGGTATTTTGCATCTTAATTTTCATACAAATTTACATTATTTTATTAATTTTTTCTGTATTTATTTTGATACGATTTTACATTATTTTATTTGTGTTTAGTATATATTTTTTTATACATATTTACATTATTTAATGTGTTTTTTGTATATATATTTGATACAAATTTACGTTATTTTAAGTCTATATGTTTATATATTTTCATTCAAGTTTACATTATTTTATGTTTATTTTGTATATGTATTTCAATACAAATTTACCTAATTTTATATGTTTTTTGTATATTTATTTTCATAGAAGTTTAAATTATTTTTGTGTATTTTTGTTTATAGTTTTATACAAATTTAGGTTATTTTATGTGTATTTTGTATATCTATTTTCCTACAAATACACATTCTTTTCATGATATTTTGTTTATTTATTTTGACACGAATTAACATTATTTAATGTGTATTTTGTATATATTTTTTTATACGTATTTACATTATTTCAAGTATATTTTGTATATATATTTCTATAGAAATCTGCGTTATTTTATGTGTATTAGTATATATATTTTGAAACAAATTTACATTGTTTATGTGTATTTTGCATATTTTTTCAATACAAATTTACCTTATTGTGTGTGCATTTTGTATATTAATTTTAATACAAATTTGATTAATCTATGTGTATTTTTGTTTATGTATTTTTATAAAAATATGCTTTATTTTATGGGTATTTTGCATCTTTATTTTCATACAAATTTACATTATTTTATTGATATTCTGTGTATTTATTTTAACATGATTTTACATTATTCTATGTGTATTTTGTATATATATTTTATATAAAATGTATTTGTTTTCATTTCATACAAATCTACATTATTGTATGTATTTTTTGTACATGTATACACATAAAATATTTAAATTTGTATTGAAATAAATATACAAAATGCACATACAATAAGGTAAACTTCTATTGAAAGAGATATGCAAAAATACATATAAAACAATGTAAATTTGTTTCAAAATATATATACGAATACACATAAAATAACGTAGATTTCTATAAAAATATATATACAAAATACACATAAAATTAAGTAAATACGTATAAAAAAATGTAAACAAAATACACATAAAATAATGTAAACTCGAAACAAAATAAATAAACAAAATACCAATAAAAGAATGTGTATTTCTATAAATATAAATGTACAAAATACACATACAAAATAAACATAAAATAAGGTAAATTTGTAATGAAATATATGTACAAAATACACATAAAATAATGTAAATTTATATGAAAATATATATACAAATACACATAAAATACCATGAATTTGTATAAAATTATATATTCAAAATAAATATTAAATAATGTAAATGCGTATAAAAATATATATACAAAGTACATATAAAATAATGTAAATTCGTATCAATATAAATCAACAAAATACCAATAAAACAATACATATTTGAATGAAAATAGATTTACAAAATACACATAACATAACTAAAATTTGTATTGAAATATATTCAAAAATACATAAAAATAATTTGAGTTTGTATGAAAATAGATATTCAAAATACATATAAAACTAGGTAAATTTCTTTTGAAATATATATACAAAATACCCATAAAATATTTTAATTTGTGTCAAAATATATAAACAAATACACATAAAATAACTTAAAATAACGTAAATATGTATCAAATATATATACAAAAAACACATTAAATAATGTAAATATGTATAAAAAAAATATATACAAAACACAAATAAAATAATGTAAAATCGTATCAAAATATGTCTATTTTGTATATTTATATTTACACAAATACACATTCTTTTATTGGTATTTTGTTTATTTATTTTGATACGAATTTACATTATTTTATGTGTATTTTGTATACATTTTTTATACGTATTTACTTCATTTTATGTGTATTTTGTATATATATTTTTATAGAAATCTACGTTATTTTATGTGTATTCGTATATATATTTTGAAACAAATTTACATTGTTTTACATGTATTTTGCATATCTATTTCAATACAAATTTACCTTATTGTATGTGCATTTTGCATATTTATTTCAATACAAATTTAAATATTTTATGTGTATTTTGGTATATATATTTTTATAAAAAATGCGCTATTTTATAGCAATTTTGCATCTTTCTTTTCATACAAATTTACATTATTTTATTGATATTCTGTGTATTTATATTGACAGGATCTTACATTATTCTATTTCTTTTTTGTATATATTTTTTTATACACATTTACATTATTTAATGTGTATCTTGCATATATATTTTATACACATTTACGTTATTTTAAGTGTATTTGTTTATATATTTTCATTCAAATTTACATTATTTTATGTGTATTTTGTATATGTATTTCAATACAAATTTACCTAATTTTATGTGTATTTTGATTATTTCTTTTCATACAAATTTTAAATATTTTTGTGTATTTTGTATATAGTTTTATAGAAATTTTGGTTATTTTATATACGCATTTACATTATTTAATGTGTGTTTTGTATATATATTTTTATGCAAATTTACTTTATGTTATGTGCTTTTTTGTATATATATTTTTTTAGAAATTTGAGTTATTTTATGTGTATTAGTATATGTTTTCTCATACAAATTTATATCATTTTTTTGCTATTTTGTTTATTTCTTTTGATACGAATGAAAATAGATATACAAAATATACATAAAATAAACTAAATTTGTATTGAAATATATATACAAAATACATAAAATAATGTAAATTTGTATCAAAATATTTTAACAGATGCGCATAAAATAACGTAAATTTGTTTTAAAATATACAAAATACACATTAAATAATGTAAATATGTATAAAAAAATATATACAAAACACAAATAGAATAATGTAAAATCGTATCAAAATAAATACCAGAATATTAATAAAACAATGTAAATTTGTATGAAAATAAAGATTGAAAATACCCATTAAATAACGCATTTTTTATAAAAAATATATATACCAAAATACACATGAAAAAATTTATTTGTATTAAAATAAATATACAAAATACACATACAATAAGGTAAATCTGTATTCAAAATATATATACGAATACACATAAAATAACGTAGATTTGTATAAAAATATATACAAAATACATATAAAATGAAGTAAATACGTATAAGAAAATGTATAATGTAAATTCGTATCAAAATAAATAAACAAAATACCAGTAAAAGAATGTGTATTTGTATAAATATAAATATACAAAATACACATAAAATAACGTAAATTTGTATAAAACTATATACAAAAATACACAGAGGTAATTAAACTCGTATGAAAATAGATATACAAAATACAGATAAAATAAGCTAAATTTGAATTGAAATATATATACAAAATACATAAAATAATGTAAATTTGTATCAAAATATTTATAAAAATACATATAATAACGTAAATTTGTTTAAAAATATATTAACAAAATACAGATTAAGTAATGTAAATACGTATAAAAATTATGTACAAAATACACATATAATCATGTAATTCGTATCAAACTAAATAAACAAAATATCAATAAAATAATGTAAATTTGTATGAGAAAACATATACAAATACTTATAAAATAACGCTAATTTCTAGAAAATATATGTCCAAAAATGAACGTAAAATAAAGTAACTTTGGATAAAAATATATATACAAAACACACATTAAATAATGTAAATGCGTACATAAAATAACCTAAATTTCTATAAAACTATATACAAAAATACACAAAAATAATTAAAATTTGTATGAAAAGAAATATACAAAATACACATAAAATTATGTTAATTTGTATTGAAATACATATACAAAATACACATAAAATAATGTAAATTTGAAAGAAAATATATAAACAAATACACATATAATAATGTAAATTTGTATGAAATATATATTCAAAATACACATTAAATAATGTAAATATGTATAAAAAAATATATACAAAACATAAATAGAATAATGTAAAATCGTATCAAAATATATACACAGAATATTAATAAAATAATGTAAATTTGTATGAAAATTAAGATGCAAAATACCTATAAAATAACGCATTTTTTATAAAATTATTGATACCAAAATACACATAAAATATTTGAATTTGTATTAAAATAAATATACAAAATGCACATACAATAAGGGAAATTTGTATTGAAATAGATATGCAAAATACATATAAAATAATGTAAATTTGTTTCAAAATATATATACGAATACACATAAAATAACGTAGATTTCTATAAAAATACATATACAAAATACACATAATATTAAGTAAATACGAATAAAAAAATGTATACAAAATACACATAAAATAATGTAAATTCGTATAAATGTAAATAAACAATATACCATTAAAAGAATGTGTATTTGTATAAATATAAATATACAAAATGCACATAAAATAACGTAAATTTATATAAAACTATATACATAAAATAACGCAAATTTCTATAAAAATATATGTACAAAAATCAACATAAAATAAATTTGCATAAAAATATATATACAAAACACACTTTAGATAATGTAAATGAGTATAAAAATATGTATACAAAATACCTATGAAATAATCTAAATTCGTATCGAATTAAATTAAGAAAATACCAATAAAATAATGTAATTTTGGATGAAAATATATATACAAAATACTCATAAAATAACCTAAATACAAATACAAATATACACATAAAATAATTTAAAATTGAATGAAATAAATATACAAAATAAACATAAAACAAGGTAAATTTGTAATGAAATATATGAAAAAATACACATAAAATAATATAAATTTGAATGAAAATATATATACAAATACACATTAGATAACATGAATTTGTATAAAATTTGTATCAAAATATATACTTATACACACAATAAAATAACGTAGTTTTTTTATGAAAATGAATATACAAAATACACATAAAATAATTTAAACACGTAGAAAAATATATATACAAAAAACACATAAAATAATGTAAATTTGTATGAAAATATATAAACAAATACACATAAAATAATGTAAATTTGGATAAAATATATATACAAAATGAACATTAAATAATGTAAATATGTATAAAAAAAATATACAAAATACACATCGAATAATGTTAAATCGTATCAAAATAAATAAAGAGAATATCAATAAAATAATGTAAATTTGTATGAAAATAAAGATGCAAAATATCCATATAATAACGCATATTTGCATAAAAAAATATAGACAAAAATACATATAAAATAGTTAAATTTGTATTAAAATAAATATTCAAAATGCTCGTACAATAAAGTAAATTTGTATTGAAGTAGATATGCAAAATACACATCAATAATGTAAATTTGTATCAAAATATATATACGAATACTCATCAAATAGAGTAAATTTCTATGAAAATATACATACAAAATAGATATACAAAATGCACATATAACTAGTTAAATTTGTATTTAAATACATGTACAAAAAACACATAAAATAATGTTGATTTCTATGAAATGAAAACAAATACATTTTATATAAAATATATATACAAAATACACATAGAATAATGTAAAATCATATCAAAATAAATACACAGAATATCAATAAAATAATGTAAATTTGTATGAAAATAAAGATGCAAAATACCCATAAAATAAAGCATATTTTTATAAAAATACATATACAAAAATACACATAGATTAATCAAATTTGTATTAAAATTAATATACAAAATGCACATACAATAAGGTAGATTTGTATTGAAAAAATATGCAAAATACACATAAAACAATGTAAATTTGTTTCAAAATATATATACGATTACACATAAAATAACGCAGATTTCTAGAGAAATATATATACAAAATGCACTTGAAAGAATGTAAATACGTATCAAAATATATATACAAAATACACATTAAATAATGTTAATTCGTGTCAAAATAAATAAACAAAATATCATGAAAAGAATGTGTATTTTTATGAAAATAAATATACAAAATACACATAAAATAACCTAAATTTGTATAAAACTATATACAAAAATACACAAAAATAGTTTAAACTTGTATGAAAATAAATATACAAAAAACATATAAAAATAGGTAAATTTGTATTGCAATACATATACAAAATACACATAAAATAATGTAAATTTGAATGAAAATACATAAACAAATACACTTAAAATAACGTAAATTTGTATAAAAAGATATCTACAAAACACAGAATAATGTAAAATCGTATCAAAATAAATACACAGAATATTAATAAAATAATGTAAATTTGTATGAAAATAAATAAGCAAAATACCCATAAAATAACGCATTTTTTTTTTTTTTTTAAATATATATACGAAAATACACATAAAAAAATTAAATTTGTATTAAAATAAATATTCAAAAAACACATACAATAAGGTAAATTTGTATTGAAATAGATATGCAAAATACATATAAAACAATGTAAATTTGTTTCAAAATATATATACGAATACACAAAAAATAACGTAGATTTCTATAAAAATATATATACAAAATACACATAAAATGAAGTAAATACGTATAAAAAAATGTATACAAAATACACATAAAATAATGTAAATTCGTATCAAAATAAATAAACAAAATACCAATAAAAGAATGTGTATTTGTTTAAATATAAATATACAAAATACACATAAAATAACGTAAATTGTATATAAAACTATATACAAAAATACACAGAAGGAATTAAATTTGTATGAAAATATATACAAAATACACACAAAATAAGCTATATTTGAATTGAAATATATATATAAAATACATAAAATAAAGTATCTTTGTATCAAAATATTTATACAAATACACATATAATAACGTAAATTTGTATGAAAATATATAAACAAATTACACATTAAATAATGTAAATACGTATAAAAAAAATATGTACAAAATACACATATAATCATGTAATTAGTATCAAAATAAATAAACAAAATACCAATAAAATAATATAAATTTGTATGAATAAATGTGTATGTTGCATATTTTTTCAATACAAATTTACCTTATTATATACGCATTTTGTATATTAGTTTTAATACAAATTTAATTATTCGATGTGTATTATTGTATCTGTATTTTTATAAACATATGCTTTATTTTTTGGGTATTTTGCATCTTTATTTTCATACAAATTTACATTATTTTATTGATATTCTTCTCATTCATTTTGATACGAATTGACATTATTCTATGTGTATTTTGTATATATTTTTCATACAAATTTACGTTATTTTATGTGTATTTGTTTATATATTTTGACACAAATTTACAATATTTTATGTGTATTTTGTATATACATTTCAAAAGAAATTTACCTAGTTTTATGTGTAATTTTCATACAAAATCAAATTATTTCTATGTATTTTTGTATATATTTTAATACATATTTTAGTTATGTTATGTGTATTTTGTAAATTTATTTTCATTCAAATATATATTATTTTATTGGTGTTTTGTTGATTTATATTGATACGAATTTACATTATTTTATATGTACTTTGTATATATATTTTTATACGCTTTTACATTATTTAATATTTATTTTGAATATATATTTTTATTCAAGTTCATGGTATTTTATGTGTATTAGTATATATATTTTCATATAAATTTACATTATTTTATGTGTGTTTTGTACATATATTTTATTACAAATCTACCTTATTTTATGTTTATTTTGTATGTGTATTTTGTATATTTATATTTATCCAAATACACATTCTTTTATTGGTATTTTGTTTATTTATTTTAATTGGAATTTACATTATTTTATATGTATTTTGTATACATTTTTTTATACGTATTTACTTAATTTTATGTGCATTTTGTATATATATTTTTTATAGAAATCTACGTTTTTTTATTTGTATTCGTATATATATTTTGAAACAAATTTACATTGTTTTATATGTATTTTTGCATATCTCTTTCAATACAAATTTACCTTATTGTATGTGCATTTTGTATATTTATTTCAATGCAAATTGAAATATTTTATGTGTATTTTGGTATATATATTTTTATAAGATTACGAAAATTTGAATAAAAATATATACAAAAAAACAAAAAAATAAATTTCAATTTGTATGAAAATAGATATACAAAATACACATATAATTAGTTAAATTTGTATTTAAATACATGTACAAAATACACAGTAAATAATGTAAATTTGTATGAAATGAAAACAAATTCACATAAAATTCGCGTCAAAAAAAATAAACAAAATATCAATAAAAGTATGTGTATTTGTATGAAAATAGATATACAAAATACACATAAAATAACCTAAATTTGTATCAAACTATATACAAAAATACAGAAAAATATTTTAAACTTGTATGAAAATAAATATACAAAATACACATAAAATTAGGTAAATTTGTATTGAAATACATACACAAAATACACATAAAATAATGTAAATTTGAATAAAAATACATAAACAAATACACTTAAAATAACGTAAATTTGTATTAAAAAATATGTACAAAACACAAATAGAATAATGTAAAATCGTATCAAAATAAATACACAGAATACTAATAAAATAATGTAAATTTGTATGAAAATAAAGAAGCAAAATACCCATAAAATAACGCATTTTTTTATTTATAAAAATATATATACCAAAATACACATCAAAAAATTACATTTGTATTAAAATAAATATACAAAAAACACATACAATAAGGTAAATTTGTATTGAAATAGATATGCAAAATACATATAAAACAATGTAAATTTGTTTCAAAATATATATACGAATACACATAAAATAACGTAGATTTCTATAAAAATCTCTATATACAAAATACACATAAAATTAAGTAAATACGTATAAAAAAATGTATAGAGTATAAATATAAATATACAAAATACACATAAAATAATGTAAATTTATATAAAACTATATATAAAAATACACACAAAATAAGCTAGATTTGAATTGAAATATATATACAAAATACATGAAATAAAGTAAATTTGTATCAAAATATTTATACAAATACACATATAATAACGTAAATTTGTATGAAAATATATAAACAAAATACACATTAAATAATGTAAATACGTATAAAAAATATGTACAAAATACACATATAAACCTGTAATTCGTATCAAAATAAATAAGCAAAATACCAATAAAATAATATAAATTTGTATGAGTAAACGTGTATGTTGCATATTTTTTCAATACAAATTTACCTTATTATATACGCATTTTGTATATTAATTTTAATACAAATTTAATTATACATATAAACAATGTAAATTTGTTTCAAAATATATATACGAATACACTTGAAATAAGGTAGATTTCTATAAAAATATATATACAAAATACACATAAAATTAAGTAAATATATATAAAAAATGTATACAAAATACACATAAAATAATGTAAATTAGTATAAAAAAAATAAACAAAATACCAATAAAAGAATGTGTATTTGTATAAATATATATATATATATATATATATATATATATATATATATATATATATATATATATATATATATATATATATATATATATATATATATATATATATATATATATATATATATACAAAATACACATTAAATAATATAAATTTGTTTAGAACTATACAAAATACACATGAAATGATGCAAATACGTATAAAAATATATATACAAAATACACATTAAATAATGTAAATTCGCGTCAAAATAAATAAACAAAATATCAATAAAAGAATGTGTATTTGTATGAAAATAGATATACAAGATACACATAAAATAACCTAAATTTGTATCAAACTATATACAATACACTTTAAAGAATTTAAATTTGTATTAAAATAAATATACAAAAAACACATACAATAAGGTAATATTGTATTGAAATAGATATACAAAATACATATAAAACAATGTAAATTTGTTTGAAAATATATATACGAATACACATAAAATAAAGTAGATTTCTATAAAAATATATATACAAAATACACAAAATGAAGTAAATACGTATAAAAAAATGTATACAAAATACACATAAAATAATGTAAATTCGTATCAAAATAAATAAACAAAATACCAATAAAAAAATGTGTATTTGTATAAATATAAATATACAAAATACACATAAAACGTAAATTTGTATGAAAATATATAATCAAAATACACATTAAATAATGTAAAAACGTATAAAAAATATGTACAAAATACACATATAAACCTGTAATTCGTATCAAAATAAATAAACAAAATACCAATAAAATAATATAAATTTGTATGAGTAAACGTGTATGTTGCATATTTTTTCAATACAAATTGACCTTATTATATACGCATTTTGTATATTAATTTTAATACAAATTTAATTATTCGATGTGTATTTTTGTATCTGTATTTTTATAAACATATGCTTTATTTTTTGGGTATTTTGCATCTTTATTTTCATACAAATTTACATTATTTTATTGACATTCTGCTCATTCATTTTGATACGAATTGACATTATTCTATGTGTATTTTGTATATATTTTTCACACAAATTTACGTTATTTTATGTGTATTTGTTAATATATTTTGACACAAATTTACAATATTTTATGGGAATTTTGTATATACATTTCAAAAGAAATTTACCAAGTTTTATGTGTATTTTGTATATCTATTTTCATACAAATTGAAATTATTTCTATGTATTTTTGTATATATTTTAATACAAATTTTAGTTATGTTATGTGTATTTTGTAAATTTATTTTCATTCAAATATATATTATTTTATTGGTATTTTGTTGATTTATATTGATACAATTTACATTATTTTATATGTACTTTGTATATATATTTTTATACGCTTTTACATTATTTAATATTTATTTTGAATATATATTTTTATACAAATTCCTGGTATTTTATGTGTATTTGTATATATATTTTCATATAAATTTACATTATTTTATGTGTATTTTGTACATATATTTTCTTACAAATCTACCTTATTTTATGTTTATTTTGTATGTATTTTGTATATTTATATTTATCCAAATACACATTCTTTTATTGGTATTTTGTTTATTTATTTTAATTCGAGTTTACATTATTTTATGTGTATTTTGTATACATTTTTTATACGTATTTACTTAATTTGATGTGTATTTTGTATATATATTTTTATAGAAATCTACGTTTTTTTATTTGTATTCGTATATATATTTTCAAACAAATTTACATTGTTTTATATGTATTTTTGCATATCTCTCCCAATACAAATTTACCTTATTGTATGTGCATTTTGTATATTTATTTCAATGCAAATTTAAATATTTTATGTGTATTTTGGTATATATATTTTTATAAGATTACGAAAATTTGAATAAAAATATATACAAAAAAACAAAAAAATAAATTTCAATTTGTATGAAAATAGATATACAAAATACACATATAATTAGTTAAATTTCTTTTTAAATACATGTACAAAATACACATAAAATAATGTAAATTTGTATGAAATGAAAACAAATTCACATAAAATAACGTACATTTGTATAAAATAGATATACAAAATAATTTTATGTATTTTGTATATTTATTTTCATACAAATTTAAATTATTTTTGTGTATTTTTGTATATAGTTTTATACAAACTTAGGTTATTTTATGAGTATTTTGTAAATCTATTTTCATTCAAATACACATTCTTTTATTGATATTTTGTTTATTTATTTTGACGAGAATTTAATTTTTTTAATGTGTATTTTGTATATATATTTTTATACGTATTTACATCATCTCATGTGTATTTTGTATATATATTTCTATAGAAATCTACGTTATATTATGTGTATTCGTATATAGATTTTTAAACGAATTTACACTTTTATGTGTATTTTGCATATTTTTTCAATACAAATTTACCTTATTGTATATACATTTTGTATATTAATTTTAATACAAATTTAATTATTCTATGTGTATTTTTGTATATGTATTTTTTCAAAAATATGCTTTATTTTATGGGTATTTTGCATCTTTATTTTCATACAAATTTACGTTATTTTATTGATATTCTGCTCATTCATTTTGATACGATTTGACATTATTCTATGTGTATTTTGTATATATTTTTCATACAAATTTACGTTATTTTTTGTGTATTTGTTTATATATTTTGACAAAAATTTACATTTTATGGGTATTTTGTATAAATATTTCAAAAGAAATTTACCTAGTTTTATGTGTATTTTGAATATCTATTTTCATACAAACTCAAATTATTTCTATGTATTTTTGTATATATTTCAATACAAATTTTAGTTATGTTATGTGTATATTGTAAATTTATTTTCATTCAAATATATATTATTTTATTGGTATTTTGTTGATTTATATTGATACGAATTTACATTATTTTATATGTACTTTTTATATATATATTTTTATACGCATTTACGTTATTTAATATTTATTTTGAATATATAATTTTATACAAATTCATGGTATTTTATGTGTATTTGTATATATATTTTAATATAAATTTACATTATTTTATGTGTATTTTGTACATATATTTCATTACAAATTTACCTTATTTTATGTTTATTTTGTATGTGTATTTTGTACATTTATATATATACAAATACACATTCTTTTATTGGTATTTTGTTTATTTATTTTGTTTCGAATTTATATTATTTTATGTGTATTTTGTTTACATTTTTTTATACGTATTTACCTAATTTTATATATATTTTCTATATATATTTTTATAGAAATCTACGTTATTTTATGTGTATTCGTATATATATTTTGAAACAAATTTACATTTTTTTATATGTATTTTTGCATATCTCTTTCAATAGAAGTTTAACTTATTGTATGAGCATTTTGTATATTTATTTCAATACAAATTTAAATATTTAATGTGTATTTTGGTATATATATTTTTATAAGAAATGCGCTATTTGATGGGAATTTTGTAACTTTATTTTCATACAAATTTACATTATTTTATTAATATTCGGTGTATTTATTTTGATACGATTTTACATTATTCTATTTGTTTTTTGTATATATTTTTTTTATACATATTTACATTATTTAATGTGTATCTTGCATATATATTTCATACAAATTTATTATCTTTTATTTATTTTCATACAAATTCACATTCTTTTCATGATATTTTGTTTATTTATTTTGACACGAATTTACATTACTTAATATGTATTTTATATATATATTTTTATACGTATTTACATAATTTCATGTGTATTTCTATAGAAATCTACGTTATTTTATGTGTATTCGTATATATATTTTGAAACAAATTTACACTGTTTTATATGTATTTTGCGTTTTTTTTCAATACAAATTTACTTTATTGTATGTGTGCATTTTGTATATTAATTTTCATACAAATTTAATTATTCTATGTGAATTTTTGTATATGTATTTTAAACAAAAAATATGCTTTATCTTATGGGTATTTTGCATCTTTATTTTCATACAAATTTAAATTATTTTATTGATATTCTGTGTACTTATTTTGATACGATTTTACATTATTCAATGTATAACAAAAATAAATACAGAATACACAAAAATAGATATGCAAAATACATATAAACAATGTAAATTTGTTTCAAAATATATATATATACGAATACACATAAAATAAGGTAGATTTCTATAAAAATATATACAAAATACACATAAAATTAAGTAAATACGTATATAAAATGTATACAAAATACACATAAAAGAATGTAAATTAGTATCAAAATAAATAAACAAAATACCAATAAAAGAATGTGTATTTGTATAAATATATATATATATATATATATATATATATATATATATATATATATATATATATATATATATATATATATATATATATATATATATATATATATATATATATATATATATATATATATATATATATATATATATATATATATATATATATATATATATATATATATATATATATATATATATATATATATATATATATATATATATACAAAATACACATTAAATAATATAAATTTGTTTAAAACTATACAAAATACACATGAAATGATGTAAATACGTATAAAAATCTACATAAAAAATACACATTAAATAATGTAAATTCGCGTCAAAATAAATAAACAAAATATCAATAAAAGAATGTGTATTTGTATGAAAATAGATATACAAAATACACATAAAATAACCTAAATATGTATCAAACTATATACAAAAAAATCAAATTTTTTAAAAATTTGTATGAAAATAAATATACAAAATACACATAAAATTAGGTAAATTTGTATTGAAATACATACACAAAATACACATAAAATAATGTAAATTTGAATGAAAATACATAAACAAATACACTTAAAATAACGTAAATTTGTATAAAAAAATATGTACAAAACACAAATAGAATAATGTAAAATAAATACACAGAATATTAATAAAATAATGTAAATTTGTATGAAAATAAAGCAGCAAAATACCCATAAAATAACGCATTTTTTTTTTAAATATATATACCAAAATACACATCAAAAAATTATATTTGAATAAAAGTAAATATACAAAAAACACATACAAAAAGGTAAATTTGTATTGAAATAGATGTGCAAAATACATATAAAACAATGTAAATTTGTTTCAAAATATATATACGAATACACATAAAATAACGTAGATTTCTATAAAAATATATATACAAAATACACATAAAATGAAGTAAATACGTATAAAAATAAGTATAGAGTAAATTTCTATGAAAATATATATTCAAAATACATATAAAATTATGTAAATAAGTATAAAAATATATATATCAAATACACCTAAAAAAATGAAAAATCGTATCAAAATAATTAAACAAAACTCCGATAAAAGAACATATATTTGTAGGAAAATAAATATACAAAATACACATAAAATTACGAAAATTTGAATAAAAATATATATAAAAAAAACAAAAAAATAAATTTAAATTTTTATGAAAATAGATATAAAAAATTCACATATAATTAGTTAAATTTGTATTTAAATACATGTACAAAATACACATAAAATAATGTAAATTTGTATGAAATGAAAACAAATTCACATAAAATAACGTACATTTGTATAAAATAGATATACATAATATACATAGAATAAGGTAAAGTCTTATCAAAATAAATACACAGAATATCAATAAAATAATGTAATTTTGTATGAAAATAAAGATGCAAAATACCCATAAAATAAAGCATATTTTTTTAAAAATACATATACAAAAATACACATAGAATAGTTAAATGTGTATTAAAATTAAAATACAAAATGCACGTACAATAAGGTAACTTTGTATTGAAAAAATATACAAAATGCACATAAAAGTGTAAATTTGTTTAAAAATCTATATACGAATACACATAAAATAGCGTAGATTTCTATAGAAATATATATACAAAATACACATGAAATGATGTAAATACGTATAAAAATATATATATACAAAATACACATTAAATAATTTAAATTCTCGTCAAAATAAACAAACAAAATATCAATAAAAGAATGTGTATTTGTATGAAAATAGATATCCAAAATACTCATAAAATAACCTAAGTTTGTATAAAACTATTTACAAAAATACACAAAAATAATTAAAATTTGTATGAAAATAAATATACAAAATACACATAAAATTAGGTAAATTTGTATTGAAATACATATACAAAATACACATATAATAATGGAAATTTGAATGAAAATATATAAACATATACACTTAAAATAACGTAAATTTGTATCAAATATATATACAAAATACACATTAAATAATGTAAATATGCAAAAAAATATATATACAAAACACAAATAGAATAATGTATAATCGTATCAACAATAAATACACAGAATATTAATAAAATAATGTAAATTTGTATGAAAATAAAGATGCAAAATAGCCATAAAATAAAGCATTTTTTATAAAAATATATATACCAAAATACACATAAAATATTAAAATTTGTATTAAAATAAATATAAAAAATGCACATACTATAAGGTAAATTTGTATTGAAATAAATATGGAAAATACATATAAAACAATGTAAATTTGTTTCAAAATATAAATACGAATACACATAAAATAACGTAGATTTCTATAAAAATATATACAAAATACACATAAAATGAAGTAAATCCGTATAAAAAATGAATCCAAAGTATACATAAAAATCGTATCAAAATAAATAAAGAAAATACCAGTAAAAGAATGTGTATTTGTATAAATATAAATATACAAAATACACATAAAATATCGTAAATTTGTATAAAACTATATACAAAAATACACAGAAGTAATTAAATTTGTATGAAAATATATATACAAAATACAGCTAAAATAACCTAATTTAAATTGAAATTTAAGTGTATTTGTTTATATATTTTCATTCAAATTTACATTATTTTATGTGTATTTTGTATATGTATTTCAATACAAATTTACCTAATTTTATGTGTATTTTGATTATTTCTTTTCATACAAATTTTAAATATTTTTGTGTATTTTGTATATAGTTTTATAGAAATTTTGGTTATTTTATATACGCATTTACATTATTTAATGTGTGTTTTGTATATATATTTTTATGCAAATTTACTTTATGTTATGTGCTTTTTTGTATATATATTTTTTTAGAAATTTGAGTTATTTTATGTGTATTAGTATATGTTTTCTCATACAAATTTATATCATTTTTTTGCTATTTTGTTTATTTCTTTTGATACGAATGAAAATAGATATACAAAATATACATAAAATAAACTAAATTTGTATTGAAATATATATACAAAATACATAAAATAATGTAAATTTGTATCAAAATATTTTAACAGATGCGCATAAAATAACGTAAATTTGTTTTAAAATATACAAAATACACATTAAATAATGTAAATATGTATAAAAAAATATATACAAAACACAAATAGAATAATGTAAAATCGTATCAAAATAAATACCAGAATATTAATAAAACAATGTAAATTTGTATGAAAATAAAGATTGAAAATACCCATTAAATAACGCATTTTTTATAAAAAATATATATACCAAAATACACATGAAAAAATTTATTTGTATTAAAATAAATATACAAAATACACATACAATAAGGTAAATCTGTATTCAAAATATATATACGAATACACATAAAATAACGTAGATTTGTATAAAAATATATATACAAAATACATATAAAATGAAGTAAATACGTATAAGAAAATGTATAATGTAAATTCGTATCAAAATAAATAAACAAAATACCAGTAAAAGAATGTGTATTTGTATAAATATAAATATACAAAATACACATAAAATAACGTAAATTTGTATAAAACTATATACAAAAATACACAGAGGTAATTAAACTCGTATGAAAATAGATATACAAAATACAGATAAAATAAGCTAAATTTGAATTGAAATATATATACAAAATACATAAAATAATGTAAATTTGTATCAAAATATTTATAAAAATACATATAATAACGTAAATTTGTTTAAAAATATATTAACAAAATACAGATTAAGTAATGTAAATACGTATAAAAATTATGTACAAAATACACATATAATCATGTAATTCGTATCAAACTAAATAAACAAAATATCAATAAAATAATGTAAATTTGTATGAGAAAACATATACAAATACTTATAAAATAACGCTAATTTCTAGAAAATATATGTCCAAAAATGAACGTAAAATAAAGTAACTTTGGATAAAAATATATATACAAAACACACATTAAATAATGTAAATGCGTACATAAAATAACCTAAATTTCTATAAAACTATATACAAAAATACACAAAAATAATTAAAATTTGTATGAAAAGAAATATACAAAATACACATAAAATTATGTTAATTTGTATTGAAATACATATACAAAATACACATAAAATAATGTAAATTTGAAAGAAAATATATAAACAAATACACATATAATAATGTAAATTTGTATGAAACATATATTCAAAATACACATTAAATAATGTAAATATGTATAAAAAAAATATATACAAAACATAAATAGAATAATGTAAAATCGTATCAAAATATATACACAGAATATTAATAAAATAATGTAAATTTGTATGAAAATTAAGATGCAAAATACCTATAAAATAACGCATTTTTTATAAAAATTATTGATACCAAAATACACATAAAATATTTGAATTTGTATTAAAATAAATATACAAAATGCACATACAATAAGGGAAATTTGTATTGAAATAGATATGCAAAATACATATAAAATAATGTAAATTTGTTTCAAAATATATATACGAATACACATAAAATAACGTAGATTTCTATAAAAATACATATACAAAATACACATAATATTAAGTAAATACGAATAAAAAAATGTATACAAAATACACATAAAATAATGTAAATTCGTATAAATGTAAATAAACAATATACCATTAAAAGAATGTGTATTTGTATAAATATAAATATACAAAATGCACATAAAATAACGTAAATTTATATAAAACTATATACATAAAATAACGCAAATTTCTATAAAAATATATGTACAAAAATCAACATAAAATAAATTTGCATAAAAATATATATACAAAACACACTTTAGATAATGTAAATGAGTATAAAAATATGTATACAAAATACCTATGAAATAATCTAAATTCGTATCGAATTAAATTAAGAAAATACCAATAAAATAATGTAATTTTGGATGAAAATATATATACAAAATACTCATAAAATAACCTAAATACAAATACAAATATACACATAAAATAATTTAAAATTGAATGAAATAAATATACAAAATAAACATAAAACAAGGTAAATTTGTAATGAAATATATGAAAAAATACACATAAAATAATATAAATTTGAATGAAAATATATTTACAAATACACATTAGATAACATGAATTTGTATAAAATTTGTATCAAAATATATACTTATACACACAATAAAATAACGTAGTTTTTTTATGAAAATGAATATACAAAATACACATAAAATAATTTAAACACGTAGAAAAATATATATACAAAAAACACATAAAATAATGTAAATTTGTATGAAAATATATAAACAAATACACATAAAATAATGTAAATTTGGATAAAATATATATACAAAATGAACATTAAATAATGTAAATATGTATAAAAAAAATATACAAAATACACATCGAATAATGTTAAATCGTATCAAAATAAATAAAGAGAATATCAATAAAATAATGTAAATTTGTATGAAAATAAAGATGCAAAATATCCATATAATAACGCATATTTGCATAAAAATATATAGACAAAAATACATATAAAATAGTTAAATTTGTATTAAAATAAATATTCAAAATGCACGTACAATAAAGTAAATTTGTATTGAAGTAGATATGCAAAATACACATCAATAATGTAAATTTGTATCAAAATATATATACGAATACTCATCAAATAGAGTAAATTTCTATGAAAATATACATACAAAATAGATATACAAAATGCACATATAACTAGTTAAATTTGTATTTAAATACATGTACAAAAAACACATAAAATAATGTTGATTTCTATGAAATGAAAACAAATACATTTTATATAAAATATATATACAAAATACACATAGAATAATGTAAAATCATATCAAAATAAATACACAGAATATCAATAAAATAATGTAAATTTGTATGAAAATAAAGATGCAAAATACCCATAAAATAAAGCATATTTTTATAAAAATACATATACAAAAATACACATAGATTAATCAAATTTGTATTAAAATTAATATACAAAATGCACATACAATAAGGTAGATTTGTATTGAAAAAATATGCAAAATACACATAAAACAATGTAAATTTGTTTCAAAATATATATACGATTACACATAAAATAACGCAGATTTCTAGAGAAATATATATACAAAATGCACTTGAAAGAATGTAAATACGTATCAAAATATATATACAAAATACACATTAAATAATGTTAATTCGTGTCAAAATAAATAAACAAAATATCATGAAAAGAATGTGTATTTTTATGAAAATAAATATACAAAATACACATAAAATAACCTAAATTTGTATAAAACTATATACAAAAATACACAAAAATAGTTTAAACTTGTATGAAAATAAATATACAAAAAACATATAAAAATAGGTAAATTTGTATTGCAATACATATACAAAATACACATAAAATAATGTAAATTTGAATGAAAATACATAAACAAATACACTTAAAATAACGTAAATTTGTATAAAAAGATATCTACAAAACACAGAATAATGTAAAATCGTATCAAAATAAATACACAGAATATTAATAAAATAATGTAAATTTGTATGAAAATAAATAAGCAAAATACCCATAAAATAACGCATTTTTTTTATTTAAAAAAATATATATACGAAAATACACATAAAAAAATTAAATTTGTATTAAAATAAATATTCAAAAAACACATACAATAAGGTAAATTTGTATTGAAATAGATATGCAAAATACATATAAAACAATGTAAATTTGTTTCAAAATATATATACGAATACACAAAAAATAACGTAGATTTCTATAAAAATATATATACAAAATACACATAAAATGAAGTAAATACGTATAAAAAAATGTATACAAAATACACATAAAATAATGTAAATTCGTATCAAAATAAATAAACAAAATACCAATAAAAGAATGTGTATTTGTTTAAATATAAATATACAAAATACACATAAAATAACGTAAATTTATATAAAACTATATACAAAAATACACAGAAGGAATGAAATTTGTATGAAAATATATACAAAATACACACAAAATAAGCTATATTTGAATTGAAATATATATATAAAATACATAAAATAAAGTATCTTTGTATCAAAATATTTATACAAATACACATATAATAACGTAAATTTGTATGAAAATATATAAACAAATTACACATTAAATAATGTAAATACGTATAAAAAAAATATGTACAAAATACACATATAATCATGTAATTCGTATCAAAATAAATAAACAAAATACCAATAAAATAATATAAATTTGTATGAGTAAACGTGTATGTTGCATATTTTTTCAATACAAATTTACCTTATTATATACGCATTTTGTATATTAGTTTTAATACAAATTTAATTATTCGATGTGTATTATTGTATCTGTATTTTTATAAACATATGCTTTATTTTTTGGGTATTTTGCATCTTTATTTTCATACAAATTTACATTATTTTATTGATATTCTTCTCATTCATTTTGATACGAATTGACATTATTCTATGTGTATTTTGTATATATTTTTCATACAAATTTACGTTATTTTATGTGTATTTGTTTATATATTTTGACACAAATTTACAATATTTTATGTGTATTTTGTATATACATTTCAAAAGAAATTTACCTAGTTTTATGTGTAATTTTCATACAAAATCAAATTATTTCTATGTATTTTTGTATATATTTTAATACATATTTTAGTTATGTTATGTGTATTTTGTAAATTTATTTTCATTCAAATATATATTATTTTATTGGTGTTTTGTTGATTTATATTGATACGAATTTACATTATTTTATATGTACTTTGTATATATATTTTTATACGCTTTTACATTATTTAATATTTATTTTGAATATATATTTTTATTCAAGTTCATGGTATTTTATGTGTATTAGTATATATATTTTCATATAAATTTACATTATTTTATGTGTGTTTTGTACATATATTTTATTACAAATCTACCTTATTTTATGTTTATTTTGTATGTGTATTTTGTATATTTATATTTATCCAAATACACATTCTTTTATTGGTATTTTGTTTATTTATTTTAATTGGAATTTACATTATTTTATATGTATTTTGTATACATTTTTTTATACGTATTTACTTAATTTTATGTGCATTTTGTATATATATTTTTTATAGAAATCTACGTTTTTTTATTTGTATTCGTATATATATTTTGAAACAAATTTACATTGTTTTATATGTATTTTTGCATATCTCTTTCAATACAAATTTACCTTATTGTATGTGCATTTTGTATATTTATTTCAATGCAAATTGAAATATTTTATGTGTATTTTGGTATATATATTTTTATAAGATTACGAAAATTTGAATAAAAATATATACAAAAAAACAAAAAAATAAATTTCAATTTGTATGAAAATAGATATACAAAATACACATATAATTAGTTAAATTTGTATTTAAATACATGTACAAAATACACAGTAAATAATGTAAATTTGTATGAAATGAAAACAAATTCACATAAAATTCGCGTCAAAAAAAATAAACAAAATATCAATAAAAGTATGTGTATTTGTATGAAAATAGATATACAAAATACACATAAAATAACCTAAATTTGTATCAAACTATATACAAAAATACAGAAAAATATTTTAAACTTGTATGAAAATAAATATACAAAATACACATAAAATTAGGTAAATTTGTATTGAAATACATACACAAAATACACATAAAATAATGTAAATTTGAATAAAAATACATAAACAAATACACTTAAAATAACGTAAATTTGTATTAAAAAATATGTACAAAACACAAATAGAATAATGTAAAATCGTATCAAAATAAATACACAGAATACTAATAAAATAATGTAAATTTGTATGAAAATAAAGAAGCAAAATACCCATAAAATAACGCATTTTTTTATTTATAAAAATATATATACCAAAATACACATCAAAAAATTACATTTGTATTAAAATAAATATACAAAAAACACATACAATAAGGTAAATTTGTATTGAAATAGATATGCAAAATACATATAAAACAATGTAAATTTGTTTCAAAATATATATACGAATACACATAAAATAACGTAGATTTCTATAAAAATCTCTATATACAAAATACACATAAAATTAAGTAAATACGTATAAAAAAATGTATAGAGTATAAATATAAATATACAAAATACACATAAAATAATGTAAATTTATATAAAACTATATATAAAAATACACACAAAATAAGCTAGATTTGAATTGAAATATATATACAAAATACATGAAATAAAGTAAATTTGTATCAAAATATTTATACAAATACACATATAATAACGTAAATTTGTATGAAAATATATAAACAAAATACACATTAAATAATGTAAATACGTATAAAAAATATGTACAAAATACACATATAAACCTGTAATTCGTATCAAAATAAATAAGCAAAATACCAATAAAATAATATAAATTTGTATGAGTAAACGTGTATGTTGCATATTTTTTCAATACAAATTTACCTTATTATATACGCATTTTGTATATTAATTTTAATACAAATTTAATTATACATATAAACAATGTAAATTTGTTTCAAAATATATATACGAATACACTTGAAATAAGGTAGATTTCTATAAAAATATATATACAAAATACACATAAAATTAAGTAAATATATATAAAAAATGTATACAAAATACACATAAAATAATGTAAATTAGTATAAAAAAAATAAACAAAATACCAATAAAAGAATGTGTATTTGTATATATATATATATATATATATATATATATATATATATATATATATATATATATATATATATATATATATATATATATATATATATATATATATATATATATATATATATATATATATATATATATATATATATATATACAAAATACACATTAAATAATATAAATTTGTTTAGAACTATACAAAATACACATGAAATGATGCAAATACGTATAAAAATATATATACAAAATACACATTAAATAATGTAAATTCGCGTCAAAATAAATAAACAAAATATCAATAAAAGAATGTGTATTTGTATGAAAATAGATATACAAGATACACATAAAATAACCTAAATTTGTATCAAACTATATACAATACACTTTAAAGAATTTAAATTTGTATTAAAATAAATATACAAAAAACACATACAATAAGGTAATATTGTATTGAAATAGATATACAAAATACATATAAAACAATGTAAATTTGTTTGAAAATATATATACGAATACACATAAAATAAAGTAGATTTCTATAAAAATATATATACAAAATACACAAAATGAAGTAAATACGTATAAAAAAATGTATACAAAATATACATAAAATAATGTAAATTCGTATCAAAATAAATAAACAAAATACCAATAAAAAAATGTGTATTTGTATAAATATAAATATACAAAATACACATAAAACGTAAATTTGTATGAAAATATATAATCAAAATACACATTAAATAATGTAAAAACGTATAAAAAATATGTACAAAATACACATATAAACCTGTAATTCGTATCAAAATAAATAAACAAAATACCAATAAAATAATATAAATTTGTATGAGTAAACGTGTATGTTGCATATTTTTTCAATACAAATTGACCTTATTATATACGCATTTTGTATATTAATTTTAATACAAATTTAATTATTCGATGTGTATTTTTGTATCTGTATTTTTATAAACATATGCTTTATTTTTTGGGTATTTTGCATCTTTATTTTCATACAAATTTACATTATTTTATTGACATTCTGCTCATTCATTTTGATACGAATTGACATTATTCTATGTGTATTTTGTATATATTTTTCACACAAATTTACGTTATTTTATGTGTATTTGTTTATATATTTTGACACAAATTTACAATATTTTATGGGAATTTTGTATATACATTTCAAAAGAAATTTACCAAGTTTTATGTGTATTTTGTATATCTATTTTCATACAAATTGAAATTATTTCTATGTATTTTTGTATATATTTTAATACAAATTTTAGTTATGTTATGTGTATTTTGTAAATTTATTTTCATTCAAATATATATTATTTTATTGGTATTTTGTTGATTTATATTGATACGAATTTACATTATTTTATATGTACTTTGTATATATATTTTTATACGCTTTTACATTATTTAATATTTATTTTGAATATATATTTTTATACAAATTCCTGGTATTTTATGTGTATTTGTATATATATTTTCATATAAATTTACATTATTTTATGTGTATTTTGTACATATATTTTCTTACAAATCTACCTTATTTTATGTTTATTTTGTATGTGTATTTTGTATATTTATATTTATCCAAATACACATTCTTTTATTGGTATTTTGTTTATTTATTTTAATTCGAGTTTACATTATTTTATGTGTATTTTGTATACATTTTTTATACGTATTTACTTAATTTGATGTGTATTTTGTATATATATTTTTATAGAAATCTACGTTTTTTTATTTGTATTCGTATATATATTTTCAAACAAATTTACATTGTTTTATATGTATTTTTGCATATCTCTCCCAATACAAATTTACCTTATTGTATGTGCATTTTGTATATTTATTTCAATGCAAATTTAAATATTTTATGTGTATTTTGGTATATATATTTTTATAAGATTACGAAAATTTGAATAAAAATATATACAAAAAAACAAAAAAATAAATTTCAATTTGTATGAAAATAGATATACAAAATACACATATAATTAGTTAAATTTCTTTTTAAATACATGTACAAAATACACATAAAATAATGTAAATTTGTATGAAATGAAAACAAATTCACATAAAATAACGTACATTTGTATAAAATAGATATACAAAATAATTTTATGTGTATTTTGTATATTTATTTTCATACAAATTTAAATTATTTTTGTGTATTTTTGTATATAGTTTTATACAAACTTAGGTTATTTTATGAGTATTTTGTAAATCTATTTTCATTCAAATACACATTCTTTTATTGATATTTTGTTTATTTATTTTGACGAGAATTTAATTTTTTTAATGTGTATTTTGTATATATATTTTTATACGTATTTACATCATCTCATGTGTATTTTGTATATATATTTCTATAGAAATCTACGTTATATTATGTGTATTCGTATATAGATTTTTAAACGAATTTACACTTTTATGTGTATTTTGCATATTTTTTCAATACAAATTTACCTTATTGTATATACATTTTGTATATTAATTTTAATACAAATTTAATTATTCTATGTGTATTTTTGTATATGTATTTTTTCAAAAATATGCTTTATTTTATGGGTATTTTGCATCTTTATTTTCATACAAATTTACGTTATTTTATTGATATTCTGCTCATTCATTTTGATACGATTTGACATTATTCTATGTGTATTTTGTATATATTTTTCATACAAATTTACGTTATTTTTTGTGTATTTGTTTATATATTTTGACAAAAATTTACATTTTATGGGTATTTTGTATAAATATTTCAAAAGAAATTTACCTAGTTTTATGTGTATTTTGAATATCTATTTTCATACAAACTCAAATTATTTCTATGTATTTTTGTATATATTTCAATACAAATTTTAGTTATGTTATGTGTATATTGTAAATTTATTTTCATTCAAATATATATTATTTTATTGGTATTTTGTTGATTTATATTGATACGAATTTACATTATTTTATATGTACTTTTTATATATATATTTTTATACGCATTTACGTTATTTAATATTTATTTTGAATATATAATTTTATACAAATTCATGGTATTTTATGTGTATTTGTATATATATTTTAATATAAATTTACATTATTTTATGTGTATTTTGTACATATATTTCATTACAAATTTACCTTATTTTATGTTTATTTTGTATGTGTATTTTGTACATTTATATATATACAAATACACATTCTTTTATTGGTATTTTGTTTATTTATTTTGTTTCGAATTTATATTATTTTATGTGTATTTTGTTTACATTTTTTTATACGTATTTACCTAATTTTATATATATTTTCTATATATATTTTTATAGAAATCTACGTTATTTTATGTGTATTCGTATATATATTTTGAAACAAATTTACATTTTTTTATATGTATTTTTGCATATCTCTTTCAATAGAAGTTTAACTTATTGTATGAGCATTTTGTATATTTATTTCAATACAAATTTAAATATTTAATGTGTATTTTGGTATATATATTTTTATAAGAAATGCGCTATTTGATGGGAATTTTGTAACTTTATTTTCATACAAATTTACATTATTTTATTAATATTCGGTGTATTTATTTTGATACGATTTTACATTATTCTATTTGTTTTTTGTATATATTTTTTTTATACATATTTACATTATTTAATGTGTATCTTGCATATATATTTCATACAAATTTATTATCTTTTATTTATTTTCATACAAATTCACATTCTTTTCATGATATTTTGTTTATTTATTTTGACACGAATTTACATTACTTAATATGTATTTTATATATATATTTTTATACGTATTTACATAATTTCATGTGTATTTCTATAGAAATCTACGTTATTTTATGTGTATTCGTATATATATTTTGAAACAAATTTACACTGTTTTATATGTATTTTGCGTTTTTTTTCAATACAAATTTACTTTATTGTATGTGTGCATTTTGTATATTAATTTTCATACAAATTTAATTATTCTATGTGAATTTTTGTATATGTATTTTAAACAAAAAATATGCTTTATCTTATGGGTATTTTGCATCTTTATTTTCATACAAATTTAAATTATTTTATTGATATTCTGTGTACTTATTTTGATACGATTTTACATTATTCAATGTATAACAAAAATAAATACAGAATACACAAAAATAGATATGCAAAATACATATAAACAATGTAAATTTGTTTCAAAATATATATATATATACGAATACACATAAAATAAGGTAGATTTCTATAAAAATATATACAAAATACACATAAAATTAAGTAAATACGTATATAAAATGTATACAAAATACACATAAAAGAATGTAAATTAGTATCAAAATAAATAAACAAAATAATATATATATATATATATATATATATATATATATATATATATATATATATATATATATATATATATATATATATATATATATATATATATATATATATATATATATATATATATATATATATATATATATATATATATATATATATATATATATATATATATATATATATATATATATATATATATGTATATATATATATATATATATATATATATATATATATATATATATACAAAATACACATAAAATAATATAAATTTGTTTATAAATCTAAAAAATACACAGTAAATGATGTAAATACGTATAAAAATCTACATAAAAATACACATACAAAAATGTAAATTCATATCAAAATAAATAAACAAAATATCAATAAAAGAATGTGTATTTGTATGAAAATAGATATACAAAATACACATAAAATAACCTAAATATGTATCAAACTATATACAAAAAAATCAAATTTTTTAAAAATTTGTATGAAAATAAATATACAAAATACACATAAAATTAGGTAAATTTGTATTGAAATACATACACAAAATACACATAAAATAATGTAAATTTGAATGAAAATACATAAACAAATACACTTAAAATAACGTAAATTTGTATAAAAAAATATGTACAAAACACAAATAGAATAATGTAAAATAAATACACAGAATATTAATAAAATAATGTAAATTTGTATGAAAATAAAGCAGCAAAATACCCATAAAATAACGCATTTTTTTTTAAATATATATACCAAAATACACATCAAAAAATTATATTTGAATAAAAGTAAATATACAAAAAACACATACAAAAAGGTAAATTTGTATTGAAATAGATGTGCAAAATACATATAAAACAATGTAAATTTGTTTCAAAATATATATACGAATACACATAAAATAACGTAGATTTCTATAAAAATATATATACAAAATACACATAAAATGAAGTAAATACGTATAAAAAAAAAGTATAGAGTAAATTTCTATGAAAATATATATTCAAAATACATATAAAATTATGTAAATAAGTATAAAAATATATATATCAAATACACCTAAAAAAATGAAAAATCGTATCAAAATAATTAAACAAAACTCCGATAAAAGAACATATATTTGTAGGAAAATAAATATACAAAATACACATAAAATTACGAAAATTTGAATAAAAATATATATAAAAAAAACAAAAAAATAAATTTAAATTTTTATGAAAATAGATATAAAAAATTCACATATAATTAGTTAAATTTGTATTTAAATACATGTACAAAATACACATAAAATAATGTAAATTTGTATGAAATGAAAACAAATTCACATAAAATAACGTACATTTGTATAAAATAGATATACATAATATACATAGAATAAGGTAAAGTCTTATCAAAATAAATACACAGAATATCAATAAAATAATGTAATTTTGTATGAAAATAAAGATGCAAAATACCCATAAAATAAAGCATATTTTTTTAAAAATACATATACAAAAATACACATAGAATAGTTAAATGTGTATTAAAATTAAAATACAAAATGCACGTACAATAAGGTAACTTTGTATTGAAAAAATATACAAAATGCACATAAAAGTGTAAATTTGTTTAAAAATCTATATACGAATACACATAAAATAGCGTAGATTTCTATAGAAATATATATACAAAATACACATGAAATGATGTAAATACGTATAAAAATATATATATACAAAATACACATTAAATAATTTAAATTCTCGTCAAAATAAACAAACAAAATATCAATAAAAGAATGTGTATTTGTATGAAAATAGATATCCAAAATACTCATAAAATAACCTAAGTTTGTATAAAACTATTTACAAAAATACACAAAAATAATTAAAATTTGTATGAAAATAAATATACAAAATACACATAAAATTAGGTAAATTTGTATTGAAATACATATACAAAATACACATATAATAATGGAAATTTGAATGAAAATATATAAACATATACACTTAAAATAACGTAAATTTGTATCAAATATATATACAAAATACACATTAAATAATGTAAATATGCAAAAAAATATATATACAAAACACAAATAGAATAATGTATAATCGTATCAACAATAAATACACAGAATATTAATAAAATAATGTAAATTTGTATGAAAATAAAGATGCAAAATAGCCATAAAATAAAGCATTTTTTATAAAAATATATATACCAAAATACACATAAAATATTAAAATTTGTATTAAAATAAATATAAAAAATGCACATACTATAAGGTAAATTTGTATTGAAATAAATATGGAAAATACATATAAAACAATGTAAATTTGTTTCAAAATATAAATACGAATACACATAAAATAACGTAGATTTCTATAAAAATATATACAAAATACACATAAAATGAAGTAAATCCGTATAAAAAATGAATCCAAAGTATACATAAAAATCGTATCAAAATAAATAAAGAAAATACCAGTAAAAGAATGTGTATTTGTATAAATATAAATATACAAAATACACATAAAATATCGTAAATTTGTATAAAACTATATACAAAAATACACAGAAGTAATTAAATTTGTATGAAAATATATATACAAAATACAGCTAAAATAACCTAATTTAAATTGAAATGTACATACAAAATACATAAAATAATGTAAATCTGTATCAAAATATTTATATAAATACATATAATAACGTAGATTAGTTTAAAAATATATAAACAAAATACAGATTAAGTAATGTAAATAGGTATAAAAAATATGTTCAAAATACACATATAATCATGTAATTCGTATCAAAATCAATAAACAAAATAGCAATAAAATAATGTAAATTTGTATGAGAAAAGATATACAAATAACGCAAATTTCTATAAAAATATATGTAGAAAAATGCACATAAAATAAAGTAAATTTGTATAAAAATATATATACAAAACACACACTTAATAATGTAAATGCGTACATAAAATAACCTAAATTTTTATAAAACTATATACAAAAATACACAAAAATAATTTGAATTTGTTTGAAAAGAAATATACAAAATACACATAAAATTAGGTAAATTTGTATTGAAATACATATACAAAATACATATCAAATAATGTAAATTTGAATGAAAATATATAAACACATAAACTTAAAATAACGTAAATTTGTATAAAATATATATGCAAGATACACATTAAATAATGTAAATGTGTATAAAAAAAATATATACAAAAAACAAATAGAATAATGTAAAATCGTATCAAAATAAATACACAGAATATCAATAAAATAATGTAAATTTGTATGAAAATAAAGATGCAAAATTCCCAAATATTATCGCATTTTTTTAAAAAATATATATACCAAAATACACATAAAATATTTAAATTTGTATTGGAATAAATATACAAAATGCATATACAGTAAGGTAAACTTGTATTGAAAGACATATTCAAAAATACATATAAAACAATGTAAATTTGTTTCAAAATATATATATACGAATACACATAAAATAAAGTAGATTTCTATAGAAATATATATACAAAATACATATGAAATTATGTAAATACGTATAAAAATATATATACAAAAAACATATCAAATAATGTAAATTCGTGTTAAAATAAATAAACAAAATATCATGAAAAGAATGTGTATTTGTATGAAAATAGATAATAGATAATAAATTTGTATAAAATATATATGCAAGATACACATTAAATAATGTAAATATGTATAAAAAAGTATATATAAAAAACAAATAGAATTATGTAAAATCGTATCAAAATAAAAACACCGAATATTAATAAAATAATGTAAATTTGTATGAAAATAAAGATGCAAAATTCCCATAAAATAGCGCATTTCGTATAAAAATATATACCCAAAAATACACATAAAATATTTTAATTTGTATTGAAATAAATATACAAAATGCACATACAATTAGGTAAATTTGTATTGAAAGAGATATGCAAAAATACATATAAAACAATGTAAATTTGTTTCAAAATATATATACGAATACAAATAAAAAAACGTAGATTTCTATAAAAATATAGATACAAAATACACATAAAATTAGGTAAATACGTATAAAAAAATGTATACAAAATACACATAAAATAATGTAAATTCGAATTAAAATAAATAAACAAAATACCAATATAAGAATGTGTATTTGAATAAATATAAATTTACAAAATACACATACAAAATAAACATAAAATAAGGTAGATTTGTAATAAAATATATGTACAAAATACACATAAAATAATGTATGTTAATGTGTATTCGCATATATATTTTGAAACAAATTTACATTATTTTATATGTATTCTGCATATCTATTTCAATAGAAATTTACCTTATTGTATGTGCATTTTGTATATTTATTTTGATACAAATTCAAATATTTTATGTGTACTTTGGTATCAATAATTCTATAAAAAATGCGTTATTTTATAGGTATTTTGCATCTTAATTTTCATACAAATTTACATTATTTTATTAATATTCTGTGTATATATTTTGATACGATTTTACATTATTCTATTTGTGTTTTGTATATATTTTTTTATACATATTTACATTATTTAATGTGTATTTTGTATATATATTTCATACAAATTTACGTTATTATATGTGTATTTGTTTATATATTTTCTTTCAAATTTACATTATTTTATGTGTTTTTTGTATATGTATTTCAATAGAAATTAACCTAATTTTATGTGTATTTTGTATATTTCTTTTCATACAAATTTAAATTATTTTTGTGTATATATGTATATAGTTTTATACAAATTTAGGTTATTTTATGTACGCATTTACATTATTTAATGTGTGTTTTGTATATATATTTTTATCCAAAGTTACTTTATTTTACGCACATGTGCACATAAAATAACGTAAATTTGTATAAAACTATATCCAAAAATATACAGAAGTAAATAAATTTGTATGAAGATAGATATACAAAATACACACAAAATAAGCTAAATTTGAATTGAAATATATTTACAAAATACATAAAATAAATAAATTCGTTTCAAAATATTTTTAACAAATACACATATAATAACGTAAATTTGTAAAAAAATATATAAACAAAATACACATTAAGTAATGTAAATACGTATAAAAAAATATTAACAAAATACACAAATAATCAAGTCATTCGTATCAAAATAAATAAACAAAAAACTAATTAAATAATGTAACTTTGTATGAGAAAACATATACAAAATACACATAAAATAACGTTTTAATATTTAAATACAAATTTAACTTATTACAATATTATATATACAATATTATTACAAAATATACATAAAATAACGAAAATTTGTATAAAAATTTATACAAAAAAAAAACACAAAAATAATTTCAATTTGTTTGAAAATAGATATACAAAATACACATATAATTAGTTAAATTTGTCTTTAAATACATGTAAAAAATACATATAAAATAATGTAAATTTTAATTAAATGAAAACATATAAACATAAAATAACGTACATTTGTATAAAATATATATATATATATATATATATATATATATATATATATATATATATATATATATATATATATATATATATATATATATATATATATATATATATATATATATATATATATATATATATATATATATAATACACATATAATAATGTAAAATCGTATCAAAATAAGTACACAGAATATCAATAAAATAATTTAAATTTCTATGAAAATAAAGATGCAAAATACCCATAAAACAACGCATTTTTTTATGAAAATATATATACCAAAATACACATAAAATAATTAAATTTGTATTACAATAGATATACAAAATGAACATACAATAAGGTAAATTTGTATTGAAATAGATATGCAAAATATATATAAATCTATGTAAATTTCTTTCAAAATATATGTACGAATACACATAAAATAACGTAGATTTCTATAAAAATATATACAAAATACACTTAAAATGAAGTAAATACGTATAAGAAAATGTATACAAAATACACATAAATTAATGTAAATTCGTATCAAAATAAATAAACTAAATGCCAATAAAAGAATGTGTACTTGTATAAATAGAAATATACAAAATGCACATAAAATAACGTAAAATTGTATAAAACTATATACAAAAATAAACAAAAAAAATTTGTATGAAAATAGATATACAAAAGACACATAAAATAAGCTAAATTTGAATTGAAATAAATATAGAAAATACATAAAATAATGTAGATTTGTATAAAAATATATATTCAAATATATTAACAAATATATACAATAACGTAAATTTGTATAAAAATATATAAACAAAATACACATTAAATAATGTAAATACGTATAAAAGATATGTACGTAATGTAAAAATTTATAAAATTAAAGATGCAATATACCCATAAAATAACTCATATTTAAAAAAAATATATATAAAAAAATACATATGAAATAATAAAATTTTTATTAAAATAAATATACAAAATACACATACAATAAGGTAGATTTTTATTGAAATAGATATGCAAAAAACACATAAAATAAAGTAAATTTGTATCAAAATATATACGAATACACACAATAAAATAACGTAAATTTTTATGAAAATATATATACAAAATACACATTAAATAATGTAAATACATAGAAAACTATATATACAAAATACACATAAAATAATGTAAATTCGTATCAAAATAAATAAACAAAATTTCCTCTAAAAGAATGTATATTTGTAGGAAAATATATATACAAAATACAAATAAAATAACAAAAATTTGTATAAAAATATATACAAAAATACACAAAAATAATTTAAATTTGTTTGAAAATAGATATGCAAAATACACATGAAATTAGGCAAATTTTTATTGAAATACATATACAAAATACACATAAAATAATGCAAATTTGTATGAAACTATATAAACAAATACACATAAGATAACGTAAATTTCCATAAAATATATGTACAAAATATACATTAAATAATGTAAATATGTCTAAAAATATGTATACAAAATACACAGAATAACGTAAAATCGTATCAAAATAAATAAACAGACTATCAATAAAATAATGTAAATTTGTATGAAAATAAAGATGCAAAATACCCATATAATAACGCATATTTGTTTAAAATATATATATACAAAAATACATATAAAATAATTAAATTTGTATCAAAATAAATATACAAAAGGCACATACAATAAAGAAAATTTGTATTGAAATAGATATGCGAAATACACATAAATAATGTAAATTTGTATCAAAATATATATACGAATACACATAAAATAGAGTAAATTTCTAAGAAAATATATATTAAAAATACATATAAAATTATGTAAATAAGTATAAAAAAAAAATATATATATATATATATATATATATATATATATATATATATATATATATATATATATATATATATATATATATATATATATATATATATATATATATATATATATATATAAAAAACATAATATAAAGAAAATTCGTATCAAAATCAATAAACAAATTTCCGATAAAAGAACGTAAATACGTAGAAAAATATATATACAAAATACACATAAAAAAATGTAAATTCGTATCAAAATAAATAAACAAAATTCCAATAAAAGAATGTATATATCTAACAATATATATATATATATATATATATATATATATATATATATATATATATATATATATATATATATATATATATATATATATATATATATATATATATATATATATATATATATATATATATATATATAGTATATGTATAGAAAATACACATGAAATAATCTAAATTCGTATCGATATAAATGAAAAAAATACCGATACAATAATGTAATTTTGAATGAAAATATATATAGAAAATACACATAAAATAACGTATATACAAATAAATATATACACATAAAATGATTTGAATTTGAATGAAAATAGATATAAAAATAAACATAAAATAAGGCAAATTTGTAATGAAATATATATACAAAATACATTTCAATCCAAATTTGCCTAATTTTATGTGTATTTTGCCTATCTATTTTCAAACAAATTTAAACTATTTTTGCGTATTTTTGTATAAATTTTTATATAAATTTTAGTTATTTTATTTGTATTTTGTATATATTTTCCTACATATATACATTCTATTATTGCAATTTTGTTTATTTATTTTCATACGAATTTCCACTACTTTATGTGTATTTTGTATATATATGTTTCTACGTATTTACATTATTTTATGTCTATTTTGGATATATATTTTCATAAAAATTTACGTTATTTTATTGTGTGCTCTCGTATATATTTTGATACAAATTTTATACAAATTCATGTTATTTTATGTGTATGTGAATACATATTTTCACACAAATTTAAATTATTTTATATGTATTTTTACCTATATTTCATTACAAATTTACCTTATTTTATGTTTGTTTCATATATTCATTTCATGCAATTTTAAATTATTTTATGTGTATATTTGTATTTATATTTAGGTTATTTTATTTGTATTTTCTATATACATTTTCATCCAAAACTACATTATTTTATTGGTATTTTGTTAATTTAATTCGATACGAATTTAGATTATTTCAAAGGTATTTTTTATACATTTTTTTATACGCATTTACATTATTTAATGTGTGTTTTGTATATATATTTTTATGCAAATTTACTTTATTTGATGTGCATTTTTGTACATATATTTTTAAAGAAATTAGGGTTATTTTATATGTATTTTGTATATGTTTTCTCATACAAATTTACATTATATTATTAGTATTTTGTTTATTTATTTTGATACGAATTACATGATTATATATGTATTTTCTACATATTTTTTTATACGTATTTACATTATTTAATGTGTATTTTGTTTATGTGTTTTTATACAAATTTACGTTATTATATGTGTATTTGTATAAATATTTTGATACAAATCTACATTATTTGAAGTATTTTGTAAATATATATATATATATATATATATATATATATATATATATATATATATATATATATATATATATATATATATATATATATATATATATATATATATATATATATATATATATATATATATATATATATATATTTCAATTCAAATTTAGTTTAATTTATGTGTATTTTGTATATCTTTTTTCATACAAATTTAACTACTTTTGTGTATTTTTGTATATAGTTTTATATAAATTTACGATATTTTATGTGTATTTTGTATATTTATTTTTATACCAATACACATTTTTTTATTGGTATTTTGTTTATTTATTTTGATACGAATTTACATTATTTTATGTGTATTTTGTATACATTTTTTTATACGTATTTACCTCATTTTATGTGTATTTTGTATATATATTTTTATAGAAATCTACGTTATTTTATGTGTATTCGTATATATTTTGAAACAAATTTTACATTGTTTTATATGTATTTTGCATATCAATATAAATTTACCTTATTGTTGGTGCATTTTGTATATTTATTTTAATACAAATTTAAAAATTTTATATGTATTTTGGTATATATATTTAAAAAAATGCGTTATTTTATGGATATTTTGCTCCTTTATTTTCATACAAATTTACATTATTTTATTAATATTCTGTGTATTTATTTTGTTACGATTTTACATAACTCTATTTAGGTTTTGTATATATTTTTTTTATACATATTTACATTACTTAATGTGTATTTTGTATATATATTTTATAAAAATTTACGTTATTTTAAGTGTATTTGTTTATATATTTTCATTCAAATTTACATTATTTTATGTGTATTTTGTAAATGTATTTCAATACAAATTTACCTAATTTTATGTGTATTTTGTATACTTATTTTCAAACAAATTTTAATTATTTTTGTGTATTTTTGTATATAGTTTTATACAAATCTACGTTATTTTATGTGTATTTTGTATATCTATTTTCATACAAATACACATTCTTTTATTGATATTTTGTTTATTTATTTTGACACGAATTTACATTATTTAATGTCTATTTTGTATATTTTGTATTTACAGCATCTCAAGTGTATTTTGTATATATATTTCTATAGAAATCTGCGTTATCTTATGTGTATTCGTATATATATTTTGAAACAAATTTACATTGTTTTATGTGTATTTTGCATATTTTTTTAATAAAAATTTACATTATTGTATGTGCATTTTGTATATTAATTTTACTACAAATTTAATTATTGAATGTGTATATATGTATATGTATTTTTTTTTAAATATGCTTTATTTTATTGGTATTTTGCATCTTTATTTTCATACAAATTTACATTATTTTATTGATATTTTGTGTATTTATTTTGATACGATTTTACATTATTTTCTATGTGTATTTTGTATATATATTTAATAGAAATGTACGTTATTTTATGTGTATTTGTTTTCATTTCATACAACTTTTCATTATTTTATGTGTATTTTGTACACGTACAAATTTGTACGAATTTAACTAATTATATGTGTATTTTGTATAACAATTTTCATAAAAATTGAAATTAGTTTTTTTTTTGTATATATTTTTAAACAAATTTTCGTTATTTTATGTGTATTTTGTATATTTATTTTCCTACAAATATACGTTCTTTTATCGGAATTTTGTTTGTTTATTTTGATACGAATTTACATTATTTTATGTGTATTTGGTATATATATTTTTATACTATTTACATCATTTCATATGTATTTTGTATATATATTTTCATAGAAATTTACTCTATTTTATGTGTATTCGTATATATATTTTGATACAAATTTACATTATTGATGTGTATTTTGCATATGTATTTCAATACAAATTTACTTTATTGTATATGCATTTTGTATATTTATTTCAATACAAATTTAATTATTTCATGTGTATTTTTGTATATATATTTTTATGCATATATGCGTTATGATATGGGTATTTTGCATCTTTATTTTCATACAAATTGAAATTATTTTATTGATATTCTGTTTATTTATTTTGATACGATTTAACATTATTCTAAGTGTATTTTGTATATATATTTTTATACATATTTACATTATTTAATATATATTTTGTATATATATTTTATCCAAATTTACGTTATTTTATGTGTTTTTTTTATATATTTTCATACAAATTTACATTATTTTATGTGTACTTTGTATATGTATTTCAATACAAATTTGCCTAACTTTATGTGTATTTTGCATATCTATTTTCCAACAAATTTAAATTATTTTTGTGTATTTTTGTATTTATTTTTATACAAATTTTAGTTATTTTATTTGTATTTTGTATATATATTTTCCTGCAAATATACAATCTTTTATTAAAATTTTGTTTATTTATTTTATGAGTATTTTGTATATATATTTTTCTACGTATTTACATTATTTTATGTGTATTTTGTATATATATTTTAATAAAAATTTACATTATTTTATTGTGTGTATTCCTATTTATTTTGATACAAATTTTATACAAATTCATGTTATTTGTATATATATTTTCATACAAATTTATATTATTTTACGTGTATTTTTACATATTTTTCATTACAAATTTACCTTATTTTATAATTATTTTGTATATTTATTTCATTCAATTTTAAATTATTTTATGTATATATTTGTATTTGTATTTACGTAGTTTTATGTGTATTTTCTATATATATTTTCATCCAAAATTACATTATTTTATTGGTATTTTCTTTATTTAACTCGATACGAATTTAGATTTTTTCATAGGTATTTTGTATACATATGTTTATACTCATTTACATTATGTAATGTGTGTTTTGTATATATTTTTTAATGCAAATTTATTTTATGTGCATTTTTGTATATATATTTTTATAGAAATTTATTTATATTATGTGTATTTTGTATATGTTTTCTCATAAAAATTTACATTATTTTATTGGTATCTTGTTTATTTATTTTGATACGAATTACATGATTATATGTGTATTTTGTATATATTTTTTTATACGTAATTACATTATTTAATGTGTATTTTGTTTATATATTTTTATATAAAATTTACGTAATGATATGTGTATTTGAAAAAATATTTTGATACAAATTTACTTAATTTTATGTATTTTGTACATATATTTCAATTCAAATTAAGCTTATTTTGTGTGTATTTTGTATATCTATTTTCATACAAATTTAATTACTTTTGTGTATCTTTGTATATAGTTTTATATAAATTTACCTTATTTTATGTGCATTTTGTATATTTATATTTATACAAATACACATAAAATAAAGTAAATGTCCATAAAAATAAATATACAAAACACACATTAAATAATGTAAATGCGTATAAAAATATGTATACAAAATACCTATGAAATAATCTAAATTCGTATCGAATTAAACTAACAAAATACCAATAAAATAATGTAATTTTTGTTGAAAATATATATAGAAAATACACATAAAATAACCTAAACACAAATACATATATACACATCAAATAATTTAAGATTGAAGGAAATAAATATTGAAAATAAACATAAAATAAGGTAAATTTTGTTATGAAATATATGTAAAAATGCACATAAAATAATGTAGATTTGTATGAAAATATATATACAAATACACATAAAATAACATGAATTTGAATAAAATGTTTATGAAATTATATACGAATACACACAATAAAAAAAAATACACATAAAATAATGGAAATACGTAGAAAAATATATACAAAATACACATAAAATAAAGGAAATTCGTATCAGAAAAAATAGATAAAATTCCAATAAAAGAATGAATATTTGTAGGAAAATATATATAGAAAATACAAATAAAATAACTAAAATTTGTATAAAAATATATATACAAAAACACACACAAAAATTATTTAAATTTGTTTGAAAATAGATATGCAAAATACACATAAAATTAGGCAAATTTGTATTGAAATACATATACAAAATACTTATAAAATAATGTAAGTTTGAATGAAAATATATAAACAAATACACTTAAAATAACGTAAAATTGTATGAAATATCGTATCAAAATAAATACACAGAATATTAATAAAATAATATAAATTTGCATGAAAATAAAGATGCAAAATACCCATAAAATAACTCATTTTTTATAAAAATATATATACCAAAACACACATAAAATATTTGAATTTGTATTAAAATAAATATACGAAATGCACACACAATTAGGTAAATTTGTATTGAAATAGATATGCAAAATACATATAAAACAATGTAAATTTGTTTCAAAATATATATACGAAAACACATAAAATAACGCAGATTTCTATTAAGATATATATACAAAATACACATAAAATGAAGTAAATACGTATAAAAAAATGTGCACAAAATACACATAAAATAATGTAAACTCGTATCGAAATAAATAAACAAAATACTATATATATATATATATATATATATATATATATATATATATATATATATATATATATATATATATATATATATATATATATACATATATATATAGATATATATATATATATATATATATATATATATATATATATATATATATATATATATATATATATATATATATATATATATATATATATATATATATATATACATATATATATATATATACAAAATGCACATACAATAAGGTAAATTTGTATTGAAAGAATATGCAAAATACACATAAAACAATGTATATATGTTTCAAAATATATATACAAATACACATAAAATAACGTAGATTTCTATTGAAATATATATACAAAAAATAGATGAAATGACGTAAATACGTATAAAAATATATGTACACAATACACATTAAATAATGTAAATTCGTGTCAAAATAAATAAACAAAATATCAATAAAAGAATGTTTATTTGTATAAAAATAAATATACAAAATACACATTAAATATTGTAAATTTGTATAAAACTCTATACAAAAATACACAAAAAATAATTTAAATTTGTATGAGAATTAATATACAAAAGACACATAAAATTAGGTAAATTTGTATTGAAATACATATACAAAATACACATAAAATAATGTAAATTTGAATGAAAATATATAAACAAATACACTTAAAAAAACGTAAATTTGTATGAAATATATATATAAAATACACATTAAATAATGTAAATATGCATAAAAAAATATATAGAAAAGACAAATAGAATAATGTAAAATAGAATCAAAATAAATGCACAGAATATTAATAAAATAATGTAAATTTGTATGAAAATAAAGATGCAAAATACCCATAAAACAACGCATTTTTTATGAAAATATATATATCAAAATACACATAAAATATTTAAATTTGTATTACAATAGATACAATAGATAAAAATATATACAAAATACACATAAAATAATGTAAATTCGTATCAAAATAGATAAACAAAATTTCCTCTAAAAGAATGTATATTTCTAGGAAAATATATATACAAAATACAAATAAAATAACAAAAATTTGTATAAAAATATATACAAAAAGACACAAAAATAATTTAAATTTGTTTCAAAATAGATATGCAAAATACACATGAAATTAGGCAAATTTTTATTGAAATACATATACAAAATACACATAAAATAATGTAAATTTGTATGAAACTATATAAACAAATACACATAAGATAACGTAAATTTCCATAAAATATATGTAAAATATACATTAAATAATGTAAATATGTAAAAATATGTATACAAAATACAGAGAATAACGTAAAATCGTATCAAAATCAATAAACAGACTATCAATAAAATAATGCAAATTTGTATGAAAATAAAGATGCAAAATACCCATGTAATAACGCATATGTTTAAAAATATATATACAAAAATACACATAAAATAATTCAATTTGTATCAAAATAAATATATAAAAGGCACATACAATAAAGAAAATTTGTATTGAAATAGATATGAAAATACAAATAAATAATGTAAATGGGTATCAAAATACATTTACGAATACACATAGAATAGAGGAAATTTCTATGATATTATATATTTAAAATACATATAAAATTATGTAAATAAGTATATATATATATATAGATATATATATATATATATATATATATATATATATATATATATATATATATATATATATATATATATATATATATATATATATATATATATATATATATATATATATATATATATATATATATATATATATATATATATATATATATATATATATATATATATATATATATATATATATATATATATATATATATATATATATATATATATATATATATATATATATCAAATACACCTAAAATAATGAAAATTCGTATCAAAATCAATAAACAAAATTCCGATAAAAGAACGTACAAATTTACATTATTTTATGTGTATTTTGTACATGTATTTAAATACAAATTTAACTAATTATATGTGTATTTTGTATATTTATTTTCCTACAAATATACGTTCTTTTATCGGAATTTTGTTTATTTATTTTAATTTTCATTTTTTTAGGTGTATTTGATATATATATTTTTATATTTATTTACATAATTTTATATGTATTTTGAATATATTTTCATAGAAATTTACTCTATATGTATATAAAAAAAACACAAAAATAATTTAAATTTGTATGAAAATAAATATACAAAATACACATGAAATTAGGTAAATTTGTATTTAAATACATATACAAAATACACTTAAAATAATGTAAATTTGAATGACATTATATAAACAAATACACTTAAAATAACGTTAATTTGTATAAAATATATATAAAAATACACATTAAATAATGAAAATATGTATAAAAAAATATATACAAAACACAAATAGTATAATATAAAATCGTATCAAAATATATACACAGAATATTAATAAAATAATACACATTTGTATGAAAACTAAGATGCAAAATACCTATAAAATAACGCATTTATTATAAAATTATTTATACCAAAATACACATAAAATATTTGAATTTGTATTAAAATAAATATACAAAATGCACATACAATAAGGTAAATTTGTATTGAAATAGATATGCAAAATACATATAAAACAATGTAAATTTGTTTCAAAATATATATACGAATTCACATAAAATAACGTAGATTTCTATAAATATATATATATATATATATATATATATATATATATATATATATATATATATATATATATATATATATATATATATATATATATATATATATATACAAAATACAAATAAAATTAAGTAAATACGAATTCAAAATGTATACAAAATACACATAAAATAATGTAGATTCGTATAAATATAAATAAACAAAATATCAATAAGAGAATGTGTATTTGTATAAATATAAATATAAAAAAAATGCACATAAAATAACGTAAATTTGTATAAAACTTAATAAAAAAATACACAGAAGTAATTAAATTTGTATGAAAATAGATATACAAAATACACACAAAATAAGTTAAATTGGAATTGAAATATATAAAAAAATACATAAAATAAAGTAAATTCGTTTCAAAATATTTTTAACAAATACACATATTATAACGTAACTTTGTAAAAAAATATATAAACAAAATACACATTAAGTAATGTAAATACGTATAAAAAAATATTTACCCAATACACAAATAATCAAGTCATTCGTATCAAAATAAATACACAAAAAACTAATTAAATAATGTAAATTTGTATGAGAAAACATATACAAAAAACACATAAAATAACGTTTTAAGTTTCTATAAAAATATATGTACAAAAATGCACATAAAATTAGTTTGCATAAAAAAATATATACAAAACACTCATTAGGTAATGTAAATGAGTATAAAAATATGTATACAAAATACATATGAAATAATCTAAATTCGTATCGAGTTAAACTAAGAAAATAACAATAAAATAATGTAATTTTGGATGAAAATATAAATAGAAAACACACATAAAATAACCTAAATACAAATACAAATATACACATTAAATAATTTAAAATTGAATGAAATAAATATACAAAATAAACATAAAATAAGGTAAATTTGTAATAAAATATATGTAAGAATACACATAAAATAATATAAATTTGTATGAAAATATATATACAAATACACATAAAATAGCATAAATTTGTATAAAATTTGTTTCAAAATATATACGAATACACACAATAAAATAACGTAAATTTTTATGAAAATGTATATATAAAATACAAATAAAATAATTTAAATACGTAGAAAAATATCTATACAAAATACACATAAAATAATGTAACTTCGTAAAAAATTAGATACACAAAATTCCAATAAAAGAATGTATATTTGTAGGAAAATATATATACAAAAAACAAATAAAATAACTAAAATTTGTATAAAAATATATACAAAAATACACAGAAATAATTTAAATTTGTTTGCAAATAGATATGCAAAATACACATAAAGTTAGGCAAATTTGTATTGAAATACATATACAAAACTCACATGAAATAATGTAAATTTGTATGAAAATATATAAACAAATACATATAAGATAACGTAAATTTGGATAAAATATATATACAAAATATACATTAAATATTTTATATATGTATAAAAATATATTATATTATATATATTTTTATTGATATTTGCGTTAATTATGTTTATTTTGTATATGTTTTCTCATAGAGATTTAAATTATTTTATTAGTATTTTGTCTATTTATTTTGATACGAATTACATGATTATTTGTGTATTTTGTACATTTTTTTATACGTATCTACATTATTTAATGTGTATTTTGTTTATATATTTTTATACAAATTTACGTTATTATATGTGTATTTGTATAAGTATTTTGATACAAATTTACATTATTTTATGTATTTTGTATATATATTTCAATTCAAATTTAGCTTATTTTATGTGTATTTTGTATATCTATTTATTTTAATACAAAATCAAATATTTTATGTTTTTTCGTTTATATTTTTATAAAAAAATGCGTTATTTTATGGGTATTTTGCATCTTAATTTTCATACAAATTTACATTATTTTATCAATATTTTCTGTATTTATTTTGATACGATTTTACATTATTTTATTTGTGTTTTGTTTTTATTTTTTTATACATATTTACATTATTTAATGTGTTTTTTATATATATATACTTGATACAAATTTACATTATTTTAAGTCTAGATGTTTATATATTTTCATTCAAATTAACATTATTTTATGTGTATTTTGTATATGTATTTCAATACAAATTTACCTAATTTTATATGTTTTAAATTATTTGTGTGTATTTTTGTATATAGTTTTATACAAATTTAGGTTATTTTATGTGTATTTTGTATATCTATTTTCATACAAATACACATTCTTTTCATGATATTTTGTTTATTTATTTTGACACGAATTAACATTATTTAATGTGTATTTTGTATATATATTTTTATACGTATTTACATTATTTCAAGTGTATTTTGTATATATATTTCGATAAAAATCTACGTTATTTTATGTGTATTCGTATATATATTTTAAACAAATTTACATTGTTTTATGTGTATTTTGCATATTTTTTCAATACAAATTTACCTTATTGTATGTGCATTTTGTATATTAATTTTAATACAAATTTGATTAATCTATGTGTATTGTTGTATATGTATTTTTATAAAAATATGCTTTATTTTATGGGTATTTATCATCTTTATTTTCACACAAATTTACATTATTTTATTGATATTCTGTGTATTTATTTTGATATGAATGTACATTATTCTATGTGTATTTTGTATATATATTTTATATAAAATGTCTTTGTTTTCATTTCATACAAATCTACATTATTTTATGTGTTTTTTGTACATGTATTTAAATACAAATTTAACTAGTTATATGTGTATTTTGTATATCTATTTTGTATGTATATTTTCATAGAAATTTACTCTATTTTATGAGTATTAGTATATATATTTTGATACAAATTTACATTATTGATGTGTATTTTGCATATCTATTTCAATACAAATTTACTTTATAGTACGTGCATTTTGTATATTTATTTTAATACAAATTTAATTATTTTATATATATTTTTTTATATATATATTTATGCAAAAATGCGTTATTATATGGATATTTTGCATCTTTACATTATTTTATTGATATTCTCTTTATTTATTTTGATACGATTTAACATTATTCTATGTGTATTTTGTATATATTTTTATTATACATATTTACATTATTTAATGTTCATTTTGTATACATATTTTATCCAAATTTACATTATTTTATGTGTATTTGTTTATATATTTTCATACAAATTTACATTATTTTATGTGTTTTTTGTATATATATTTTTCTACGTATTTAAATTATTTTGTGTATTTTGTATATACATTTTCATAAAAAAATTACGTTATTTTATTGTGTGTATAAGTATATATTTTGATACAAATTTTATACAAATTCATGTTATTTAATGTGTATTTGTATATATATTTTCATACAATTTTATATTATTTTATGTGTATTTTTTCATATATTTCATTACAAATTTACCTTATTTTATGTTTATTTTGTATATTTATTTCATTCAATTTTAAATGATTTTATGTGTATATTTGTATTTGTATTTAGGTTATTTTATGTGTATTTTGTATATATATTTTCATCCAAAATTATAATATTTTATTGGTATTTTCTTAATTTAATTCGATACGAATTTAGATTATTTCATAGGTATTTTGTATACATATTTTTATACTCATTTACATTATCTAATGTGTGTTTTGAATATTTATTTTTTATGCAAATTTATTTTGTTCATTTTTGTACATATATTTTTATAGAAATTTGCGTTATTTTATGTATATAGTTTTATATAAATTTACGTTATTTTATGTGCATTTTGTATATTTATATTTATACAAACACATTCTTTATTATGTATATTGTTTATTTACATTTATATGAATTTACATTATTTTATGTGTATTTTGTATACATTTTTTATACGTATTAACTTAATTTTATGTGTTTTTTGTATATGTATTTTTATAGAAATCTACGTTATTTTATGTATATTCGTATATGTATTTTGAAACTAATTAACATTATTTGATTTGTATTTTGCATATCTATTTCAATACAAATTTACCTTATTGTATGTGCGTTTTGTATATTTATTTTAATACAAATTCAAATATTTCATGTGTATTTTGGTATCAATATTAATTTTCATACAAATTTACATTATTTTATTAATATTCTGTGTATATATTTTGATACGATTTTACATTATTCTATTTGTGTTTTGTATATATATATATATATATATATATACAATATATACAATACAATACAATATATATATTGTATATATGCAAGATACACATTAAATAATGTAAATGTGTATAAAAAAATATATACAAAAAATAAATAGAATAATGTAAAATCCTATCAATATAAATACACAGAATATCAATAAAATAATGTAAATTTGTATGAAAAGAAGGATGCAAAATTCCCATAAAATAGCGCATTTTTTATAAAAATATATATACCAAAATACACATGAAATATTTAAATTTGTATTGAAATAAATATACAAAATGCATATACAGTAAGGTAAATATGTATTGAATGAGATATTCAAAAATACATATAAAACAAAGTAAATTTGTTTCAAAATATATATATACGAATACACATAAAATAACGTAGATTTCTATAGAAATATATATACAAAATACACATGAAATTATGTAAATACGTATAAAAATATATATACAAAATCTAGGTAAATTCGTGTCAAATTAAATAAACAAAATATCATGAAAATAATGTTTATTTGTATGAAAATAAATAATAGATAATAAATTTGTATGAAATATATATCCAAGATACACATTAAATAATTTAAATATGTATAAAAAATATATATACAAAAAACAAATAGAATAATGTGAAATCGTATTAAAATAAATACACCGAATATTAATAAAATGATGTAAATTTGTATGAAAATAAAGATGCAAAATTCCCATTAAATTGCGCATTTCTTATAAAAATATATATACCAAAATACACATAAAATATTTAAATTTGTATTGAAATAAATATACAAAATGCACATACAATAAGGTAAACTTGTATTGAAAGAGATATGCAAAAATACATATAAAACAATGTAAATTTGTTTCAAAATATATATACGAATACACATAAAATAACGTAGATTTCTATAAAAATATATATACAAAATACACATAAAATTAAGTAAATACGTATAAAAATAGATATACAAAATACACATAGAATAATGTAAAATTGTTTAAAAAAAATAAACATAATATAAATAAAATAATGTAAATTTGTATGAAAATAAAAATGCAAAATACCCATAAAATAAAGCATATTTTCATAAAAATACATATACAAAAAAACACATAGCATAATTAAATTTGTATTAAAATTAATATACAAAATGCATATACAATAAGGTAAATTTGTATTGAAAAAATATCCAAAATACACATAAAACAGTGTAAATTTATTTCAAAATCTATATACGAATACTCATAAATCAACGTAGATTTCAATAGAAATATATATACAAAATACACATCAAATGATGTAAACACGTATAAAAATATAAAATATATATAAATATATATAAAATACACATTAAATAATGTAAATTCGCGTCAAAATAAATAAACAAAATATCAATAAAAGAATGTGTATTTGTATGAAAATAGATATACCATATACACATAAAATCACCTAAACTTGTATAAAACTATATACAAAAATACACAAAAATAATTTTAATTTTTATGAAAATAAATATACAAAATACACATAAAATAAGGTAAATTTGTATTGAAATACATTTACAAAATACACATAAAATAATGTAAATTTGAATGAAAATATATAAACAAATACACTTAAAATAACGTAAATTTGTATAAAATATATATAAAAAATACACATTAAATAATGTAAATATGTATAAAAAAATATATACAAAACACAAATAGAATAATATAAAATCGTATCAAAATAAATACACAGAATATTAATAAAATAATGTAAATTTGTATGAAAATTAAGATGCAAAATACCCAAAAAATAACGCATTTTTTATAAAAAATATATATACCAAGACACACATAAAATATTTGAATTTGTATTAAAATAAATATACAAAATGCACATACAATAAGGTAAATTTGTATTGAAATAGATATGCAAAATACATATACAACCATGTAATTTTTTTTCAAAATATATATACGAATACATATAAAATAACATAGATTTCTATGAAAATAAATATACAAAATACAAATAAAATGAAGTAAATACGTATAAAAAAATTTAATTTAAAATATTTTGTGTATTTTTGTATATAGTTTGATACAAATTTAGGTTATTTTATGTGTATTTTATATATCTATTTTCATACCAATACACATTCTTTTATTGATATTTTGTTTATTTATTTTGACGCGAATTTACAGTATTTAATGTGTATTTTGTATATATATTTTATACGTATTTACATCATTTCAAGTGTATTTTGTATATATATTCCTAAAGAAATCAACGTTATTTTATGTGTATATATATTTTGAAACAAATTTTTCAATACAAATTTACCTTATTGTATGTGCATTTTGTATATTAATTTTAATAAAAATTTAATTATTCTATGTGTATTTTTGTATATGTATTTAAAAAAAAATGCTTTATTTTATGGGTATTTTCCATCTTTATTTTCATACAAATTTAAATTATTTTATTGATATTCTGTGTACTTATTTTGATATGATTTTACATTATTCTATGTATGACAAAAATAAATACAGAATTCACAAAAATTGATTTGCAATATACATATAAACAATGTAAATTTGTTTCAAAATATATATACGAATACACATGAAATAAGGTAGATTTCTATAAAAATATATATACAAAATACACATAAAATTAAGTAAATACGTATAAAAAATGAATACAAAATTCACATTAAATAATGTAAATTAGTATCAAAATTAATAAACAAAATACCAATAAAAGAATGTGTATTTGTAAAAATATATATATACAAAATACACATTAAATAATATAAATTTGTTTAAAACTATACAAAATACACATGAAATGATGTAAATACGAATAAAAATATATATACAAAATACACATTAAATAATGTAAATTTGTATCAAACTATATACAAAAATACACAACAATATTTTAAATTTGTATGAAATACATACACAAAATACACATAAAATAATGTAAATTTCAATGAAAATACATAAACAAATACACATAAAATAACGTAAATTTGTATAAAAAAATATGTACAAAACACAAATAGAATAATGTAAAATCGTATCAAAATAAATACACAGAATATTAATAAAACAATGTAAATTTGTATGAAAAAAAAGGAAAATACCCATAAAATAATGCATTTTTTTTATTTATAAAAGTATATATACCAAAATACACATCAAAAAATTAAATTTGTATTAAAATAAATATACAAAAAACACATATAATAAGGTAAATTTGTATTGAAATAGATATGCAAAATACATATAAAACAATGTAAATTTGTTTCAAAATATATGTACGAATACCTAATAAAATAACGTAGATTTCTTTAAAAATATATATAAAAAAATACACATAAAATGAAGTAAATACGTATAAAATGTATACAAAATACATAAAATAATGTAAATTGTATCAAAATAAAGAAACAAAATACCAATAAGAGAATGTGTATTTGTATAAATATAAATAAAAAATACACATAAAATAACGTAAATTTATATAAAACTATATACAAAAATACACGGATGAAATTAAATTTGTATGAAAATATATACAAAATACACACAAAATAAGCTAAATTTGAATTGAAATATATATACAAAATACATGAAATAAAGTAAATTTGTATCAAAATATTTATACAAATACACATATAATAACGTAAATTTGTATGAAAATATATAAACAAAATAACATTAAATAATGTAAATACGTATAAAAAATATGTACAAAATACACATATAATCATGTAATTCGTATCAAAATAAATAAACAAAATACCAATAAAATAATATAAATTTGTATGAGTAAACGTGTATGTTGCATATTTTTTCAATACAAATTTATCTTATTATATACGCATTTTGTATATTAATTTTAATACAAATTTAATTATTCGATGTTTTATTTTTTGGGTATTTTGCATCTTTATTTTCATACAAATTTACATTATTTTATTGATATTCTGCTCATTCATTTTGATACGAATTGACATTATTCTATGTGTATTTTGTATATATTTTTCATACAAATTTACGTTATTTTATGTGTGTTTGTTTATATATTTTGACACAAATTTACAATATTTTATGGGTATTTTGTATATACATTTCAAAAGAAATTTACCTAGTTTTATGTGTATTTTGAAAATCTATTTTCATACAAACTCAAATTATTTCAATGTATTTTATTTAGTTATGTTATGTGTATTTTGTAAATTTATTTTCATTCAAATATATATTATTTTATTGGTGTTTTGTTGATTTATATTGATACGAATTTTGTTTATTTTATATGTACTTTGTATATATATTTTTATACGCTTTTACATTATTTAATATTTATTTTGAATATATATTTTTATACAAATTCATGGTATTTTATGTGTATTTGTATATATATTTTCATATAAATTTACATTATTTTATGTGTATTTTGTACATATATTTTATTATAAATCTACCTTATTTTATGTTTCTTTTGTATGTATTTTGTATATTTATATGTATCCAAATACACATTCTTTTATTAGTATTTTGTTTATTTATTTTAATTCGAATTTACATTATTTTATGTGTATTTTGTATACATTTTTTTATACGTATTTACTTAATTTTATGTGTATTTTGTATATATATTTTTATAGAAATCTACGTTTTTTTATTTCTATTCGTATATATATTTTGAAACAAATTTACATTGTCTTATATGTATTTTTGCATATCTCTTTCAATACAAATTTACCTTATTGTATGTGCATTTTGTATATTTATTTCAATACAAATTTAAATATTTTATGTGTATTTTGGTATATATATTTTATATGAAATGCGCTATTTTATGGAAATTTTGCATCTTTATTTTATTCAAATTTACATTATTTTATTAATATTCGGTGTATTTATTTTGATACGATTTTACATTATTCTATTTGTTTTTTGTATATACTTTTTTATACATATTTACATTATTTAATGTGTGTCTTGCATATATATTTTAGACAAATTTATTATCTATTATCTATTTTCATACAAATACACATTCTTTTCATGATATTTTGTTTATTTATTTTGACACGAATTTACATTGTTTGATATGTATTTTGTATATATATTTTTATACGTATTTACATAATTTCATATGTATTTTGTATATATATTTCTATAGAAATCTACTTTATTTTATATGTATTCGTATATATATTTTGAAATAAATTTACATTGTTTTATATGTATTTTTGAATATCTCTTTCAATACAAATTTACCTTACTGTATATGCATTTTGTATATTTATTTCAGTACAAATTTAAATATTTTATGTGTATTTTGGTATATATATTTTTATAAAAAATGCGATAATTTCTGGGAATTTTGCATCTTTATTTTCATACAAATTTACATTATTTTATTGATAATCTGTGTATTTATTTTGATACGATTTTACATTATTCTATTTGTTTTTTGTATATATTTTTTTATACACATTAACATTATTTAATGTGTATCTTGCATATATATTTTATACAAATTTACGTTATTTTAAGTGTATTTGTTTATATATTGTCATTCAAATTTACATTATTTGATGTGTATTTTTTATATGTATTTCAATACAAATTTACCTAATTTTATGTGTATTTTGTATATTTCTTTTCAAACAAATTTAAATTATTTTTGTGTATTTGTGTATATAGTTTTATACAAATTTAGGTTATTTTATGTACGCATTTACATTATTTAGTGTGTTTTATATATATATATATATATATATATATATATATATATATATATATATATATATATATATATATATATATATATATATATATATATATATATATATATATATATATATATATATATATATATATATATATATATATTTATGCAAATTTACTTTATTTTATTTGCATTTTTGTACATATATTTTTATAGAAATTTGCGTTATTTGTATATGTTTTCTCATAGAAATCTACATTATTTTATTGCTATTTATTTTGATACGAATTACATGATTATATGTGTATTTTGTACATATTCTTTATACGTATTTACATTACTTAATGTGTATTTTGTTTATATATTTTTAAACAAAATATTTGTATAAATATTTTGATACAGATTTACATTATTTTATGTATTTTGTATGTACATTTCAATTCAAATTTAGCTTACTTTAGCTGTATTTTGTATATATATTTTCATACAAATTTAATTACTTCTGTGTATTTTTGTATATAGTTTTTTACAAATTTATTATATATTATATGTATTTTGTATATTTATATTTATACAAATACACATTCTTTTACTGGTATTTTGTTTATTTATTTTGATACGATTTTTATGTGTATTTTGTATTCATTTTTTTATACGTATTTACTTCATTTTATGTGTATTTTGTATATATTTTTATAGAAATCTACGTTATTTTATGTGTATTCGTATATATATTTTGAAACAAATTTACATTGTTTTACATGTATTTTGCATATCTATTTCAATACAAATTTACCTTATAGTATGTGAATTTTTTATATTTATTTTAATACAAATTTTAATATTTTAGGTGTATTTAGGTATATATTTTTATAAAAAATGCTTTATTTTATGGCTATTTTGCATCTTTATTTTCATACAAATTTACATTATTTTATTAATATTCTGTGTATTTATTTTTGATCCGATTTTACATTATTCTATTTCTGTTTTGTATATATTATTTATACATATTTACATTATTTAATGTGTATTTTGTATATATATTTGATACAAACTTACGTTATTTTAAGTGTATATGTTTATATATTTTCATTCAAATTTCCATTATTTTATGTGTATTTTGTATAATTATGTATTTCAGTACAAATTTACCTAATTTTATGTGTATTTTGTATATTTATTTTCATACAAATTTTAATTTTTTTTGTGTATTTTCGTATATAGTTTTATACAAACTTAGGTTATTTTATGAGTATTTTGTATATTTATTTTCATACAAATACACATTCTTTTATTGATATTTTGTTTATTTATTTTGATGCGAATTTAAATTATTTAATGTGTATTTTGTATATATATAATTTTATACGTATTTACATCATTTCATGTGTATTTTGTATATATATATTTCTATAGATATCTACGTTATTTTATGTGTATTCGTATATAGATTTTTAAACAAATTTACACTTTTATGTGCATTTTGTGTATTTTTTCAATAAAATTTTCCTTATTGTACGTGCATTTTTTATATTAATTTTAATACAAATTTAATTATTCTATTTGTATTTTTGTATATGTATTTTTAAAAAAAATATGCTTTATTTTATGGGTATTTTGCATCTTTATTTTCATACAAATTTACATTATTTTATTGATATTCTGTGTATTTATTTTGATACGATTTTACATTATTCTATGTATATTTTGTATATCTATTTTATACAAATGTACGTTATTTTATGTGAATTTGTTTTCATTTCATTCAAATTTACATTATTTTATGTGTATTTTGTACATGTATTTAAATACAAATTTAACTAATTATATGTGTATTTTGTATATCTATTTTCATACAAATTGAAATTTATTTTTTAGTTTTTTTTTGTATATATCTTTATTCAAATTTTCGGAATTTTATGTGTATTTTGTATATTTATGTTCCTACAAATATACGTTCTTTTATCGGAATTTTGTTTATTTATTTTGATACGAATTTTCATTTTTTTAGGTGTATTTAATATATATATTTTTATACTTATTTACATAATTTTATATGTATTTTGAATATATATTTTCATAGAAATTTACTCTATATGTTTATACAAAAAAATACAAAAATAATTTAAATTTGTATGAAAATAAATATACAAAATACACATAAAATTAGGTAAATTTGTATTGAAATACATATACAAAATACACTTAAAATAATGTAAATTTGTATAAAATATATATAAAAAATACACATTAAATAATGAAAATATGTATAAAAAAAATATATACAAAACACAAATAGTATAATATAAAATCGTATCAAAATATGTACACAGAATATTAATAAAATAATGTACATTTGTATGAAAACTAAGATGCAAAATACCTATAAAATAACGCATTATTTATAAAATTATATATACCAAAATACACATAAAATATTTGAATAAGTATTAAAATAAATATACAAAATGCAAATACAATAGGTAAATTTGTATTGAAATAGATATGCAAAATACATATAAAACAATGTAAATTTGTTTCAAAATATATATACGAATACACATAAATACAAATAAAATTAAGTAAATACGAATCAAAAATGTATACAAAATACACATAAAATAATGTAAATTCGTATAAATATAAATAAACAAAATACCAATAAGAGAGTGTGTATTTGTATAAATATAAATATACAAAATGCACATAAAATAACGTAAATTTGTATAAAACTATATACAAAAATACACAGAAATAATTAAATTTGTATGAAAATTGATATACAAAATACACACAAAATAAGCTAAATTTGAATTCAAATATATATCCAAAATACATATAATAAAGTAAATTCGTTTCAAAATATTTTTAACAAATACACATATAATAACGTAAATTTGTAAAAAAATATATAAACAAAATACACATTAAGTAATGTAAATACGTATAAAAAATATTTACAAAATACACAAATAATCAAGACATTCGTATCAAAATAAATAAACAAAAAACTAATTAAATAATGTAAATTTGTATGAGAAAACATATACAAAATACACATAAAATAACGTTTTAAGTTTCTATAAAAATATATATACAAAAATGCACATAAAATTAGTTTGCATAAAATATATACAAAACACATTAGATAATATAAATGAGTATAAAATATGTATACAAAATACCTATGAAATAATCTAAATTGTATTTTGGATTTTTTGAAAATTTTCATTATTTTATGTGTATTTTGTATATGTATTTCAATACAAATTTACCTAATTTAATATGTTTTTTGTATATTTATTTTCATACAAGTTTAAACTATTTTTGTGTATTTTTGTATATAGTTTCATACAAATACACATTCTTTTCATGATATTTTGTTTATTTATTTTGACACGAATTAACATTATTTAATGTGTATTTTCTATATATATTTTATACGTATTCACATTATTTCAAGTGTATTTTGTATATATATTTCTATAGAAATCTGTGTTATTTTATGTGTATTCGTATATATATTTTGAAACAAATTTACATTGTTTTATGTGTATTTTGCATATTTTTTCAATACAAATTTACCTTATTGTATGTGCATTTTGTATATTAATTTTAATACAAATTTGATTAATCTATGTGTATTTTGTATATGTATTTTTATAAAATATGCTTTATTTTATGGGTATTTTGCATCTTTATTTTCATACAGATTTACATTATTTTATTGATATTCTGTGTATTTATTTTGATATGATTTTACATTATTCTATGTGTATGTTGTATATATATTTTATATAAAATGTATTTGTTTTCATTTCATACAAATCTACATTATTTTATGTGTTTTTTGTACATGTATTTAAATACAAATTTAACTAGTTATATGTGTATTTTGTATATCTATTTTATATGTATATTTTCATAGAAATTTACTCTATTTTATGAGTATTCGTATATATATTTTGATACAAATTTACATTATTAATGTGTTTTTTGCAATTTAATTTCAATACAAATTTACTTTTATTGTACGTGCATTTTGTATATTTATTTTAATACAAATTTAATTATTTTATATGTATTTTTGTATATATATTTTTATGCAAATATGCGTTATTATATGGATATTTTGCATCTTTATTTTCATACAAATTTACATTATTTTATTGATATTCTCTTTATTTATTTTGATACGATTTAACATTATTCTATGTGTTTTTTGTATATATTTTTTTTAATACATATTTACATTATTTAATGTTCATTTTGTATATATTTTATCCAAATTTACATTATTTTATGTGTATTTGTTTATATATTTTCATACATATTTACATTATTTTATGTGTTTTATGTATATATATTTTTCTACGTATTTAAATTATTTTATGTGTATTTTGTATATACATTTTCATAAAAAAATTACGTTATTTTATTGTGTGTATAAGTATATATTTTGATACAAATTTTATATAAATTCATGTTATTTAATGTGTATTTGTATATATATTTTCATACAAATTTATATTATTTTATGTGTATTTTTTCATATATTTCATTACAAATTTACCTTATTTTAAGTTTATTTTGAATATTTATTTCATTCAATTTTAAATTATTTTATGTGTATATATATATTTGTATTTAGGTTATTTTATGTGTATTTTGTATATATATTTTCATCCAAAATTACATTATTTTATTGGTATTTCTTAATTTAATTCGATACGAATTTAGATTATTTCATAGGTATTTTGTATACATATTTTTATACTCATTTACATTATCTAATGTGTGTTTTGTATATATATTTTTATGCAAATTTATTTAATGTTCATTTTTGTACATATATTTTTATAGAAATTTGCGTTATTTTATGTATATAGTTTTTTTTATAAATTTACGTTATTTTATGTGCATTTTGTATATTTATATTTATACATATACACATTCTTTTATTGGTATATTGTTTATTTACATTTATACGAATTTACATTATTTTATGTGTATTTTGTATACATTTTTTTATACGGGTTTACTTAATTTTATGTGTATTTTGTATATGTATTTTTTAGAAATCTACTTTATTTTATGTGTATTCGTATATATATTTTGAAACAAATTTACATGATTTTATATGTATTTTGCATATCTATTTCAATACAAATTTACCTTATTGTATGTGCATTTTGTATATTTATTTTAATACAAGTTCAAATATTTTATGTGTATTTTGGTATCAATAATTTTATAAAAAATGCGTTATTTTATAGGTATTTTGCATCTTAATTTTCATACAAACTTACATTATCTTATTAATATTCTGTGTATATATTTTGATACGATTTTACATTATTGTATTTGTGTTTTGTGTATATTTTTTTATACATATTTACATTATTTAATGTGTATTTTGTATTTATATTTCATACAAATTTACGTTATTATATGTGTATTTGTTTATATATTTTTTTTCAAATTTACATTATTTTATGTGTATTTTGTATATCTATTTCAATACAAATTAACCTAATTTTGTGTATTTTGTATATTTCTTTTCAGACAAATTTAAAATATTTTTTTGTATTTTTGTATATAGTTTTATACAAACTTAGGTTATTTTATGAGTATTTTGTATATCTATTTTCATACAAATACACATTCTTTTATTGATATTTTGTTTATTTATTTTGACGCGAATTTAAATTATTTAATGTGTATTTTGTATATATATTTTTATACGTATTTACATCATTTCATGTGTATTTTGTATATATTTTTCTATAGAAATCTACGTTATTTTATGTGTATTCGTATATAAATTTTTAAACAAATTTACACTTTTATGTGTATTTTGCATATTTTTTCAATACAAATATACTTTATTGTACAAAATACACATAGAATAATGTCAATTCGTATCAAAATGAATTAGCAGAATATCAATAAAATAATGTAAATTTCTATGAAAATAAAGATGCAAAATACCCATAAAATAAAGCATATGTTTATAAAAATACTGATACAAAAATACACATCGAATAATTAAATTTGTATTAAAATTAATATACAAAATGCGTATATAATAAGGTAAATTTGTATTGAAAAAATATACAACATACACGTTTACTCATACAAATTTATATTATTTTACAGGTATTTTGTTTATTTATTTTGATACGAATTACATGATTATATGTGTATTTTGTACATATTTTTTTACACGTATTTACATTATTTAATGTTTATTTTGTTTATATATTTTCATACAAATTTACCTCATTATAATGTGTATTTGTATTAATATTTTGATACAAATTTGATTTATTTCATGTATTTTGTATATATATTTCAATTCAAATCTAGCTTATTTTATCTGTATTTTGTATATCTATTTTCATACGAATTTAATTACTTCTGTGTATTTTTGTATATAGTTTTATACAAATTTACGTTATTTTATGTGTATTTTGTATATTTATATATATACAAATACACATTCTTTTATTGGTATTTTGTTTATTTATTTTGATACGAATTTACATTATTTTATGTGTATTTTGTATACATTTTTTTATACGTATTTACTTCATTTTATGTGTATTTTGTATATATATTTTTATACAAATCTACGTTATTTTATGTGTATTCGTATATATATTTTGAAACAAATTTACATTGTTTTATATGTATTTTGCATATCTATTTCAATACAGATTTACCTTATTGTATGTGTATTTTGTATATTTATTTTATTACAAATAAATTTTTATATATGTATTTTTGTATATATATTTTAATAAAAAAAAATGCGTTATTTTATGGGCATTTTGCCTCTTTATTTTCATACAAATTAAAATTCTTTTATTAATATTCTGTGTATTTATTTTGATACGATTTTACATTATTCTATTTGAGTTTTGTATATTTTTTTTATACAAATTTACGTTATTTTAAGTGTATTTGCTTATGTATTTTCATTCAAATTTACATTATTTTATGTGTATTTTGTATATGTATTTCAATACAAATTTACCTAATTTTATGTGTATTTTGTATATTTATTTTCATACAAATTTAAATTATTTTTGTGTATTTTTGAATATAGTTTTATACAAATATATGTTATCTTATGTGTATTTTGTATATTTATTTTCATACAAATACGCATTCTTTTATTGATATATTTTGACGCGAATTTACATTATCTAATGTGTATTTTGTGTATATATATATATATATATATATATATATATATATATATATATATATATATATATATATATATATATATATATATATATATATATATATATATATATATATATATATATATATATATACGTATTTACATCCTTTCATGTGTATTTTGTATATTTATAAAAAAATGAGTTATTTTATGGGTATTTTGCATCTTTATTTTCATACAAATTTACATAATTTTATTTACATTCTGTGTTTTTATTATCATACGATTTTACATTATTCTATTTGTGTTTTGTATATATATTTTTATACATATTTACATTATATAACGAGTATTTTGTATATATATTTTATACAAATTTACGTTAATTTAAGTGTATTTGTTTATATATTTTCATTCAAATTTAAACTATTTTATGTGTATTTTGTATATGTATTTCTATACAAGTTTACCTAGTTTTATGTGTATTTTGTATATTTATTTTTATACAAATTTAATTAATTGTTGTATATTTTATATATAGTTTTATACAAATTTACGTTATTTTATGTGTATTTTGTATATGTATTTTCATACAAATACACATTCTTTTATTGATATTTTCCTTATTTATTTTGACACGAATTTACATTATTTAATGAGTATTTTGTATATATATTTTTATACGTATTTACATCATTTCATGTGTATTTTGTATATATATTTCTATAGAAATCTACGTTATTTTATATGTATTCGTATATATATTTTGAAACAAATCTACATTATTTTATGTGTATTTTGTATATATATTTCATTACAAATTTGCCTTATTTTATGTTTATTTTTATATCTATTTTCATTCAAATTCAAATCATTTTATCTGTATATATTTATTTGTATTTACGTTATTTTATGTATTTTCTATATATATTTTCATTTAAAATTACATTATTTTATCGCTATTTTGTTCATTTATTTCGATACGAGTTTAGATTATTTCATGTGTATTTATATATATATATATATATATATATATATATATATATATATATATATATATATATATATATATATATATATATATATATATATATATATATATATATATATATATATATATATATATATATATATATATATATATATATATTCACAATATACATTCTTTTATTGTAATTTTGTTTATTTATTATGATACTAATTTACATTATTTTATGTGTATTTAGTAAATATATTTTTATAAGTATTTGAATCATATTATGTTTATTTTGTTTATATATTTTCATAAAAATTTAAGTTATTTTATTGTGTGTATTCGTATCTATTTTTATACAAATTTAAATTATTTTATTTGTATTTTGCATATCTATTTCAATACAAATTTACCTTATAGTAAGTGTATTTTGTATATTTATTTTAATACAAATTTAAATATTTTATGTGTATTTTCGTATATATTTTTTTTTATATATGAGTTATTTTATGTGTATTTTGTATATCTATTTTCATACAAATTTAATTACTTTCGTGTATTTTTGTATAAACTTTTATATCAATTTACGTTATTTTATGTGTATTTTGTATATTTATATTTATACAAATACACATTCGTTTATTAGTGTTTTGTTTATTTATTTCGATAAGAGTTTACATTATTTTATGTGTATTCGTATATATATTTTGAAACAAATTTACATTGTTTTATATGTATTTTTTAATATCTCTTTCAATACAAATTTACCTTACTGTATATGCATTTTGTATATTTATTTCAATACAAATTTAAATATTTTATGTGTATTTTGGTATATATATTTTTATAAAAAATGCGATATTTTTGGGGAATTTTGCATCTTTATTTTCATACAAATTTACATTATTTTATTGATATTCTGTGTATTTATTTTCATACGATTTTACATTATTCTATTTGTTTTTTGTATATATTTTTTTATACACATTTACATTATTTAATGTGTATCTTGCATATATATTTTATACAAATTTACGTTATTTTAAGTGTGTTTGTTTATATATTTTCATTCAAATTTATATTATTTGATGTGTATTTTGTATATTTCTTTTCATACAAATTTAAATTATTTTTGTGTATTTTTGTATATAGTTTTATACAATATACAAAATACACATGTATTTTGTATTTCTATTTTCACACAAATTTAATTACTTTTGTGTATTTTTCCTTATAGTTTTATATAAATTTACGTTATTTTATTTGTATTTTGTATATTTATATTTATAAAATACACATTCTTTTATAAGTATATTGTTTATTTATTTTGATGCGAGTTTACATAATTTTATGTGTATTTTGTATACCTTTTTTTATTCGAATTTACTTCATTTTATGTGTATTTTGGATATTTATTTTCATAGAAATTTACGTTATTTTATATGTATTCGTATATATATTTTGAAAAAAATTTACATGGTTTTATATGTATTTTGCATATCTATTTCAATACAAATATACCTTATTGCATGTGCATTTTTTATATTTATTTTAATACAAATTCAAATATTTTATGTGTGTCTTGGTATATATATTTTTATAAAAAAAATGCGTTATTTAATGAGTATTTTGCATCTTAATTTTCATACAAATTTACATTATTTTATTACTATTCTGTGTATTTATTTTGATACGATTTTATATTATTCTGTTTGTGTTTCGTATATATTTTTTTATACATATTTACATTATTTAATGTGTATTTTATATATATATTTTATACAAATTTACGTTATTTTAGGTGTATTTGTTTATATATTTTCATTCAAATTTTCATTATTTTATGTGTATTTTGTAAATGTATCTCAATACAAAATTACCTAATTTTATGTGTATTTTGTATATTTATTTTTATACACATTAAAATTATTTTTGTATATTTTTGTATATAGTTTTATACAAATTTAGGTGATTTTATGTGTATATTGTATATCTATTTTCATACAAATACTCATTCTTTTAATGATATTTTGTTGATTTATTTTAACGCGAATTTACATTATTTAATGTGTATTTTATATATATACTTTTATACGTGTTTACATCATTTGATGTGTATTTTGTATATATATTTCTGTAGAAATCTACGTTGATTTATGAGTATTCATATATAGATTTTGAGATAAATTTACACTGTTTTATGTGTATTTTGCATATTTTTTCAATACAAATTCACCTTATTGTTTATATATTTTCATTCAAATTTACATTATTTTATGTGTATTTTGTATGTGTATTTCAATACAAATTTACCTAATTTTATGTGTATTTTGTATATTTCTTTTCATACAAATTTTAAATATTTTTGTGTATTTTTGTATATGGTTTTATACAAATTTAGGTTATTTTAAGTACGCATTTACATTATTTAATGTGTGTTTTGTATATATATTTTTATTCAAATTGAATTTATTTTATGTACATTTTTGTACTTATATTTTTTTAGAAATTTGCGTTATTTTATGAGTATTTGTATATGTTTTCTCATACAAATTTACATTATTTCATTGCTATTTTGTTTATTTATTTTGATACGAATGAAAATAGATATACAAAATATACATAAAATAAACTAAATTTGTATTGAAATATATATAAAAAATACATAAAATAATGTAAATTTGTATCAAAATTTGTTTTAAAATATACGAAATACACATTAAATATTGTAAATGTGTATAAAAAAAATATCCAAAACCCAAATAGAATAATGTAAAATCGTATCCAAATAAATACACAGAATATTAAAAAACAGTGTAAATTTGTATGAAAATAAAGATAAAAATACCCATTAAATAACGCATTCTTTATAAAAAATATATATACCAAAATACACATAAAATATTTAAATTTGTATTACAATAAATATACAAAATGCACATACAGTTGTTTTATGTGTATTCGTATATATATTTTGAAACAAATTTTCAGTGTTTTATATGTATTTTGCATATCTATATCAATACAGATTTACCTTATTGTATATATTTATAGAAATCTACGTTATTTTATGTGTATTCGTATATATATTTTGAAACAAATTTGCATTGTTTTATATGTATTTTGCATATCTATTTCAATACAAATTTACCTTATTGTATGTGCATTTTGTATATTTATTTTAATACAAATTCAAATATTTTATGTGTATTTTGGTATATATAATTTTATAAAAAATGCGTTATTTTATAGGTATTTTGCATCTTAGTTTTCATACAAATGTACATTATTTTATTAATATTCTGTGTATATATTTTGATACGATTTTATATTATAGTCTTTGTGTTTTGTATATATTTTTTTATACATATTTTCATTATTTAATGTGCATTTTTTATATATATTTTATACAAATTAACGTTATTTTAAGTGTATTTGTTTATATAATTTCATTCAAATCTACATTATTTTAAGTGTATTTTGTATATGTATTTAAATACAAATTTACCAAATTTTATGTGTATTTTGAATATTTATTTTCATACAAATTTAAATTACTTTTGTGTTTTTTTGTATATACATATAGAGTAAATTTCTATGAAAATATATATTCAAAATACATATAAAATTATGTAAATAAATATAAATATATATATTTCAAATACACCTAAAATAATGAAAATTCGTATCAAAATAAATAAACAAAATTCCGATAAAAGAACGTATATTTGTTGGAAAATAAATATACAAAATACACATAAAATTACGTAAATTTGAATAAAAATATATATTATAATACACAAAATTAATTTCGATTTGTATGAAAATAGATATACATAATACACATATAATTAGTTAAATTTGCATTTAAATACATGTACAAAATACATATAAAATAATGTAAATTTGCATGAAATGAAAACAAATTCACATAAAATAACGTTCATTTATATGAAATATATATACAAAATATACATAGAATAATGTAAAATCGTATCAAAATAAAAACACAGAATATCAATAAAATAATGTAAATTTGTATGACAATAAAGATGCAAAATACTCATAAAATAAAGCATTTTTTTATGAAAATACATATACAAAAATACACATAGAATAATTAAATTTGTATTATTTTATATGTACTTTGTATATATATTTTTATACGCATTTACATTATTTAATATTTATTTTGAATATATAATTTTATACAAATTCATAATATTTTATGTGTATTTGTATATATATTTTCATATAAATTTACATTATATAATGTGTATTTTGTACATATATTTCATGACAAATTTACCGTATTTTATGTTTATTTTGTATGTGTATTTTGTACATTTATATTTATACAAATACAAATTCTTTTATTGGTATTTTGTTTATTTATTTTAATTCGAATTTACATTATTTTATGTGTATTTTGTTTACATTTTTTTATACGTATTTACTTAATTTTATGTGTATTTTGTATACATATTTTTTTAGAAATCTGTTATTTTATGTATATATATTTTGAAAAAAATTTACATTGTTTTATATGTATTTTTGCATATCTCTTTCAATAGAAGTTTACCTTATTGTATGTGCATTTTGTATATTTATTTCAATACAAATTTAAATATTTTATGTGTATTTTGGTATATATATTTTTATAAGAAATGCGCTATTTGATGGGAATTTTGCATCTTTATTTTCAAACAAATTTACATTATTTTATTAATATTCGGTGTATTTATTTTGATACGATTTTACATTATTCTATTTGTTTTTTGTATATATTTTTTTTCATACATATTTACATTATTTAATGTGTATCTTGCATATATATTTCATACAAATTTATTATCTATTATTTATTTTCATACAAATACGCATTTTTTTCATGATATTTTGTTTATTTATTTTGACACGAATTTATATTACTTAAAATGTATTTTGTATATATATTTTTATACCCATTTTCATAATTTCATGTGTATTTTGTATATATATTTCTATAGAAATCTACGTTATTTTATGTGTATTCGTATATATATTTTGAAACAAATTTACATTGTTTTATATGTATTTTTGAATATCTCTTTCAATACAAATTTACCTTACTGTATATGCATTTTGTATATTTATTTCAATACAAATTTAAATATTTTATGTGTATTTTGGTATATATATTTTTAGAAAAAATGCTCTATTTTATGGGAATTTTGCATCTTTCTTTTCATACAAATTTACATTATTTTGTTGATATTCTCTGTATTTATTTTGATACGATTTTACATTATTCTATTTCTTTTTTGTTTATATTTTTTGTATACACATTTACATTATTTAATGTGTATCTTGCATATATATTTTATACAAATTTACGTTATTTAAGTGTATTTGTTTATATATTTTCACTCAAATTTACATTATTTTATGTGTATTTTGTATATGTATTTCAATACAAATTTAGGTTATTTTATGTACGCATTTACATTATTTAATGTGTGTTTTGTATATATATTTTTATGGAAATTTACTTTATTTTATGTGCATTTTTGTAAGTTTGTATTGAAATAGATATGCAAAATACATATAAAACAAAGTAAATTTGTTTCAAAATATATATACGAATACACAAAAAATAACGTAGATTTCTATAAAAATATATACAAAATACACATAAAATGAAATAAACACGTATAAAAAAATGAATACAAAATACACATAAAATACTGTAAAATCGTATCAAAAAAATAAACAAAATAACAATAAAAGAATGTGTATTTGTATATATATAAATATACAAAATACACATAAAATATCGTAAATTTGTATAAAACTATATACAAAAATACACAGAAGTAATTAAATTTGTAGGAAAATAGATATATAAAATACATCTAAAATAAACTAAATTTGAATTGAAATATATATACAAAATACATAAAATAATGTAAATTCATATCAAAATATTTATACAAATACATATAATAACGTAGATTTGTTTAAAAATATATAAACAAAATACACATTAAGTAATGTAAATACGTATAAAAAATATGTACAAAATACACATATAATCATGTAATTCGTATCAAAATAAATAAACAAAATAACAATAAAATATTGTAAATTTGTATGAGAAAACATATACAAATAACGCAAATTTCTATAAAAATATATGTACAAAAATGCACATAAGATAAAGTAAATTTGCATAAAAATATATATACAAAACACACATTAAATAATGTAAATGAGTGCATAAAATAGCCTAAATTTGTATAAAACTATATACAAAAATACACATAAATAATTTAAATTTGTATGAAAAGAAATATTCAAAATACACGTAAAATTAGGTAAATTTGCATTAAAATACATATACAAAATAATATAAATTTGAATGAAAATATATAAACAAACACACTTAAAATAACGTAAATTTGTATAAAATATATATGCAAGATACACATTAAATAATGTAAATGTGTATAAAAAAATATATACAAAAAACAAATAGAATAATGTAAAATCGAATCAAAATAAATACACAGAATATCAATAAAATAATGTAAATTTGTATGAAAATAAAGATGCAAAATTCCCAAAAAATATCGCATTTTTTATAAAAAATATATATATACCAAAATACACATAAAATATTTAAATTTGTATTGAAATAAATATACAAAATGCATATACAGTAAGGTAAATTTGTATTGAAAGAGATATTCAAAAATACATATAAAACAATGTAAATTTGTTTCAAAATATATATACGAAAACACATAAAATAATGTAAACTCGTATCGAAATAAATAAACAAAATACTAATAAAAGAATGTGTATTTGTATAAATATAAATATTCAAAATACACATAAAATAACGTAAATTGATATAAAAGTATATACAAAAATACACAAAAGTAATTAAATTTGTATGAAAATAGACATACAAAATACACATAAAATAACTCATATTTAAAAAAAATATATAAGAAAATACACATAAAATATTTAAATTTGTATTAAATTAAATATACAAAATACACTTACTATAAGGTAAATTTGTATTGAGATAGATATGCAAAATACACATAAAATAATGTAAATTTGTATCAAAATAGATACGAATACACTCAATAAAATAACGTAAATTTTTAGGAAAATATATAAACAAAATACACATAAAATAATGTAAATACGTAGAAAAATATATATACAAAATACACATAAAATAATTTAAATTCGTATAAAAATAAATAAACGAAATTAAAATAAAAGAATGTATATATATATATATATATATATATATATATATATATATATATATATATATATATATATATATATATATATATATATATATATATATATATATATATATATATATATATATATATATATATATATTATATGTATAGGAAATAATCTAAATTCGTATCGAAATAAATGAACAAAATACCGATAAAATAATGTAATTTTGAATGAAAATATATATAGAAAATTCACATAAAATAACGTATATACAAATAAATATATACACATAAAATGATTTGAATTTGAATGAAAATAGATATAAAAATAAACATAAAATACAAATACACATAATAATAAAATACAAAATACACATAAAATAATGTAGATTTGTATCAAAATATATATACGAATACACATAAAATAAAGTAGATTTCTATAGAAATATATATACAAAATACACATGAAATGATGGAAATACGTATAAAAATATATATACAAAATACACCTTAAATAATGTAAATTCGTGTCAAAATAAATAAGAATGTGTATTTGTATGAAAATACATATACAAAATACACATAAAATAATGTAAATTCGTGTCAAAATAAATAAGGAAAATATCAATAAAAGAATGTGTATTTGTATGAAAATACATATACAAAATACACATAAAATAACGTAAATTTGTATAAAACTATATATAAAAATACACAAAAATAAATTAAATTTGTATGAAAATAAATATACAAATTACACATAAAATTAGGTAAATTTGTTTAGAAATACATATACAAAATACACATAAAATAATGTAAATTTGAATGAAAATATAAACAAATTCACTTAAATTAACGTAAATTTGTATAAAATATTTATACAAAATATTCATTAAATAATGTAAATATGTATAAAAAATATATATACAAAACACAAATAGAATAATGTAAAATCGTATCATAATAAATACACAGAATGTAAATGAAATAATGTAAATTTGTATGAAAATAAAGATGCAAAATACCCATAAAATAACGCATTTTTTATAAATATACAAAATACACATGAAAGGATGTAAATACGTATAAATATATATATACAAAATACACATTAAATAATGTAAATTCTAGTCAAAATAAATAAACAAAATATCAATAAAAGAATGTGTATTTGTATGAAAGTAAATATACAAAATACACATAAGACAACATAAATTTGTATAAAACTATATACAAAAATACACAAAAATAATTAGAATTTGTATGAAAATAAATATACAAAATACACATAAAATTAGGTAAATTTGTATTGAAATACATATACAAAATACACATAAAATAATGTAAAAATGAATGAAAATACATAAACAAATACACTTAAAATAAAGTAAATTTGTATAAAAAATATATACAAAACACAAATAGAATAATGTAAAATCGTATCAAAATAAATACACAGAATATTAATAAAATAATGTAAATTTGTATGAAAATAAAGAAGCAAAATACCCATAAAATAACGCATTTATAAAAAATATATACAAAATAAACATCAAAAATTAATTTGTATTAAAATAAATATATAAAATACACATACAATAAGGTAAATCTGTATTGAAATAGATATGCAAAAACATATAAAACAATGTAAATTTGTTTCAAAATATATATTCGAATACACATAAAATAACGTAGATTTGTATAAAATATATATACAAATACACATAAAATGAAGTAAATACGTAAAAAATGTATACAAAATACATAAAATAATGTAAATTGTATCAAAATAAATAAACAAAATACCAATAAAAGAATGTGTATTTGTATCAATATAAATATCCAAAATACACATAAATATCGTTAATTTGTATAAAACTATATACAAAAATACACAGAAGTAATTGAGTTTATATGAAAATATATATACAAAATACAGATAAAATAAGCTAAATTTGAATTGAAATATATATACAAAATACATGAAATAAAGTAAATTTGTATCAAAATATTTATACAAATACACATATAATAACGTAAACTTGTATGAAAATATATAAAAATACACATTAAATAATGTAAATACGTGTAAAAAATATGTACACAATACACATATAATCATGTAATTCGTATCAAAATAAATAAACAAAATACCAATAAAATAATACAAATTTGTATGAGTAAACGTGTATGTTGTATATTTTTTCAATACAAATTTACCTTATTATATACGCATTTTGTATATTAATTTTAATACAAATGTAATTATTCGATGTGTATTTTTGTATCAGTATTTTTATAAACATATGCTTTATTTTATGGGTATTTTGCATCTTTATTTTCATACAAATTTACATTATTTTATTGATATTCTGGTAATTCATTTTGATACGAATTGACATTCTTCTATGTGTATTTTGTATATATTTTTCATACAAATTTACGTTATTTTATGTGTATTTGTATATATTTTGACACAAATTTACAATATTTTATGGTTATTTTGTATATACATTTCAAAAGAAATTTACCTAGTTTTATGTGTATTTTGTATACTATTTTCATACAAACTCAAATTATTTCTATTTATTTTTGTATATATTTTAATACAAATTTTAGTTATGTTATTTGTATTTTGTAAATTTATTTTCATTCAAATATATATTATATTATTGGTGTTTTGTTGATTTATATTGATACGAATTTACATTATTTTATATGTACTTTGTATATATATTTTTATACGCATTTACATTATTGAATATTTATTTTGAATATATATAGAGATATGCAAAAATACTTATAAAACAATGTAAATTTGTTTCAAAATATATATACGAATACACATAAAATAACGTAGATTTCTATAAAAATATATATACAAAATACAAATAAAATTAAGTAAATGCGTATAAAAAAATGTAAACAAAATACACCTAAAATAATGTAAATTCGAATCAAAATAAATAAACAAAATACCAATAAAAGAATATGTATTTGTATAAATATAAATGTACAAAATACTCATACAAAATAAACATAAAATAAGGTAAATTTGTAATGAGATATATGTACAAAAAAAATAATGTAAATTTATATGAAAATATATATACAAATACATATAAAATACCTTGAATTTGTATAAAATTATATATTCAAAATAAATATTAAATAATGTAAATGCGTATAAAAAAATATATACAAAGTACATATAAAATAATACAAATTTAATTATTCTATGTGTATTTTTGTATATGTATTTTCATAAAAAAAATGCTTTATTTTATGGGTATCTTGCATCTTTATTTTCATACAAATTTACATTATTTTATTGATATTCTGTGTATTTATTTTGATACGATTTTACATTATTCTATGTATATTTTGTATATATATTTCATACAAATGAACGTTATTTTATGTGAATTTGTTTTCATTTCATACAAATTTACATTATTTTATGTGTATTTCGTACATTTAATTAAATGCAAATTTAACTAATTATATGTGTATTATGTATGTCTATTTTCATACAAATCGAAATTATTTTTTTTTTATTTTAGTATACATTTTTATTCAAATTTTCGTAATTTTATGTGTATTTTGTATATTTATTTTCCTACAAATATACGTTCTTTTATCGGAATTTTGTTTATGTATTTTGATACGAATTTTCATTATTTATGTGTATTTCGCATATCTATTTCAATACAAATTTTCTTTATTGTATGTGCCTTTTGTATATTTATTTTGATACAAATTTAATTATTTTATGTGTATTTTTGTATATATATTTTTAAACAAATATGCGTTATTATATGGGTTTTTTGCATCTTTATTTTCATACAAATTTGCATTATTTTATTGATAGTCTCTTTATTTATTTCGATACGATTTTACTTTATTCTGTATATTTTGTATATATATTTTTAGACATATTTACATTATTTAATGTATATTTTGTACATATATTTTATGAAAATTTACGTTATGTTATGTATATTTGTTTATATATTTTCATACAAATTTACATTATTTTATGTGTATTTTGTATATGTATTTCAATAAAAATTTGCCTAATTTCATGTGTATTTCGCATATCTATTTTCAAACAAATTTAAATTATTTTTGTGTATTTTTGTATATATTTTTATACAAATTTTTGTTATTTTATTTGTATTTTGTATATATATTTTCCTACAAATATACATTCTTTTAGAGGAATTTTTTTTTATTTATTTTGATACGAATTTACATTATTTTATGTGTATTTTGTATATATATTTTTCTATGTATTCACATTATTTTATGTGTATTTTATATATATATTTTCATATAAATTTACGTAATTTTATTGTGTGGGTTCGTATATATTTTGATAAAAAAAATTCATTATTTGATGTGTTTTTTGCATATCTATTTCAATAAAAATCTACCTTATTGTATGTGTATTTTGAATATTTATTTTATTACAAATTTAGTTATTCTATGTGTATTTTTTGTATATAATTTTTTTTTAAATATGAGTTATTTTATGGGTATTTTGCATCTTTGATTTTATAAATTTTTACATTACGTACATATCTTTTATACGTATTTACATTATTTAATGTGTATTTTGTTTATATATTTTTATACAAATTTACGTTATTATATGTGTATTTGAATATATATTTTGATACAAATTTACATTATTTTATGTATTTTATATATTTATTTCAATTCAAATTTAGCTTATTTTATGTGTCTTTTGTATATCTATTTTCATACAAATTTAAATTTTTTTGTTTATTTTTGTATATAGTTTTATACAATTATACATTATTTTATGTGTATTTTGTATACATTTTTTTATACGTATTTACTTAATTTTATGTGTATTTTGTATATATATTTTATAGAAATCTACGTTTTTTTATTTGTATTCGTATATATATTTTGAAACAAATTTACATTGTCTTATATGTATTTTTGCATATCTCTTTCAATACAAATTTACCTTATTGTATGTGCATTTTGTATATTTATTTCAATACAAATTTAAATATTTTATGTGTATTTTGGTATATATATTTTTATAAGAAATGCGCTATTTTATGGGAATTTTGCATCTTTATTTTTATACAAATTTACATTATTTTATTAATATTCGGTGTATTTATTTTGATACGATTTTACATTATTCTATTTGTTTTTTGTATATACTTTTTTATACATATTTACATTATTTAATGTGTGTCTTGCATATATATTTTATACAAATTTATTATCTATTATCTATTTTCATACAAATACACATTCTTTTCATGATATTTTGTTTATTTATTTTGACACGAATTTACATTGTTTGATATGTATTTTGTATATATATTTTTATACGTATTTACATAATTTCATATGTATTTTGTATATATATTTCTATAGAAATCTACTTTATTTTATATGTATTCGTATATATATATTTTGAAACAAATTTACATTGTTTTATATGTATTTTTGAATATCTCTTTCAATACAAATTTACCTTACTGTATATGCATTTTGTATATTTATTTCAGTACAAATTTAAATATTTTATGTGTATTTTGGTATATATATTTTTATAAAAAATGCGATAATTTCTGGGAATTTTTCATCTTTATTTTCATACAAATTTACATTATTTTATTGATATTCTGTGTATTTATTTTCATACGATTTTACATTATTCTATTTGTTTTTTGTATATATGTTTTTATACACATTTACATTATTTAATGTGTATCTTGCATATATATTTTATACAAATTTACGTTATTTTAGGTGTATTTGTTTATATATTGTCATTCAAATTTACATTATTTGATGTGTATTTTTTATATGTATTTTAATACAAATTTAACTAATTTTATGTGTATTTTGTATATTTCTTTTCAAACAAATTTAAATTATTTTTGTGTATTTTTGTATATAGTTTTATACAAATTTAGGTTATTTTATGTACGCATTTACATTATTTAGTGTGTGTTTTATATATATATATATATATATATATATATATATATATATATATATATATATATATATATATATATATATATATATATATATATATATATATATATATATATATATATATATATATTTTTTTTTTATGCAAATTTACTTTATTTTATGTGCATTTTTGTACATCTATTTTTATAGAAATTTACGTTATTTGTATATGTTTTCTCATAGAAATCTACATTATTTTATTGCTATTTATTTTGATACGAATTACATGATTATATGTGTATTTTGTACATATTCTTTATACGTATTTACATTACTTAATGTGTATTTTGTTTATATATTTTTAAACAAATCTACGTTATTATATGTATTTGTATAAATATTTTGATACAGATTTACATTATTTTATGTATTTTGTATGTACATTTCAATTCATATTTAGCTTATTTTAGCTGTATTTTGTATATATATTTTCATACAAGTTTAATTACTTCTGTGTATTTTTGTATATAGTTTTTTACAAATTTATTATATTTTATATGTATTTTGTATATTTATATTTATACAAATACACATTCTTTTACTGGTATTTTGTTTATTTATTTTGATACGATTTTTATGTGTATTTTGTATTCATTTTTTTATACGTATTTACTTCATTTTATGTGTATTTTGTATATATTTTTATAGAAATCTACGTTATTTTATGTGTATTCGTATATATATTTTGAAACAAATTTACATTGTTTTACATGTATTTTGCATATCTATTTCAATACAAATTTACCTTATAGTATGTGAATTTTTTATATTTATTTTAATACAAATTTTAATATTTTATGTGTATTTAGGTATATATATTTTTATAAAAAATGCTTTATTTTATGGCTATTTAGCATCTTTATTTTCATACAAATTTACATTATTTTATTAATATTCTGTGTATTTATTTTTGATCCGATTTTACATTATTCTATTTCTGTTTTGTATATATTATTTATACATATTTACATTATTTAATGTGTATTTTGTATATATATTTGATACAAACTTACGTTATTTTAAGTGTATATGTTTATATATTTTCATTCAAATTTCCATTATTTTATGTGTATTTTGTATATGTATTTCAATACAAATTTACCTAATTTTATGTGTATTTTGTATATTTATTTTCATACAAAGTTTAATTATTTTTGTGTATTTTCGTATATAGTTTTATACAAACTTAGGTTATTTTATGAGTATTTTGTATATTTATTTTCATACAAATACACATTCTTTTATTGATATTTTGTTTATTTATTTTGATGCGAATTTAAATTATTTAATGTGTATTTTGTATATATATAATTTTATACGTATTTACATCATTTCATGTGTATTTTGTATATATATATTTCTATAGATATCTACGTTATTTTATGTGTATTCGTATATAGATTTTTAAACAAATTTACACTTTTATGTGCATTTTGTGTATTTTTTCAATAAAATTTTCCTTATTGTACGTCCATTTTTTATATTAATTTTAATACAAATTTAATTATTCTATGTGTATTTTTGTATATGTATTTTTAAAAAAAATATGCTTTATTTTATGGGTATTTTGCATCTTTATTTTCATACAAATTTACATTATTTTATTGATATTCTGTGTATTTATTTTGATACGATTTTACATTATTCTATGTATATTTTGTATATCTATTTTATACAAATGTACGTTATTTTATGTGAATTTGTTTTCATTTCATTCAAATTTACATTATTTTATGTGTATTTTGTACATGTATTTAAATACAAATTTAACTAATTATATGTGTATTTTGTATATCTATTTTCATACAAATTGAAATTTATTTTTTAGTTTTTTTTTGTATATATCTTTATTCAAATTTTCGGAATTTTATGTGTATTTTGTATATTTATGTTCCTACAAATATACGTTCTTTTATCGGAATTTTGTTTATTTATTTTGATACGAATTTTCATTTTTTTAGGTGTATTTTATATATATATTTTTATACTTATTTACATAATTTTATATGTATTTTGAATATATATTTTCATAGAAATTTACTCTATATGTTTATACAAAAAAAAAATAATTTAAATTTGTATGAAAATAAATATACAAAATACACATAAAATTAGGTAAATTTGTATTGAAATACAAAATAGCCATAAAATATTGTAAATTTGTGTCAAAATATATAAACAAATACACATAAAATAACGTAAATTTGTATGAAAAATATATACAAAATACACATAGAATAATGTCAATTCTTATCAAAATGAATGAGCAGAATATCAATAAAATAATGTATATTTGTATGAAAATAAAGATGCAAAATACCCAAATAATAAAATACAGATACAAAAATACACATCGAATAATTAAATTTGTATTAAAATTAATATACAAAATGAGTATATAATAAGGTAAATTTGTATTGAAAAAATATGCAACATACACGTTTACTCATACAAATTTATATTATTTTATTGGTATTTTGTTTATTTATTTTGATACGAATTACATGATTATATATGTATTTTGTACACATTTTATTATACGTATTTACATTATTTAATGTGTATTTTGTTTATATATTTTCATACAAATTTACGTTATTATATGTGTATTTGTATAAATATTTTGATACAAATTTACTTTATTTCATGTATTTTGTATATATATTTCAATTCAAATTTAGCTTATTTTGTATGTATTTTGTATATATTTTCATACAAATTTAATTACTTTTGTGTATTTATGTATATAGTTTTATATAAATTTACGTTATTTTATGTGTATTTTGTATATTTATATTTATCCAAATACATTCTTTTATTGGTATTTTGTTTATTTATTTTGATACGAATTTACATTATTTTATGTGTATTTTGTATACATTTTTTTATACGTATTTACTTAATTTTATGTGTATTTTGTATATATATATTTATAGAAATCTACGTTATTTTATGTGTATTCGTATACATATTTTGAAACAAATTTACATTGCTTCATATGTATTTTGCGTATCTATTTCAATACAAATTTACTTTATTGTAAGTGTTTTTTATATATTTATTTTAATACAAATCTTATTTTTTTATGTGTATTTTGGTATATATATTTTTATAAATAAAAAAATGCGTTATTTTACGGGTATTTTGCCTCTTTATTTTCATACAAATTTACATTATTTTATTAATATTCTGTGTATTTATTTTGATACGATTTTACATTATTCTATTTGTGTTTTGTATATATTTTTTTTATCCAAATTTACGTTATTTTAGGTGTATTTGTTTATGTATTTTCATTCAAATTTACATTATTTTATGTGTATTTTGTATATGTATTTCCATACAAATTTACCTAATTTTATGTGTATTTTGTATATTTATTTTCATACAAATTTAAAATATTTTTGTGTATTTTTGTATATTGTTTGATACAAATTTAGGTTATTTTATGTTTTTTTTTAATATCCATTAAATATATATACAAAATACATATGAAACTATGTAAATACGTATAAAAATATATATACAAAATACATATCAAATACTAATGTAAATTCGTGTCAAAATAAATAAAGAAAATATCATGAAAAGAATGTGTATTTGTATGAAAATAGATAATAGATAATAAATTTGTATAAAATATATATGCAAGATACACATTAAATAATGTAAATATGTATAAAAAAGTATATACAAAAAACAAATAGAATAATGTAAAATCGTATCAAAATAAATACACGGAATATTAATAAAATAATGTAAATTTCTATGAAAATAAAGATGCAAAATTCTATAAAATAGCGCATTTCTTATAAAATATATATACCAATATACACATAAAATTTTTAAATTTGTATTGAAATAAATATACAAAATGCATATACAATAAGGTAAATTTCTATTGAAAGAGATATGCAAAAATACATATAAAACAATGTAAATTTGTTTCAAAATATATATACGAATACAAATAAAAAAACGTAGATTTCTATAAAAATATATATACAAAATACACATAAAATTAAGTAAATACGTATAAAAAAATGTATTCAAAATACATATAAAATAATGTAAATTCGAATTAAAATAAATAAACAAAATACCAATAAAAGAATGTGTATTTGGATAAATATAAATATACAAAATACACATACAAAATAAACATAAAATAAGGTAGATTTATAATAAAATATATCTTCAAAATAAACATACAATAATGTAAATTCATATGAAAATATATATACAAATACACATAAAATACCATGAATTTGTATAAAAAATTATATTCAAAATAAATATTAAATAATGTAAGAGCGTATAAAAATATATATACAAAGTACATATAAAATGAAAATTAAGATGCAAAATACCTATAAAATAACGCATTTTTTCTAAAATTATTGATACCAAAATACACATAAAATATCTGAACTTGTATTAAAATAAATATACAAAATGCAAAAACAATAAGGTAAATTTGTATTGAAATAGATATGGAAAATACATATAAAATAATGTAAATTTGTTTCAAAATATATATACGAATACATATAAAATAACGTAGATTTCTTTAAAAATACATATACAAAATACACATAAAATTAAGTAAATACGTATAAAAAAATGTATACAAAATACACATAAAATAATGTAAATTCGTATAAATGTAAATAAACAATATACCAATAAAAGAATGTATTTGTATAAATATAAATATACAAAATGCACATAAAATAACGTAAATTTATATAAAATTATATGTACAAAAATGAACATTAGATAAATTTGCATAAAAATATATATACAAAACACACATTAGATAATGTAAATGAGTATAAAAATATGTATACAAAATACCTATAAAACAATCTAAATTCGTATCGAATTAAATTAAGAAATACCAATAAAATATTGTAATTTTGGATGAAAATATATATACAAAATACACATAATATAACCTAAATACAAATACAAATATACACATAAAATAATTTAAAATTGAATGAAATAAATATACAAAATAAACATAGAATAAGGTAAATTTGTAATAAAATATATGAAAAATACATAAAATAATATAAATTTGTATGAAAATATATATAGAAATACACATTAAATAACATGAATTTGTATAAAATTTGTATCAAAATATATACTTATACACACAATAAAATAACTTAATTTTTTTATGAAAATGTATATACAAAATACACATAAAATAATTTAAATACGTAGAAAAATATATACAAAAAACACATAAAATAGTGTAAATATGTATGAAAATATATAAACAAATACACATAAAATAATGTAAATTTGATAAAAATATATACAAAATTAACATTAAATAATGTAAATATATATATAAAAATATATACAAAAACACATAGAATAATGTTAAATCGTATCAAAATAAATAAAGAGAATATCAATAAAATAATGTAAATTTGTATGAAAATAAAGATGCAAAATATCCATATAATATCGCATATTTGCATAAAATATATATACAAAATACATATAAAATAATTAAATTTGTATTAAAATAAATATACAAAATGCACGTACAATAAAGTAAATTTATATTGAAATAGATATGCAAAATACACATTAATAATGTAAATTTGTATCAAAATATATATACGAATACTCATAAAATTGAGTAAATTTCTATGAAAATATGCCAACAAAATAGATATACAAAATAAACATATAACTAGTTAAATTTGTATTCAAATACATGTACAAAAAACACATAAAATAATGTAGATTTGTATGAAATGAAAACAAATACATTTTATATAAAATATATATACAAAATACACATAGAATAATGTAAAATCATATCAAAATAAATACACAGAATATCAATAAAATAATGTAAATTTTTATAAAAATAAAGATGCAAAATACCCATAAAATAAAGCATATTTTTATAAAAATACATATACAAAAATACACATAGATTAATCAAATTTGTATTAAAATTAATATACAAAATGCACATACAATAAGGTAAATTTGTATTAAAAAAATATGCAAAATACACATAAAACAATGTAAATTTGTTTCAAAATATATATACGAATACACATAAAATAACGCAGATTTCTATAGAAATATATATTCAAAATACACTTGAAATAATGTAAATACGTATGAAATATATATACAAAATACACATTAAATAATGTTAATTCTTGGTAAAATAAATAAACAAAATATCATGAAGAGAATGTGTCTTTGTATGAAAATAGATATACAAAATACACATAAAATAACCTAAATTTGTATAAAACTATATACAAAAATACACAAAAATAATTTAAACTTGTATGAAAATAAATATACAAAAAACATATAAAATTAGGTAAATTTGTATTGAAATACATATACAAAATACACTGAAAATAATGTAGCTTTGAATGAAAATATATAAACATATAGACTTAAAATATCGTAAATTTGTATCAAATATATATACAAAAAAACATTAATTAATGTAAATATGTATAAAAAATATATACAAAACACAAATAAAATAATGTAAAATCGTATCAAAATAAATACAGAAAATATTAATAAAATAATGTAAATTTGTATGAAAATTAAGATGCAAAATACCCATAAAATAATGCATTTTTTATAAAAATATATATACGAAAAAACATAAAATATTTGATTTTGTATTAAAATAAATAGATATACAAAATACTATAAAATAAGCTAAATTTGAATTGAAATATATATACAAAATACATAAAATAATGTAAATTTGTATCAAAATACTTTTACAAATACACATATAATAACGTAAATTTGTATAAAATATATAAACAAAATACACATTAAATAATGTAAATACGTATAAAAATGTACAAAATACACAAATAATCATGTAATTAGTATCAAAATAAATAGACAAAATACCTATAAAATAATGTAAATTTATATGAGAAAACATATACAAAATATACATAAATAACGCAAATATCAATAAAAATATATATAATATAATTTATACAAAAATACATATAAATAATTTGAGTTTGTATGAAAATAGATATTCAAAATACATATAAAACTAGGTATATTTCTTTGAAATATATATACAAAATACCTGTAAAATATTGTAAATTTGTGTCAAAATATAAATAAATACACATAAAATAACGTAAATTTTATGAAAATGTATATATAAATACATAAAATAATTTAAATACGTAGAAAAATATATATTCAAAATACACATAAAATAATGTAAATGCGTAAAAAATTAAATACACAAAATTCCAATAAAAGAATGTATATTTATAGGAAAATATGTATACAAAAAACAAATAAATAACTAGAAGTTGTATAAAAATATATACAAAAATACACAAAAATAATTTAAATTTGTTTGAAAATAGATATGCAAAATACACATAAAGATAGGCAAATTTGTATTTAAATACATATACAAAACTCACATAAAATAATGTAAATTTGTATTAAAATATATAAACAAATACATATAAAATAACTTAAATTTGTATAAAATATATACAAAATATACATTAAATATTTTAAATATGTATAAAAATATATTATATTATATATATTTTTATTGATATTTGCGTTATTTATGTATATTTTGTATATGTTTTCTCATAGAAATTTACATGATTTTATGGGTATTTTGTCTATTTATTTTGACACGAATTACATGATTATTTGTGTATTTTGTACATTTTTTTATACGTATTTACATTATTTAATGTGTATTTTGTTTACATATTTTTATACAAATTTACGTTATTATATGTGTATTTGTATAAGTATTTTGATACAAATTTACATTATTTTATGTATTTTGTATATATATTTCAATTCAAATTTAGCTTATTTTATTTGTATTTTGTATATCTATATATTTTAATACAAAATCAAATATTTTATGTTTTTTCGTATATATATTTTTATAAAAAATGCGTTATTTTATGGGTATTTTGCATCTTAATTTTCATACAAATTTACATAATTTTATTAATATTTTCTGTATTTATTTTGATACGATTTTACATTATTTTATTTGTGTTTTGTATATATTTTTTTATACATATTTACATTATTTAATGTTTTTTTTTGTATATATATTTGATACAAATTTACGTTATTTTAAGTCTATATGTTTATATATTTTCATTCAAATTTACATTATTTTATGTGTATTTTGTATATGTATTTCAATACAAATTTACCTATTTTTATATGTTTTTTGTATATTAATTTCCATACAAGTTTGAATTATTTTTGTGTATTTTTGTATATAGTTTTATACAAATTTAGGTTATTTTATGTGTATTTTGTATATCTATTTTCATACAAATACACATTCTTTTCATGATATTTTGTTTATTTACTTTGACACGAATTAACATTATTTAATGTGTATTTTGTATATATATTTTTATACGTATTTACATTATTTCAAGTGTATTTTGTATATATATTTCTATAGAAATCTGCGTTATTTTATATGTATTCGTATATATATTTTGAAACAAATTTACATTGTTTTATGTGTATTTTGCATATTTTTTCAATACAAATTTACCTTATTGTATGTGCATTTTGTATATTAATTTTAATACAAATTTGATTAATCTATGTGTATTTTTCTATATGTATTTTTATAAAAATATGCTTTATTTTATGGGTATTTTGCATCTTTATTTTCATACAAATTTACATTTTTTTTTATTGATATTCTGTGTATTTTTTTTTATATGTTTTTACATTATTCTATGTGTATTTTGTATATATATTTTATATAAAATGTATTTGTTTTCATTTCATACAAATCTACATTATTTTATGTGTTTTTTGTACATGTATTTAAATACAAATTTAACTAGTTATATGTGTATTTTGTATATCTATTTTGTATGTATATTTTCATAGAAATTTACTCTATTTTATGAGTATTCGTATATATATTTTCATACAAATTTACATTATTAATGTGTATTTTGCATATCTATTTCAATACAAATTTACTTTATAGTACGTGCACTTTGTATATTTATTTTAATACAAATTTAATTATTTTATATGTATTTTTGTATATATATTTTTATGCAAATATGCGTTATTATATGGATATTTTGCATCTTTATTTTCATACAAATTTACATTATTTTATTGATATTCTCTTTATTTATTTTGATACGATTTAACATTATTCTATGTGTTTTTGTATATATTTTTTATACATATTTACATTATTTAATGTTCATTTTGTATATATTTTATCCAAATTTACATTATTTCATGTGTATTTGTTTATATATTTTCACATATTTACATTATTTTATGTGTTTTTGTATATATATTTTCACGTATTTAAATTATTTTATGTGTATTTTGTATATACATATTCATAAAAAAATTACGTTATTTTATTGTGTGTATAAGTATATATTTTGATACAAATTTTATACAAATTCATGTTATTTAATGTGTATTTGTATATATATTTCATACAAATTTATATTATTTTAGTGTATTTTTTCATATATTTCATTACAAATTTACCTTATTTTATGTTTATTTTGTATATTTATTTATTTCAATTTTAAATTAATTTATGTGTATATTTGTATTTGTATTTAGGTTATTTTATGTGTATTTTGTATATATATTTTCATTCAAAATTACATTATTATATTGGTATTTTCTTAATTTAATTCGATACGAATTTAGATTATTTCATAGGTATTTTGTATACATATTGTTATACTCATTTACATTATCTAATGTGTGTTTTGTATATATATTTTTATGCAAATTTATTTTATGTTCATTTTTGTACATATATTTTTATAGAAATTTGCGTTATTTCCTGTATATAGTTTTATATAAATTTACGTTATTTTATGTGCATTTTGTATATTTATATTTATACAAATACACATTCTTTTATTGCTATATTGTTTATTTATATTTATACGAATTTACATTATTTTATGTGTATTTTGTATGCATTTTTTTATACGTATTTACTTAATTTCATGTGTTTTTTGTATATGTATTTTTATAGAAATCTACGTTATTTTATGTGTATTCGCATATATATTTTGAAACAAATTTACATTATTTTATATGTATTTTGCATATCTATTTCAATACAAATATATCTTATTGTATGTGCATTTTGTATATTTATTTTGATACAAATTCAAATATTTTATGTGTATTTTGGTATCAATAATTTTATAAAAAATGCGTTATTTTTCATCTTAATTTTCATACAAATTTACATTATTTTATTAATATTCTGTGTATATATTTTGATACGATTTTACATTATTCTATTTGTGTTTTGTATATATTTTTTTATACATATTTACATTATTTAATGTGTATTTTGTATATATATTTCATACAAATTTACGTTATTATATGTGTATTTGTTTATATATTTTCTTTCAAATTTACATTATTTTATGTGTATTTTGTATGTGTATTTCAATAGAAATTAATCTAATGTTATGTGTATTTTGTATATTTCTTTTCATACAAATTTAAATTATTTTTTGTGTATTTTTGTATATAGTTTTATACAAATTTAGGTTATTTTATGTACGCATTTACATTATTTAATGTGTGTTTTGTATATATTTTTATCCAAATTTAATTTATTTTACGTTCATTTTTTGGACATATATTTTTATAGAAATTAGCGTTATTTTATATGTATTTGTATATGTTTACTCATACAAATTTACATTATTATATTGCTATTTTGTTTATTTAGTTTGATACGAATTACATGATTATATGTGTATTTTGTACATATTTTTTATACGTATTTACATTACTTAATGTGTATTTTGTTTATATATTTTTAAACAAATTTACGTTATTATATGTATTTTTATAAATATTTTGATACAAATTTACATTATTTTATATATTTTGTATATACTTTTCAATTCAAATTTAGCTTATTTTATCTGTATTTTGTATATTTATTTTCATACGAATTTAATTACTTCTGTGTATTTTTGTATATAGTTTTATACAAATTTACGTTATTTTATGTGTATTTTGTATATTTATATTTATACAAATACACATTCTTTTATTGGTATTTTGTTTATTTATTTTTATACGAAGTTACATTATTTTATGTGTATTTTGTATACATTTTTTTTATACGCATTTACCTCATTTTATGTGTATTTTGTATATATATTTTTATACAAATCTACGTTATTTTATGTGTATTCGTTTATATATTTTGAAACAAATTTACATTGTTTTATATGTATTTTGCATATCTATTTCAATACAGATTTACCTTATTGTATGTGTATTTTGTATATTTATTTTAATGCAAATATTTTTTTTTGTGTATTTCTGTATATACATATTTATAAAAAAATGCTTATTTTATGGGTATTTTGCTTCTTTATTTTCATACAAATTTACATTATTTTATCAATATTCTGTGTATTTATTTTGATACGATTTTGCATTATTCTATTTGTGTTTTTTATACAAATTTACGTTATTTTAAGTATATTTGTTTATGTATTTTCATTCAAATTTACATTATTTTATGTGTATTTTGTATATGTATTTCAATACAAATTTACCTATTTTATATATGTTTTTTGCATATTTATTTTTATACAAGTTTAAATTATTTTTGTGTATTTTTGTATATAGTTTTATACAAATTTAGGTTATTTTAGGTGTATTTTGTATATCTATTTTCATACAAATACACATTCTTTTCATGATATTTTGTTTATTTACTTTGACACGAATTAACATTATGTAATGTGTATTTTGTATATATATTTTTATACGTATTTACATTATTTCAAGTGTATTTTGTATATATATTTCTATAGAAATCGGCGTTATTTTATGTGTATTCGTATATATATTTTGAAACAAATTTACATTGTTTTATGTGTATTTTGCATATTTTTTCAATACAAATTTACCTTCTTGTATGTGCATTTTGTATATTAATTTTAATACAAATTTGATTAATCTATGTGTATTTTTGTATATGTATTTTTATAAAAATATGCTTTATTTTATGGGTATTTTGCATCTTTATTTTCATACAAATTTACATTATTTTAATGATATTCTGTGTATTTATTTTGATATGTTTTTACATTATTCTATATGTATTTTGTATATATATTTTATATAAAATGTATTTGTTTTCATTTCATACAAATCTACATTATTTTATGTGTATTTTGTACATGTATTTAAATACAAATTTAACTTGTTATATGTGTATTTTGTATATCTATTTTCATAGAAATTTACTCTATTTTATGAGTATTCCTATATATATTTTGATACAAATTTACATTATTGATGTGTATTTTGCATATCTATTTCAATACAATTTTTTTTTTATTGTACGTGCATTTTGTATATTTATTTTAATACAGATTTAATTATTTTATATGTATTTTTGTATATATATTTTTATGCAAATATGCGTTATTATATGGATATTTTGCAGTTTTATTTTCATACAAATTTACATTATTTTATTGATATTCTCTTTATTTATTTTGATACGATTTAACATTATTCTATGTGTATTTTGTATATATTTTTTATACATATTTACATTATTTAAGGTTTATTTTGTATATATATTTTATCCAAATTTACATTATTTTATGTGTATTTGTTTATATATTTTTATACAAATTTACATTATTTTATGTGTATTTTGTATATACATTTTCATAAAAAAATTACGTTATTTTATTGAGTGTATTCGTAAATATTTTGATACAAATTTTATACAAATTCATGTTATTTAATGTGTATTTGTATATATATTTCATACAAATTTATATTATTTTATGTGTATTTTTTCATATATTTCATTACAAATTTACCTTATTTTATGTTTATTTTGTATATTTATTTCATTCAATTTTAAATTAATTTATGTGTATATTTGTATTTGCATTTAGGTTATTTTATGTGTATTTTGTATATATATTTTCATCCAAAATTACATTATTATATTGGTAATTTCTTAATTTAATTCGATACGAATTTAGATTATTTCATAGGTATTTTGTATACATATTTTTATACTCATTTACATTATCTAATGTGTGTTTTGTATATATATTTTTACGTAAATTTATTTTATGTTCATTTTTGTACATATATTTTTATAGAAATTTGCGTTATTTTATGTATATAGTTTTATATAAATTTACGTTATTTTAAGTGCATTTTGTATATTTATATTTTTACAAAAACACATTCTTTTATTGCTATATTGTTTATTTATATTTATACTAATTTACATTATTTTATGTGTATTTTGTATACATTTTTTAATACGTATTTACTTAATTTTATGGTTATTTTGTATATGTATTTTTATAGAAATCTACGTTATTGTATGTGTATTCGCATATATATTTTGAAACAAATTTACATTATTTTATATGTATTTTGCATATCTATTTCAATACAAATTTACCTTATTGTATGTGCATTTTGTATATTTATTTTGATACAAATTCAAATATTTTAAGTGTATTTTGGTATCAATAATTAAAAAAAAAAGCGTTATTTTATAGGTATTTTGCATCTTAATTTTCATACAAATTTACATTACTTTATTAATATTCTGTGTATATATTTTGATACAATTTTACATTATTCTCTTTGTGTTTTGTATATATTTTTTATACCTATTTACATTATTTAATGTGTATTTTGTATATATATTTTATACAAATTTACGTTATTATATGTGTATTTGTTTATATATTTTCTTTCAAATTTACATTATTTTATGTGTATTTTGTATATGTATTTCAATAGAAATTAACCTAATTTCATGTGTATTTTGTATATTTCTTTTCATACAAATTTAAATTATTTTTGTGTATTTTTGTATATAGTTTTATACAAATTTAGGTTATTTTATGTACGCATTTACATTATTTAATCTGTGTTTTATATATATATTTTTATCCAAAGTTAATTTATTTTACGTTCATTTTTGGACATATATTTTTATAGAAATTAGCGTTATTTTATATGTATTTGTATATGTTTTCTCATACAAATTTACATTATTTTATTGCTATTTTGTTTATTTAGTTTGATACGAATTACATGATTATATATGTATTTTGTATATATTTTTATAATGTATTTACATTAATTAATGTGTATTTTGTTTATATATTTTTAAACAAATTTACGTTATTATATGTATTTTTATAAATATTTTGATACAAATTTACATTATTTTATGTATTTTGTATATACATTTCAATTCAAATTTAGCTTATTTTATCTGTATTCTGTATATATTTTTTCATACGAATTTAATTACTTCTGTGTATTTTTGTATATAGTTTTATACAAATTTACGTTATTTTATGTGTATTTTGTATATTTATATTTATACAAATACACATTCTTTTATTGGTATTTTGTTTATTTATTTTGATACGAATTTACGTTATTTTATGTATTTTGTATACATTTTTTATACGTATTTACTTCATTTTACGTATTTTGTATATATATTTTATACAAATCTACGTTATTTTATGTGTATTCGTATATATATTTTGAAACAAATTTACATTGTTTTATATGTATTTTGCATATCTATTTCAATACAGATTTACCTCATTGTATGTGTATTTTGTATATTTATTTTAATACAAATAAATTTTTTTATGCGTATTTTTGTATATATATTTAAAAAAAAAGCTTTATTTTATGCGTATTTTTGCTTTTTATTTTCATAAAATTTACATTATTTTATTAATATTCTGTATTTATTTTGATACGATTTTTACATTATTTTATTTGTTTTGTATATATTTTTTTATACAAATTTACGTTATTTTAAGTGTATTTGTTTATGTATTTCATTCAAATTTACAGTATTTTATGTATTTTGTATATGTATTTCAATAAAATTTACTCTAATTTTATGTGTCTTTGTATATTTATTTCATACAAATTTAAATTATACTAAATTATAGTTTTTTACAAATTTATGTTATCTTTTGTGTAATTTGTATATTTATTTTCATTCAACACATATTCCTTTTATTGACATTTTGTTTATTTATTTTGACGAGTTTACATTATTTAATATGTATTTTGTATATATATTTTATACGTATTTACATCCTTTCATGTGTATTTTGTATATTTATAAAATGCGTTATTTTGTGGTCTTTGCATCTTTATTTTCATACAAATTTACATTATTTTATTTACATTCTGTATTTATTTTAATACGATTTAAATTTTCTATTTGTGTTTTGGGTATATATTTTTTATACATATTTACATTATTTAATGAGTATTTTTTATATATATTTTATACAAATTTATTTTAATTTAATTTTATTTTTTTATATATTTTAATTAAAATTTAAATTATTTTATTTTTATTTTTTATATTTATTTATTTAAAAATTTACCTAATTTTATGTGTATTTTGTATATTTATTTTCATACAAATTTAACTTATTTTTGTGTATTTTTATATATAGTTTTATACAAATTTACGTTATTTTATGTGTATTTTGTATATGTATTTTCATACAAATACACATTCTTTTATTGATATTTTAATTATTTATTTTGACGCGAATTTATATTATTTAATGTGTATTTAGTATATATATTTTATACGTATTTACAACATTTCATGTATATTTTGTATATATATATTTCTATAGAAATCTACATTATTTTATGTGTATTCGTATATATATTTTGGAAACAAATCTTACATTACTTTTATGTGTATTTTGTATATATATTTCATTATAAAGTTGCCTTTATTTTAAGTTTATTTTTATATCTATTTTCATTCAAATTCAAATCATTTTATGTGTAT